>NW_012118066.1:355648-369634 GCF_000951035.1 Colobus angolensis palliatus
CAAGCTGAATGGCCCGGAAGAGGAGACGCTTCCCCGGGAACCCAGTGCCCGCCTTGGCCCGGCCCCGACCCAGGAGGGAAGGGCCCTCGCGCCTCACCTCGGGTTGTGGACGGAGCGGTGGGGATCCCAGAGGGGTTCGCGGGTCGGACCTGGCGTACTGGCCTGGCGAAGAGCACCGCTGTCGCCCGCACGTGACCGGTTCGGACAAGATGGCAAGAGCGGAGAAGCGGCCGGATCCCAGATGCGCGCGTGCTGCCGCCGTGGGGGCTGCGCCCTTTTGCCTGCCCCGCGTCGGGGATCGGGCGCGCCCTCTGAGACCTGAAAGGGCACCCAAGTGCCCCCTGTCTGCGAAGTCCGGCGCGGGCCCTTCGGCGCCCCCGGTGTCTCTAGGCTTCCGCAGGAGGCGCCCTGTAAATCTTGAGTCTTCCTGCAGCGAGGGGGCACAGGACAGCTGCGAATTGGGACGAAAGAGCCCAGAGCCCCGGGAAGGATCAGAACCTCGAAGGCGGCTTCAAGTCGGCCCAGCAACCCGAGGTGACCGTGAGCGGTTAGGTTGCCTGAGCTCGCCCCCTACTCCTGAGCGCAGGTGCCGGTGGGACATAACACCCGCCCACCTGCTCCGGAAAGTTCCCTCCAGGAGGGAGTTCCCGCGCCACCGAGACCCGGGAGCTCCTGATGAGACTCCCAGGCCCTGAAAGGAGTTCTCGGACAGGGCTCAGAGGTGCCCCCACCGCAAGAAGAAAGTCTGGGGTTCTCACCGTGTGCCAGGCGCGAGCTCGAGCCGTCTCCCTCAACCGCTCTGGGAAATATCCTACTTCAGGAACTTACTCAAAGTCACGCCGCTGGTTGGATTTGAATCCAGATTTTTTTTAGCACCGCTGAAAAAACAGTATGACAACCAGAAAGAGAACAATCTAAAAAGAATACAGTAATCCATATTATTACAATGAAATGAAACTTTTCACGACATGAAACATATATATACACTGTATATAGTTGCAACAACACTGTTTTTGTTACTACTTTCACTACCATTTTTGTTTTGTTCACATGATTCATTTTTAAGGTGTGCAGATGTCCTTAACTATTCACTCAGCCCCCTAATATTTTTGGTTCTTTACAGTTGTTTGCTAACGTATCCTTGAATTCTGCACTTGGGACAAATACCTGGGAGTGGAAAGGCTCCCAGGTAGAAGGCTGTGAATGGCCAAGTAGTCTTGGCTTCCAGCGTCATGTTTTCCCCAAGAGCTGCCCCAATTATTCTACCACCTCCAAGAAACAAGTGTAAGGAGTTTACACATTTTTAAACATTGAGTGCCATTTCCCCCCTACTTTAATAGTCTATTGCTAGTTCAAGGTTACTTGGCATTTCTTAGGTGACCAAACATTCAAACATGAATTTTTTTTCCATGCATTTATTATCTGCATTCCCTGTTCTGTGAATGTTCTGTGCATATCTATCTTCTGGGGACTTGAACCTTCTAACTTTAAACAAGCTTTTTTTGTATTATAGATATTATTCCTTTGTCGACATTGATGCAAATATTTTCTAGCCTGTTCTTTCTTATTTTATTCTAATGTTCAATGTGTCATTCTAGTGAATCCTTTGTGGTTTTTTTAATTGCTTCAATTCTGACAAAGTGAGCTTTCTGCTGCCCATCTGATAGTCTTTTTTCTGCTAGTTTTGTACAATTTCATTTCATATTTCATTCTCTGATGATTATCCCGATTTTATTTTGGTTTATTTATTTGGAGTAAAATATGGACATAACTCACTACCACTGTCATCAGTTGTTATTAATTCTGCAGTTACCATTTATTAAATAATTATTCACCAGACGTGGTGACTTACACCTGTAGTCCTAGCATTTTGGGAGATTGAGGCAAGAGGATCACTTTAAGCCAGGAGTTTTAGGCTGCAGTGAGCCGTGATTGTGCTACTGCACTCCAACCTGGGTGACAGAGCAAGACTCCATCTCAAAAAATAAAAATAAAAATAATTTTAAAAAAAGACTGGGCACAGTGGCTCACGACTGTAATCCCAGCACTTTGGGAGGCCGAGGTGGGAGGATCACGAGGTCAGGAGATCGAGACCATCCTGGCTAACAGTGAAACTCCGTCTCTACTAAAAACACACAAAAAAATTAGGCGGGCGTGGTGGCAGGCACCTGTAGTCCCAGCTACTGGGGAGGCTGAGGCAGGAGAATGGTGTGAACCTTGGAGGCAGAGCTTGCAGTGAGCAGAGATTGCGCCACTGCCCTCTAGCCTGGGCAACAAAGCGAAACTCCGTCTCAGAAAAAAAAAAAAAAATCCTTTGTTTAGTAAAACCTACTTTTATGCTAGACTTTTGATTTTGATTAATATATTTTTGAATTCTCCACTTCCTTCCGTAGCCCTAAGTTTGAGCAAATACCATGTGAATCTAAATATTGGTTCTTTGGAATAGGTTCTGACATATAAAAAGGCTTGATTCCCTCTCATGCCCTTATGAGGTCTTCTTTTTTCAGAGTATCAGTTGATATCCACACTGGTTTATGTGTCTCTATGCATCCTACCATAATCATATAAGGGTTAAGAGAACTGGCTTTGAGGAGGGACCACCCAGGTTCAACAACCAGCCCTGTGACCTTGGCAACTTACCTGTCCCCTCTGGGCCTTCGGGTCTTGGTCTGTAAAATTAGGATAAGAGTAACAGCTTCCTCCTGCCTGGCGCATTGGCTCACACCTGTAATCCCAGCACTTTGGGAGGCCGAGTCGGGTGGAGAGGTCAGGAGATTGAGACCATCCTGGCTAACACGGTGAAACCCTGTCTCTAGTAAAAATACAAAAAACTTAGCCAGGCGTGCAGTCCCAGCTACTCGGGAGGCTGAGGCAGGAGAATAGCGTGAACCCGGGAGATGGAGGTTGCAGTGAGCCAAGATCGCGCCACTGCACTCCAGCCTGGGCGAGAAAGCAAGACTCCATCTCAAAAAAAAAAAAAAAAAAAAGATTAACAGCTGCCTCACAACCTCAACGCCTAGGACATAGTAAATGTTTTGTAAATGTTAGCTGTTGTTAATGATTTTTTTGAGACAGAGTCTCGCTCTGTCACCCAGGCTGGAGTGCAGTGGTGCAATCTCGGCTCACTGTAACCTCTGCTCAAGCGATTCTCCTGCCTCAGCCTCCTCAGTAGCTGGGATTACAGGCGTGCGCTACCACACCTGGCTAATTTTTGTATTTTTAGTAGAGACAAGGTCTCACCATGTTGGTCGGGCTGGTCTTGAACTCCTGACCTCATGATCCACCCACCTCAGCCTCCCAAAGTGCTGGGATTACAGGTGTGAGCCACCGCGCCCAGGCTTTTTGAAATTTTTTTTTGAGAGAGAGTCTCACTCTGTCACCCATGTTGCAGTGCAATGGTGCTATCATGGCTCACTGCAGCCTCTACCTCCCAGGCTAAAGCAATCCTCCTGCCTCAGCCCCCTGAGTAGCTGGGACTACAGGTGTGCACCACCATGCCCAGCTAATTTTTGTATTTTTAGTAGAGACAGGTTTTTGCCATGTTGTCCAGGCTGGTCTCGAACTCCTAGGCTCAATGATCCACCCACCTCGGCCTCCCAAAGTGCTGGCCACCACGTCCGGTCCTATCTTTCAATTTATTCAGATTCCTTCGTTTAGTAATTTAGAAATGCCTCTCTTGCTCACCTTCATGATCCCTAAGGAAGAAGAACAGAGAACTCAAGGAACAGTTTAAAACTGCCCATCTGACTTGTGTCGGGCACTGTGTAGATGTGGGTGTGAGTATGCACATGTGCACTTGGACAGAATCTCCTTTAACTCTTGCAACATCCTTCAGGACAGGCCATAACATTCCCTATGGACAAAGAGCAAACTGAGAGCTTCCAGGTCATCCTTAAAGAGAAGCAAAGCTTAGCCACAAATCAGGCATGCCAGCTTCTACTGGGAAACCACACTACTGGAAAATTCGAGTTGGGGATTGTTGACAGAAGATGCAGCCCCAGAAGAGCATGGAACGAGGGGTAACTTATCAAAAACTGACTTCTGGTCACGACTCACCCCAGCTGAAAAGCCTCTCAAGGTTCCCTATTGCACTTTGCACAAGTCCAAAAGCCTCACCTTGGCCTATAAGGCACCAGGGCCAGGTGCGGTGGCTCACGCCTGTAATCCCAGCACTTTGGGAGGCCAAGGTGGGCGAGTCATGAGGTCAGGAGTTCAAGACCAGCCTGGCCAATATGGCAAAACCCCATCTCTACTAAAGTTACAAAAAGTAACCGGGTGTGGTAGCACGTGCCTGTAATCCCAGCTACTCAGGAGGCTGAGGCAGGAGAATCACTTGAATCTGGGAGGCTGAGGTTGCAGTGAGCCTAGATGGCGCAATTGCACTCCAGGCTGGGCAACAGGGTGAGACTCCGTCTCAAAAAAAAAAAAAAAAGACTGGCCCTGGCCCTGGCCTGGAGCACTGGCTCACACCTGCAATCCCAACACTTTGGGAGGCTAAGGTGGGCAGATCACTTGAGGTCAGGAGTTCGAGACCAGCCTGGCCAACATGGCGAAACCCCGTCTCTACTAAAAATGCAAAAATTAGCTGGGCGTGGTGGCACGTGCCTGTAATCCCAGCTACATGGGAGACTGAGGCAGGAGAATTGCTTAAAGCTGGGGGGCAGAGTTTGCAGTGAGCCAAGATCATGCCATTGCACACCAGCCTGGGTGACAAGAGCGAAACTGTGTCTCAAAAAAAAAAAAAGACTGGCCTGGCCCACCTTCACCTGGCCCATCGTCACCTGTCCCATTCAGCTGTCCTACTCACCTGCCTTGCTTGCTGTATTTTAACTGCACCTGTCTCCTTTCCATTTCATGAGTATGTCACTGTCCTTCCCACTGGCACACTCCCCATCCCACTTTCCTGCACCCACCTTTACATAGGTGACACCTTATTGTTCCAGTATCTGCTTAACAAGATGGTCTCCTCAGAGAGGCTTTCCCTGCCCACCCCATCTAAACAGGTTCTCTCTCTCCCCTGTGGTAATACTGCTAATTTATACCTACATTTGTTTGTCATGTATTTGGGTTCTGTCCCCCTCTGTAATCCTACAGATAGACATCAGTCCCCTTGAGCACAAAGACATGCCTGTCTCCATCACCATGAGGTCAGCCCTTTCCCCGAGAGGCAGTGGGAAGACAAGAGGGTGGCTAGTGGGCCATTTGGCAGCATCCAAGACCAGAGGTTGGCACACCCAGGAGGTATCGTGGCCATTCCCAACTTAGTCTCCGCTTCCTGCTGGCTTCATGGGGTAAGGGTTGTAATCCTCTGACATCATTGACCAAGGGGTCAGTGTTCAACCATTCTATATGAACCCCCTATGCCCTGAAGCCTTGCCTGCCCACGAATCAGCTTTCTGCGGGTGGGCATCAATCTGGGGCCTTGTACTGGATGAGAATCTAAGGGCCAGGCCCGGACCCTGGGGACTGGCAGAACCTTCAGCCAGGGCATCATGCTGTTTTCAACCCATGAAAAACTGAATGAAATTCCACAAGCCAGCCAGGCCTGCTGTCAGTGATCAGCGGACCTCCATTGCCACTGACTAGCCAGCTTCCTTCAGTCAGTCCAAATGAGGCCAGTCACATAATGACTTCCTGTGGCTAATTACCCAAGCAATCAGGTGAGCCCCACTGAAGAGTCACTGCTCACCCCATGCCATTCTTCACTGAGGCCCAGCTGACTATGCTGGCCCTGCTGCCCCCGGAGCACAGGCCATGACTCCACATCCTCCATAACACCTGCCCTGCTTCCCTCCATGTTCTGGCTCCTGTAACCCCTGCCCCACCAGGTGTCCTGCTCACCTATGCTCTGTTGTCAGGGAAAAAACAATGGGTGTGGAGGCAGACAGCTGGGGTCAAGTTCAGAGTTAGTCACTGATTCTCTGTGAGACCTTCTATGGGACCCTTTACCTCTCTGGGATCGGTTTCCTCATCTTTGCAAAATGGGGAAGAAACTACCTACTTTGCTGGCTCCTAGGAATCCAAAGAACAAAATGTGTATAAGCATTCTTTGCAAACTCTAAAGCACAACAGAATGATGAGAAATAATTGTCCTGACCTAAAGCCATCTCCTCCAAGAGGCCTCCCAAGATTGCTCCCCTTCTTTCTCTGTCTTCCTAAGGCACTTAGCTTGCTTTTCCTCAGTTGCTTACCTCAGAACAGGCACTGGCCCTCTTGACCCCGTTTTCTATCCTTGAGTGCCACAAGCCAAGGATTATGCCCCCATTCAACCCCAAAGACCGCTTCTCTCTCTCCACAGCCCTCTTTTCCCAATTTATGGGGAGAAAATATATTAATAGGCACAGTGTTCCAATTTTATGTTATTGTGCCATGCATTTTTCTTAAATTATTTTGCACCTTCAACTTCTTATCTGCTAATAAAAGGTCACAGGCACCAAATAAGTGACCAAGGACACTCAGCAATGCATGAAAAAACAGGGAGCAGTTCTTTGGGTTGGAGTCTCTTTTTTTTTTTTTTTTTCAGACGGAGTCTCGCTCTGTCTCCCTCTGTGGATCACTTGAGTTCATGAGCTTGAAACCAGACTGGGCAACATGGTGAAAACCCATAGCTACAAAAATACAAAAATTAGCCAGGTGTGGTAGTGCACACCTGTAGTCCCAGCTACTTGGGAGGCTGAGGTGGGAGGATGACTTGAGCCTGGGAGGTGGAGGTTGCAGTGAGCTGAGATGATGCCACTGCACTCCAGCCTGGGCTATAGAGCCAGACCTTGTCTAAGAAAAGGAAAAAAAAAATTGTATGAGAAATGTATACAGTGACTGGGACAGAGGACACAAACTGGTAGGCCCTGTGTCAAATGTGGCCCAGATGGCGCTTTGCTTGACCAGCATAGTGAGGTGCTTTTTGTTGTTGTTGTTGTTTTGTTGCTTTTTTTTTTTTTTTTTTTTTGTGAGATAGGCTCTTGCTCTGTCACCCAGGCTGGAGTGCAGTGGTATAATCATGGCTCACTGAAGCCTTGATCTCCCAGGATTGAGTGATACCCCCACCTCAGACTCCCAAGTAGCTGAGAATACAGGTGCGTGCCACCATGCCTGGCTAATTTTCATATTTTTTTAGAGATGAGGGTCTCACTATGTTGCCTAGGCTGGTCTCAAACTCCTAAGCTCAAGTGATCTGCCCCCCAATGGCCTCCCAAAGTGCTAGGATTACAGGCATGAGTGTGGCCGAGAGTTTTTTTACAATACTTTTTTTTTTTTAGGTATAATTTGCTTACAATAAAATATACCCATTTTGGGCCATGTGTGGTGGTTCAGGCCTGTAATCCCAGCACTTTGGGAGGCTGAGGTGGGCAGATCACATGAGGTCAGGAGCTTGAGACCAGCCTGGCCAACATTGTGAAACCCCATCTCTACCAAAAATACAAAAAATAGCCAGGTGTGGTGGTGCACACCTGTAATCCCAGCTACTCGGGAGGCTGAGCCATAAGAATCAGAGGTTGCAGTGAGCCAAGACCGCCCCACTGCCCTCCAACCTGGGCGATAGAACGAGACTCTGTCTCAAAATATATATACACACATATATAGACATATATATACACATAAATAGACACGTGTATATATACATATACAGACACACATATACCCATTTTATACGTGTAAATTCTCTGAGTGCTCACAGAGGTGCAGTCCACGTAACCACCACCACCATGAAGACACAGAGACTTTTTTTTTTTTTTGAAATGAAGTCTCGCTCTGTCACCCAGGTTGGAATGCAGTGTTGTGATCTCGGCTCACTGCAACCTCCGCCTCCCGGGTTCAAGCAATTCTTCTGCCTCAGCCTCCCAGGTAGCTGGGATTACAGACACATGCCACAATGCCCGGCTAATTTTTGTATTTTTAGTAGACGGGGTTTCGCCATGTTGGCCAGGCTGGTGTCAAACTCCTCATCTCAGGTGATCTGCCAGCCGTGGCCTCCCAAAGTGCTAGGATTACATGCGTGAGCCACCGCTCCTGGCCAGCACAGAGCCTTCTAATGACTCTCCTCACTCATAGGCAAACACTGATCTGATTTCTAGTTTCAAGATTAGTTTTGCCTGTTTTTATAAACTTCATCATATGCCGGGCATGGTGGCTCGTGCCTGTAATCCCAGCACTTTAGAGGCCAAGGTGGGAGGACTGATTGAGGCCAGCAGTTTGAGACCAGCCTGGGCAACACAGCAAGACCCCATCTCTAAAGAAAATTTTAAAATTAGCCAGGTGTGGTGGCCCAAGCCTGTAGTCCTAGCTATTCAGGAGGCTAAGGTGGGAGGATCACTTGAGCCTGGAGGTCAAGACTGCAGTGAGCTGTGACTGTGGCACAGCACTCTAGCCTGGGTGACAGAGTGAGACTTTGCCTCAAAAAAAAAAAAGGAAAAGTAAAGAAAAAAGAAAGAAAGAAAAGACAAGAAAAAGAATTTCATCATATGGCAATACTCTCTTGTGTCTGTTTTTTTTAAATTTTTTTTTTTGTTCAGCTCCTCCAAATAGCAATCATATCTGGTTGCTTTTTTCTTTGTTGTTGTTTTTGTTGTTGTTTTCGAGATGGTGTCTTCTTACTCTATCGTCCAGGCTGGAATGCAGTGGTGCCATCTCAGCTCACTGCAACCACTGCCTCCAAGTTCAAGCAGTTCTCCTGCCTCAGCCTCCCGAGTAGCTGTGATTACAGGTGTGAGCCACAGCGCTCAGCTAATGTGTGCGTGTGTGTTTCGGTAGAAGATGGGGTTTCACCATGTTGGCCAGGCTGGTTTCGAACTACTGACCTCAAGTGATCTGCCCACCTCAGCCTCTCAAAGTGCTAGCATTACAGGCATGAGCCACCAGTCCCTGTCTGGTTTTTTATTTTGAGACAGGGTCTCACTTCACAGGTGCAATAATTGTGCACTGCAGCCTCTAACTCTTGGCTTCAAGTGACCCTCCTGCCTTAACCTCCTGAGTAGCTAGGATTACAGGCATGTGTCACCACACCTTTTCTTATTTTTTGTAGAAACGGAGTCTCACCACGTTGCCCAAGCTGGTCTTGAACTCTAGTCTCAAGTGATTCTCCCACCTCAGCCTCGCAAAGTGCTGAGTTTACGAGTGTGACCTGCTGTGTCAGGCGTCCTGTTTGTTTCTGAGATTCATCCGTGTTTCTACATATATCAGATTATTCTTTTTCTTTTTTCTTTTTTTCTTTTTGAGATGGAGTCTCGCTCTGTCCCCCAGGCTAGAGTGCAGTGGCGTGATCTCGGCTCACTGCAACCTCCATCTCTCAGGTTCAAGCGATTCTCCTACCTCAGCCTCCTGAGTAACTAGGATTACAGGCATGTGCCTGTAATTACCATGCCTGGCTAATTTTTGTATTTTTAGTAGAGATGGGGTTTCACTATGTTGGCCAAGTTGGTCTTGAACTACTGACCTCAGGTGGTCTGCCCACTTTGGCCTCCCAAAGTGCTGGGATTACAGGTGTGAGCCACTGCACCTGGCCTCTTTTTTTCTTTAATGTTAAACCACTCCTTTATTAAAAGGTGAATCATATTATTTATAATTAAATTTATAATATAAACCATATAGAATGCCCAGGGGATGAGGATTCAAGAGTTCCCATTTGTTCAGGTCTTCAAAATATTGTACCCATATGAGTGTATGTCTTCCAAAATACTTACATCATAATATTTAATATATATATACTAGTTTAATAAAATGTTACATATATTGTAAAACACAAAATACAGAAATGTTAAAAGGAAGAAGAGGAGATAAATACTATTTTAAAATTATTGTTTGCCAAAGAAGTATGATCATTTTGCCCCTCATAAAATATTATATTAAATCATGTTATTATATTAAATGATATTAAAGACAATTATATTAAAGTATTAATAGTATTTTAATGAAATGAATATGATTGAAAATATTTCTGTTTTTCTATACTATTGAAGTATAATTGAAGTACAAAAAGACACATATATATATAAAGTGATAGCCCCTCAGCCCTACCTGACCCCCAGGCCTTGGAATTGACCTCTCTAGGGTGAAACCTGGATGACTGCTTATTTTCAACATGGTAACCAGTGCAGGCAAGAACATTCTCCATGACCCTCATGGCCCTTTTAGAGAGGCTGGGGCAGGAGGGTTGTGAAGAAGGCTGTTCCTCTGGCCCTTGGAAGGGACTTGGCAAGGCAGGCCCAACAAGGAGAAGAGAGGATAAAGGGAGATGCCACCAGGGACCCTCCTACACTCTCTCTCCATAACCACCTGCTGAGCTTAGGCAAGCACTGCCTGAATCCATTTGCTGCCCAGAGTCCCTCACACCCCCACCTTTTCACCATGAGTGGAGACCACAGTCCCTGCCTGTCCCATGCCCTCTGTCCCAGTCCCTGCCTCTCCCTACTCTGCCATTCTTTCTTTCATATTAAGGTATAGCCTACATATTTAGGTTGGTGCAAAAGCAATTGCAGTTTTTGCTGTTACTTTTAATGGCAAAAACTGTGATTACTTTTGTACCAATGTAATACAATAACTGTCAGGATATTGGTGTGGAGCTACAAGATGTTCACAAGGACATTTCATGTGTTTGTTTGATGCCTGTTACAGCTACACAGCAGTTTATTTTTTTATTTTTTATTTATTTTTTGAGATGGAGTCTTGCTCTGTCGCCCAGGCTGGAGTGCAATGCCTCCATCCCAGCTCACTGCAACCTCTGCCTCGCGGGATCAAGCCATTCTCCTGCCTCAGCTTCTCAGTAGCTGGGACTGCAGGCATGCACCACCACACCTGGCTAATTTTTGTATTTTTAGTAGAGACGGGGTTTCACCATATTAGCCAGGCTTGTCTTGAACTCCTGACCTCAGGTGATCCACCCACCTTGGCCTCCCAAAGTGCTGGGATTACAGGGGTGAGCCACCGCACCCAGCTGGTTTGGTTTTTGGTTTTTTTTAGACGGAGTCTCGATCTGTCACCCAGGCTGGAGTGCAATGGTGTGATCTCCGCTCACTGCAACCTCTGCCTCCTGGGTTCAAGCGATTCTCCTGCCTCAGCCTCCTGAGTAGCTGGGATTACAGGCATGTGCAACCACGCCCAGCTAGTTTTCGTATTTTTATTAGAGACAGAATTTGACCATGTTAGAGCTAGGATGATCTCCGTCTTTTGACCTCACGATCCACCCGCTGCGGCCTCCCAAAATGCTGGGATTACAGGCGTGAGCCATGGCGCCTTGCCCTAGTGTTCATATTTTCATCTGTGGCCAAAATCTTGATCGTTTTAACAGTTTATATTCTAATCATTTCCTAAACTTAAGCTTCTCATGTTTCGATTACAAAGTTGCTTTCTCTATATTCTTGAAATTATTTACTTCCTCTGCCTGAAAGACTTATTTCAATCACTTCACATAACCTCCAAATTTGAACTTAAAAATCAAGGAAGATCCTTAAGTTAGGAAGCATGCTTAAGGTAAAAGGTAATCCTAGGGCACAGCTAAGCCAAATAACAACCCAGATTTCTGGGAAGCTGCCACTTACTATTAATCTCAATCTGACAATTGTCTTACAAATGATATGGATAAATCATTTAATTACTGTGGTCCAGTTCAAATATGTACCATTTTACTTCCTTGTTACCAGTTATGCCACACAAAGCACAGTAAATAATGAAGTTTCTAGGCTTTTCTTAGTTAACCTGAAGATCTGGCTTGTCAGTGTTCAGACTTGCTAAAATTTATTTACATATTTATCTCAGTATAATCCAAATGTCTGGGTTAGAATCTATTTTCTGAGTATTTACTTTCTTTAGAAAGTAGAATTGCATGCACCTGAGACCTCTGGAATTTGCTATAGCATTGGACTAGATGTCCACTAATATACCTGAACAATCTTACCTTTAAAGTCAACATCCATTAGGTTCTAGCAGCTTCCTATTTCTCATTCCTTTAAACCTTTTAATACCTGTTGTTTCCTTCCACTTACTAGTACTTTCCTATAGACATATTAGGGTGGCACAAAAGTAATTGCACCAATCTAGTATTTTCAAAATCCAGTACACGTTTAGGCTTTGTATGCAACTCCCTGTAACATCTTTCTATTTCAGTGCAACCGTCTCTGGCAATTGGAAAAATAACAAAATTAGAATGAACACTTAATATCCTCCTTCCAAACCTATACCAAAATCACCCCCAAATATATTGACAACCCTGGAAATGATGTGTCCTACTTTCTTTTTTTTTTGAGACGGAGTCTCGCTCTGTCGCCCAGGCTGGAGTGCAGTAGCTGGATCTCAGCTCACTGCAAGCTCCACCTCCTGGGTTCACGCCATTCTCCTGCCTCAGCCTCCCGAGTAGCTGGGACTCCAGGCGCCCGCCACCTCGCCCGGCTAGTTTTTTGTATTTTTTTAGTAGAGACGGGGTTTCACCGTGTTTGCCAGGATGGTCTCGATCTCCTGACCTTGTGATCCGCCCGTCTCGGCCTCCCAAAGTGCTGGAATTACACGCTTAAGCCACCGCGCCTGGCCCCTACTTTCATTTAAAAAATAAAACAGAGTAAAAGAACTAACTAGATGTATAGTACCTGATGCCACATGTTTTTTGGCATGGAGTTTTGCTCTTGTTGCCCAGGCTGGAGTGCAATGGCGTGATCTTGGCTCACGGCAACCTCTGCCTGCCAGGTTCAAGCAATTCTCTTGCCTCAACCTCCTGAGTAGCTGGGATTACAGGCATGCGCCACCACACCCAGCTAATTCTGTATTTTTAGTAGAGACAGGGTTTCTCCATGTTGGTCAGGCTGGTCTTGAACTCCCAACCTCAGGTGATCTGCCCGCCTTGGCCTCCCAAAGTGCTGGGATTACAGGTGTCAGCCAGGGCACCTGGCCCCCTGGTACTACTTTTTTAAACTCTTGCATAACTCCACAGGTCTCAAAATAGCTAATAAAGAAACCATGTCTCCAATCATTTCAATATAAGCTGTAAGTGCCTTAAAAAATTTCAGCTCTGGCACTACTTCTGTTTAAAAGTGTCAAGATAAAATTTCACTGAAACATCTGCTGCCACTATTACTTTAGGAATCTGTATCCATTTAGGGATTTTTTTTTTTTCTCCTAGAGTATTATAGCCAGTTTGTCAATAAAAAGTAGCATTCAGTATGCTTAACTCTCATTATCAAAAAAGTGATCTGCTAAGAAGTGACAATTGGATTCAATCCAAGAAGTCCTTGGATTTTCTATTCTACCAGAACTCAACTTTCCCAATTAAGTTGTTAGTCTTTAAGATAGGGACCCTTTCCAAATGTGATGCAACAGCTTGGTTTTTAGCAAATAAAAACCCAATATAAAATTCAATTTAAAAATTAAATATAAGCACACAGGAGGCCAGGCATGGTGGCTCATGCCTATAATCCTAGCACTTTGGGAGGCTGAGGCGGCTGGATCACCTGAGGTCAGGAGTTTGAGACCAGCCTAGCCAACATGTTAAAACCCCATCTCTACTAAAAATACAAAAATTAGCCAGGTGTGGTGGTGCACACCTGTAATCCCAGCTACTCGGGAGGCTGAGGAAGAAGAATTGCTTGAACCTGGGAGGTGGAGGTTGCAGTGAGCCGAGATGGCGCCACTGCACTCCAGCCTGGGCGACAGGAGCGAGACTCCATCTCAAAAAAAAAAAGCACACAGGGTGTGCACACAGTTCAGAAACCACGAAACGCATAATGATAAACAGAATCCTATTTGATTGTCTTTATGACTTTTAAGAAGTGAGCATGACGCCAGGCGTGGCAACTCATGCCTGTAATCCCAGCACTTTGGGAGGCCAAGGTGGGTGGATCACCTGAGGTCAGGAGTTCAAGAGCAGTCTGGCCAACATGATAAAACCCCGTCTCTACTAAAAATAGAAAAATTAACCAGGTGTGGTGTTGTTTGTCTGTACTCACAGCCACTCGGGAGGCTGAGGCAGGAGAATCACTTGAACCTGGGAGGCAGAGGTTGCAGTGA
>NW_012118066.1:369734-371964 GCF_000951035.1 Colobus angolensis palliatus
AAAAAAAAAAAAAAAAGTGAGCATGAAAATAAATCTTTATTTTCAGTTATTACCCAGTAAGAGAAAGTTAGGTTCACACTTTTGGCTCTTGACACAAAGTGAACTAGGAGGCAAATTTATATCCATCATGTACAACGAATGGACCAACTTTTTAAGTTCTGGCTATCTTGAAAACTTGCAACATACCAGGTATAGCTGTGTTGTCTCTCAAGATAGCAATGGGTGACACTGAGTAGAAGTTGTGAAGTGTTTTAATAGTAGGTGTTTTCTATAGTATGCTGCTGGAAATCAGAGGTTTATAAACATTGTACATGTTCAGAAATGAGACAGATACTTGAAAAGTCTAAACACACTGATTTAGGAGTGCGTATGTTGCAGTCTCAAGAAGGGTCAATAGTCCATATGGACTAAATTAATCTCTGGGTAGCAGGTGTATTAGACATTAGCATCAGTGCAGAACATGCTCAGTATCATAAGAACCAAAACACCAGCACAAGTTTATCCATCATTAAAAACAATTACCTCCTTAAACTGTCAGAATAGTGGGTAACTGAGATTAATAAATCTAATCCAAATAAGTAACTCTTGTAAAGTACAATTTCTCTTTTAGAAGTATGTGTGAGAACCAATCAGCTAAATAGAAATGTTCAAGATTGAAGATGCCCAATATTTTTAAAACTGGACATTACCATATATAGGTAGAACATTTCTAAAAATGAAGTGACGAATGATTCTTAAAACTTAAAAAAGGCCGGGCACGGTGGCTCAAGCCTGTAATCCCAGCACTTTGGGAGGCCGTGACGGGCGGATCACGAGGTCAGGAGATCAAGACCATCCTGGCTAACACGGTGAAACCCCGTCTCTACTAAAAAATACAAAAAACTAGCCGGGCGAGGTGGCGGGCGCCTGGAGTCCCAGCTACTCGGGAGGCTGAGGCAGGAGAATGGCGTGAACCCGGGAGGCGGAGCTTGCAGTGAGCTGAGATCTGGCCACTGCACTCCAGCAACTGCTGGGGACCCGGATCGGGGGGCGTGGCTCACCCCCCGGAGATAGGGCTCCCAATAGCGGTGGGGAGAGGTATTGACTATTAGTCCCCACATCACAGGGAGTGCCCCACAGATATCACCGAGTTGGTGTTCACCTGCTGCCATTTGAGGAGTAATACCACGGTCTCGTCTTCCGGATATCAGGAAGCGTATATCCCGGGGTTGTACAGTGTCTGTGATACTGGGAGTAATATCAATCTCCTGGCCTTGTAATATTAAGAAGAACGTCACAGTGCGCATGTACAACCACTGCCATATTGGGAGTAATATTAGCCTCTGCCCTCCATGGATATTAGGAACAATATCTCAGGCTGGGTGTTCGCCTCCTGCTGTACGGAGTGTTATATCACCTTCTCCCTTCTAGGATATTAATAACACTATCACAGGGCGGGTGAACACAACCTGCGAATTATTATCATCCTCTTCCCCTCCTGATGCTGGGAACAATATCACAGAAGAGCTGTACCCTCCCTGCGATATGGGGAGCAATAGCATAGGCTTCTTCCGGGAATATTAGGAGCAATATTACCGGGTGGCTGTCCATTCATTGCTATGTTGGGAGTCGTGTCATACACTACCTCCCTGGATATTAGGATCAGTGTCACGGGGTCAGTGCACACCTACTGCGATATTAAAACTAAATTCATGCTCTCCGTCCCAGGATATGAGGAACATCACAGGTAGGTGTACACTGCCTGTGGTATTAGGAGTAATAATATGGTTATTACACATCAATGATCGATTTTAATAATTATCAATGGTACTAATAATAGGATACCATTGTTAATTTTGGAGAATTATTTTAAGTACCTGATTATGCATGCTTAATATTATTAATATTAATGTCATTTAACAATATTATTAGTCCCAATACTAATCATTATTTTCTTACCAGCATCACTTTATATTGATTTCAGTAGCATTAATTGCAGATATCATTATTTGATTATTAATGGTGATATTAATATTAATTACCATTCCAAATCGTTAACATTTTAAACCACTATCAATTTTTACGAAGTTTATTGTGATCATTAATATCGGTTATTAGTATTAATATTTATATATTAATTAATATTAATAATTAATAGACTTGTTCCTGATATCCACCGGGGAGAGGATGATATTACTTTAAATATCACAAAAGGTGTACACGCACCCAGTGATATTGCTTCGAATTTCCG
>NW_012118066.1:372049-375779 GCF_000951035.1 Colobus angolensis palliatus
GATGGTTCCCCAGCCGCCGGGGGGCCTGGTGGAGTGGCTGCTGGGGGCCGTATGGCTGGGGGTGGCTCCCTCCCAGGCGATGGGGCTCCCAATAGCCGGTGGGGAGAGAGATGGGCTATTAGTCCCCTCATAGTGGGGAGTGTCTCACAGATATCACAGTTTGTTTTCACCTTCTGCCATATAGGGATTAATACCATCTTCTCCCCTTCCGGATCTCAGGAAGAGTGTCACACGTTGTTGTACATTGTCTGCCGTCCTGGGAGTAATATCCAACTCTCGGCCTTGGAATATTAAGACGAGTCTCACAAGGTGGATGTACCCCCTCTGCCACAGTGGGAGTAATATCACCCTCTCTCCTCCACGGATATTAGGAACAATATCCGAGGCTGGCTGTACGCCTCCTGCTGTATTGAATGGAATATCACCCTCTCCCTTCCAGGATGTTAGTAACAATATCACAGGGCGGGTGAACACAGCCTGCGAATTATTATCATCCTCTCCCCCTCCGGATACTAGGAACAATATCACAGAAGAGCTGTACCCTCCCTGCGATATTGGGAGTAACAGTGTAGGCTTCCTCTGGGAATATTAGGTGCAATATTACCAGGTGGCTGTCCATTCACTGCTATGTTGGGAGTCTATCATACTCTACCCCGCTGGATATTAGGATCAGCGTCACGGGGTGAGTGTACACCTACTGCGATATCAAAACTAAAATCATGCTCTCGGTCCCTGGATATTAGGAACTACATCACCGGCAGGTGTACACTCCCTGTGGTATTAGGAGTAATAATATGACCATTAAACATCAATGATCGATTTTAATAATTATCAATTTTACTAATAATTAATAGGATCCCATTATTATGGATAATGATTTTAAATACATGATTATGCACGCTTAAAATTAATTATTAATATTAATGTCACTTAACAATATTATTAGTCCCTTATACTAACTGTTATTTTCTTACCAGCATCACATTGTATTGATTTCAGTAACATTAATTGCTGATATCATTATTTTATTATTAATAGTGATATTACTATTAATTATTAGTAAAAATCGTTAACATTTTAAACCAGTATGAATTTTTACTCTTTCTTGTGATCATTAATATTGATAATTACTATTAATTTTTATTATATTTATTAATATTAATAATTAATAGGCTTGTTCCTGATATCCACCAGGGAGAGGATGATACTGCTTTAAAGATCACAAAAGGTGTGCACGCTCCCAGTGATATTGTTTCAGTATGAATTTTTACTATCTTTCTTGTGATCATTAATATTGATAATTACTATTAATTTTTATTATATTTATTAATATTAATAATTAATAGGCTTGTTCCTGATGTCCACCAGGGAGAGGATGATACTGCTTTAAAGATCACAAAAGGTGTGCACGCTCCCAGTGATATTGTTTCAGTTTCCGTGTGGGAGAGCAGGATATGACACCCAATATCGCAGGGAGTAGAAACACTCCTGCAATACTGTTCTTTATATTCAGGGAGGAAGAGGATGAAATGACTCCCAATACACACGGGTGTACACCCTCTGAGGGTGTACACACTGGGGGCGTACACCCATCTGTGAAAGAGTTCATAATTACCACAGGGGGAGATGATATTACTCACAATATCAGAAACAGGTTGGGTCACGAGGAATATACACCATGGAATACTATACAGCCATAAAAAAGGATGACCTTGTGTCCTTTGTAGGGACATGGATGCAGCTGGAAACCATCATTCTCAGCAAACTATCGGAAGAACAGAAAACCAAACACCGCATATTCTCACTCATAGGTGGGAATTGAAAAATGAGATCTCTTGGACTGGGGATGGGGAACATCACACTCTGGGGCCTATTATGGGGAGTGGGGAGGGATGGCATTGGGAGTTATACCTGATGTAAATGACGAGTTGATGTTTGCTGACGAGTTGATGGGTGCAGCACACTAACATGTCACTAATATACATATGTAACAAACCTGCCCATTGTGCACATGTACCCTAGAAGTTATAGTATTATAATAAAAAAATTAAAAAATGAAAAAAGTAAGAAATAAAAGAAAACAATCATTCCAAGTCAAAAATGGGACAATTTTTTACAGACATTTCTCTAAAGGTGACACACAGATGGCAATAAGCACATGGAAATGTGCTGAATATCAGAGTAATTAGGGATATACAGTTGAAAGCCAGTGTGAAATACCAGTACACACACACACATATCAAAACGTGACCCTGCCAAGTGTTGGTGAGAATGTAAAACACCTGGAACTCTCAGATACTGCTGGTGGAAATGTAAAATGGTACAACAAGTTTGGAAAACAGTTTGGACATTTCTTTACAAATTACAAATATACTTTCCATTTAACCTCATCATTTCCCTCCTAGATATTTCTGTAAAAGAAATGATAGCACCTGGGCAGAGTGGCGCATGCCTGTAATCCCAGTGCTTTGGGAGACCAAGGCAGGAGGTCTGCTTGAGCCCAGAAGTTTGAGAACAGCCTGGGCAACAGAGGGAGATCCTGCCTCTACAAAAAAAAATAAAAAATTAAAAAACAAATAGCCAGGCATGGTGGCATGTGTCTGTAGTCCCAGTTACTAGGGAGGTGTAGGAAGACTGCTTGATCCTGGGAGGTCTGCTTGAGCCCAGGAGGTCAAGGCTGCAGTGAGCCATAATTGCACCATTGCATTCTAGCCTGAGCAGCAGAGCAAGATCCTGTCTCAAAAGAAAGAAGAAGAAAGAAAATAAGAAAGAGAAAGAGAAAGAGAGAGAGAGAGAGAGAGAAGGAAGGAAGGAAGGAAGGAAGAAAAAAGAAAAGAGAAATGATAGTCTATTTCTACAGAAATATTTGCACACTAATATTTATTGTAGCTTTATTTGTGACAACTAACACCTAGAAACGACCTAGATATCCACCAGCAAGCCAACAGCTAAACCAGTCAGGACGTATCAGTGCAATGGAGGACGGCTTGGCAACGAAAGGGCAGCAGCCGCTGATGCAGCCTGCGTTGCTGAATCTTGAAGACATCACGCTGAGCAAGAACAACTGGCAGCAGAACAGTGGGCACTGTATGATTCCATGTTGTACAATTCAAGAAGATGCAGACACGTCTATAATGACAGGAAGCGCTCTTCCCGGCAAGGGACTTGAGGAAAGCGAGCGCAGGAGAACTCTGGGGTGATAGGAGCCTCATTTTTCTGAATGTGGTCTAAGTCTCGCTGATGGGAGATAAGTCAGAACTTCTCACCGTGTAGGTTTTAAATATGTGCAGTTTATTGTGCACCAGTTGTGCCGCAATAAAGCTCTAAGCCAGGACAAAAAGAATACTAATACAATGGCAAGAAACCAAACATTTTTTTTCCTATTTCGGGCTCAAAAATATACAATAATTTTTTTTTAGATTTGAAGGTAGATTCATGCTAAAATACTGAGCTCAGAGGTGGTTCCTCAAATGTCCATGTCCTAAAGGAGAGTGCATTCTTATAATAGGTTGGTTGTGACTAATTTTAAATCCATATCGCATATCAGAAAGCACATTGCACTGAAAGTGATCAAAAGCCTTATGTCATGGGGACCTGTAAACATGTACAGGTTTGGAAGAGAACATTTCTGGGAAAATATCCAAATCTATTCTTTGTGGGAATGATTCACTTTTAATCTTTTTTTGTGTGTGTGTGACAAAGTCTTGCTCTTGTCCCCAGGCTGGAGTGC
>NW_012118066.1:375994-376469 GCF_000951035.1 Colobus angolensis palliatus
TGGGGTTTCAGCACGTTGGCCAAGCTGGTCTCTGACTCCTGACCTCAGGTGATCCACCTGCCGCGGCCTCGCAAAGTGATGTGATTACAGGCATGAGCCACTGTGCCCAGCTCTTTCAATCTTTTAATCAGGAAATCAGCACGACCTTTGAGAGAAGCATTTTAGGCCTCTGGACTCATTTACAGGTTTCATAGGGCTCTGGGGCCATCGTGTGGTGAGGAGCAGGAGCACAGCGCACACACCTGCCAGAGAAAGAAGGGGAGAAAGACGTCACAGGCTGTCAGAGAGTACTGTTATGTAAACATTAGGGCCTTTTAAAAAAGTTTAGGTTACTTCGTAATGGATAATACAGAAGTGATTAAAGTGTTTCTCAAATTTTACTGTGCATAAGGATCACCCAACAAGTCCTGTTTAAATAAAGTTTGTGATTCAGCATTTCTTGGGGAGCCTTCATTCCTGCCTCTGTCATGCCCCA
>NW_012118066.1:377178-377595 GCF_000951035.1 Colobus angolensis palliatus
AGGGAATGCAGCAAAAGAAAGGTGTCTAGAGCCCCATTTGTTCCAATACGATAAACATGGAAAGGACACACATTTCAGCTAACACTGATTGAAGAGGCCCCATGTTTGAGGCAGGATATAGGGGCAATGGGGTCCCTACCTAACGTTGTGCAAAGAAACACAGCCCCCATCCTCAAAAAGGTTGGCATCGTGATGGGGTAAAGTCTATTCGAAATGCCTCGTGGATGAATCTGGCATTTCCCTTATGAGCACAGTGCCACGTCCACCCTGCTGTTTGTCTTACAAATGGACCATTTGGGATCTGGTCCCAGCCTAAAGAAGCAATGAGGCCAGGCACGGTGGCTCACGCCTGTAATCCCAGCACTTTGGGAGGCCGAGGCGGGCGGATCATGAGGTCAGGAGATCGAGACCATCCTG
>NW_012118066.1:379647-379953 GCF_000951035.1 Colobus angolensis palliatus
GGCTTGTCCTGTGGTGAAAAGTCCCAGGCCTCCCACCAGGGAGCACCTGACCTCTCTGCTCCCTGAGAGGAGTGAAGTGAGCCTCAAGGTCTGCCTGTAGAGGCACAGCCTTGCACTGACATCAGGCCCTAAGCTCTAGTTCCACACAGAGATAGCGGGTCTGTCCTGGCCTCCCATGGCCTCCCAGGGGCAGGGAGATCTGGCCTGACCCTCCCAGCAACGCCTGCCTCAGTGGAGAAACCCCAGCTTCCCAGCATCAGGACACACTCTCTCTCACACCCTCCGTAGTTCCCACTGACCTCACCG
>NW_012118066.1:380003-380782 GCF_000951035.1 Colobus angolensis palliatus
AAGAATAGAACAGTCAGAAGATGGTCATGTTCTAAAAGAACTGCAGGAATAAGGGAATCAAAAACAATATGCTCCAAAACCCTTTAGAGAAGGTACGCTCGGGCTCCAGATAGTTGGCCTGGTTCTTTGGACAAAAGTGGTGAATTGGTCCTCTCTCCCTCTCTCTCTTCCTTTCTTTCTCTCTCCCTCTCTTTCTCCCTTTCTCTGTCCTTCCCTCCATCCCTCTATCCATCCCTTTCTCTCTCTCTCCCTCTGTCTCTCCCTCCCTCCCTTTCTCCCTATCTTCCCCTTCCTCTTTCTCTCTCTCTCTCTCCCCTCACTTTCCCCCCGCCGCCCCCCCGTCTCCCTGCCTGCTTCTCTGTCTCCTCCCTGCATCCCATACACATCATGGTAGAAACGCTCCTTAGGATCATCCCACATCCTCTGTGGCCACCCACACCTGCCAACCTGCCCGCTGATCTGTATACTGTCCTGGTTTATTCTGCCCACCTGAAAAAGCTCAGTCGTGCAGGTAGAAGATGCTGCTGTTCTATTTCCATGATGTCAATCACCTAGAAATTAAGGGGAAAACCCATTCACCAAAAAAAAGGGACTTTATGGAGAATCTTAGCATTTAGTTCTGTTATCCTCCTTTTTTTTCTTTTGTTTAGGGTCTTGGTCCTGGGAAGCTCTGGGATGAACATGACTCCTGAGCACAGACACCGCCCTGACAGAGGTTCGTGCGTGTTCGGCTTCATCCTCGGAACTTTACACTCACACTTGACTCACCCACTTTATGT
>NW_012118066.1:382984-383445 GCF_000951035.1 Colobus angolensis palliatus
CTTCCAAGCATGTCCTTAACCTTGGCAGAATTAACTTTTAAATGGATTGAGATCAGTCTCAGGCACCTTTTGGTTTACAATCACATGCCTCAGTCATCGCACAGCTCTCTGGCCTTTGTCCTCTTTTACCAAAGGAGGAGAGTGGATTCCATGTTCCTAAAATCCCTTCGGCTCTCCATAGGTTTCTGGGAGGATACAGTTACCTAAGAGATTAGAGAGAGCATCATAAAATGTAAGTAGACGGTGTGTGGCAGTTAGGGTTAAGTTTGGCTGCATAAAACCGAAGACTCAAGCTAACAGAGGCTCACACATATAAAAGTCTGTCTTTTCACATGAAAGGAATCTGAAGGCTTTCAATCCTCCCCGGTTCACTGGATCTGTGATCTTATCAGAGAGCCCAGCTTCTCCTATCATTCCCTCAGGCACTTTGACTGAAGGTGGTTGTATCTTCTAGATCACCT
>NW_012118066.1:384068-384404 GCF_000951035.1 Colobus angolensis palliatus
AATAATAAGGTATGCACAAAACATCATTTATAGTCTATATTCACTATAAGATATTGTGCTCTATTTTCATGTTAATTCATGCAAAGAAATAAAAAGCAAAGAGAAAGATTTTCGAGAGAGGTATTAAGAAACAGCACCATAACCTTTAGTAAAACTGAGAAACTGGTAGAAGTAATTGTTTTAAAAACCTTTTTTATTTGCTGGTTGTTTGGAAGTCAGTGGGGACATTTCAAGGAGGAGTTGTCATTGGGAAAGCAGATTTCAGGAGGCTTTAGTAAGAGTGCATGAAGAAGATGGGGAAGGAAGGAGGACAGGTGACTTAGAAAGATTCTTGGT
>NW_012118066.1:389464-389789 GCF_000951035.1 Colobus angolensis palliatus
CGGCTCACTGCAGTCTCAACCTCCCAGGCTCAAGCCAATCCTCAGGCCTCCACCACCTGAGTAGCTGGGACTACAGGTGTGCCACCAGGTCCTGCAAATGTTTTATTTTAATTTTTTATTTTTTGTAGAGACAGGATCTCATTATGTGGCAAAAGCCAGTCTCAAACTCCTGGTCTCAAGCAATCCTTGTGTCAGCCTCCTAAAGCACTGAGATTATAGACGTGCGCCATGACACACAGCTGATTCATTATTTTATTTTCTCAGAACTCTATGCAACCTGATTCTTAATACTTAAGGAAAGAGAAGCCAGACAAAGGTGGAAGTA
>NW_012118066.1:389839-390119 GCF_000951035.1 Colobus angolensis palliatus
ATGCAAGCTGACTCTCCCCACCTGATGATCCAGTGGGATTAGCAGGAACCGAGTGGACTATGGCCACCACCCGCATCCTGTGCCCATCCATGAACTGGAGCAGAGAAGAGGACTGATCTCGTTACTTGGCCTGGATGGACGTGCTGACCCTCAGGATCATAGGCAGTGGAAGGAGCAGCTCCTGGAAGGTCAGAGTGGGTCCTGTGACGGATGGAAACGACAAGTATGTTGAGCAACAAAAATGATCAGCACTTGGTCTGTGGCAGCAGGAGCTCAGAAG
>NW_012118066.1:390169-390464 GCF_000951035.1 Colobus angolensis palliatus
TATGTTGAGCAACAAAAATGATCAGCACTTGGTCTGTGGCAGCAGGAGCTCAGAAGTAAGGAATCCTAGGGCCTTATATGAGTGGCCCATTGTGGTAAAAACTTTTTTAAACAAAAAAATAGCCCCTAAGGAGTGTTCCAATGACTACCTCTTAAGCAATACAATTGACCTGTGAACAATGCAGAGATTAGGGGCACCAACTCTCCACACAGTTGAAATTCGGACAATAACTTTTGACTACACCAAAAGGAATTTACTAATAGTCTATTCTTGGGTGGCAGCCTCAGTGATCACG
>NW_012118066.1:391498-391818 GCF_000951035.1 Colobus angolensis palliatus
CCCGTCTCAGCCTCCCAAAGTGCTGAGATTACAGGCTTGAGCCACTGCGCCCGGCCAAAGCAAATAATTTTTAAAGATCAAGGAGTCTGAAGGGAAGCTGGTGGAAGGGGAATGGGCTGAAGGCAGCGTTTTCTGGTCTACGGTTTTGCTTATTCTTGGACTTTCCAAAGTCCCGAAAGAAGCAGAAGGAAAGTGGGAATGGAGGAAGAGGCAGGAAGAAAGGATGAGGGCTGCGCCTCTGAGGTTGCAGATTAGCCCAAGGCGGCTCAGTGGCTGGGAAGGAAGGAAGGAAGCCCCCAGGGCCGAAGGTGGAGTCAGAG
>NW_012118066.1:391868-393114 GCF_000951035.1 Colobus angolensis palliatus
TGGCTGGGAAGGAAGGAAGGAAGCCCCCAGGGCCGAAGGTGGAGTCAGAGTCCTGGGTCCAGCAGAGACTGGAGGGGAGGAGGGTGCCGGGAGCCAAAGACCTTCCTGCTAGCACTGCAGCCTCTTAAGCCACTGCTTAGGCTTTTATCCAAATTTGATATGTCCTCATTTTGTACACCTCCAAACCCAGTCACTCAGGGTAACCCAAGCAGGAAGGGGAGGATGATAGGAGAAGCTACCCCACCTGATGATGCCCTTCCGGCTTTTATCCATTCCTGGGAATGACTCTTTCTCCAACTCGGGGGATGCCCCTATAGCAGAATACAGTGGCATTGACCAGCAGTGGAGAATTCCAAGTCCAAAAAACGATTGGCCTTTTAAAGGAAAGTAAGAAATCATCCTGCATATATGAAATATTGGGAAAAAAGGTTGTTACTAATAAATCTCAAGAGACCACTCTGGTGAGATTGGGTTTCTTTGGGGATGTGTCGAGCAGGGTGTATGTACCCAGTGGGTACATCCCACCCTTCAGACTCCTCCTTCAGCTCCTGTCTACTGTAGCAGCCAGAGGGCAGCTCCGGTCCTCATCTCCTCTGAGCAACCCACTCACTCATTCACTCACTCATTCATTCACTCGCTAACTCATTCACTCACTCACTCATTCACTCCCTCACTCGCTCACTCACTCACTCACTCAGTTGTTTACTCATTCACTCACGCTTTTACTCACTCACTCATTCATTTACTCATTCACTCATTCACTAACCCATTCACTCACTCACTCATTCACTCACCCATTCACTCACTCATTCACTCATTCACAAACCCATTCACTCACTCACTCACTTATTCACTCCTTCACTCGCTCACTCACTCATTCATTCAGTCGTTTACTCATTCACTCACCCTTTTATTCACTCACTCGTTCATTTACTCACTCACTCATTCACTCATTCACTAACCCATTCACTCACTCACTCACTCATTCACTCATTCCCTCCCTCATTTACTCACTCAGCCATTCACTCATTCTTTCACTCACTCTCCCATTCACTCATTCACTCACTTATTCACTCACTCACTCATTTCCTCATTCATTCACTCAATCATTCACTCCCTCAATCACTCATTCACTCACTCATTCACCTCTTCACTCACTCATTCACTTACTCATTCACTCACCCTTTATTCACACACTCACTCGTTTATTGACTCATTCACTCACTAATTCATTCATTCACTCACT
>NW_012118066.1:393819-395783 GCF_000951035.1 Colobus angolensis palliatus
CTCAATCACTCATTCACTCACTCATTCACCTCTTCACTCACTCATTCACTTACTCATTCACTCACCCTTTATTCACACACTCACTCGTTTATTGACTCATTCACTCACTAATTCATTCATTCACTCACTCACTTCTTCACTCACTCATTTACTTGTTCACTCACTGACTCATTCACTCACTCTTTCCCTCACCCACCCATTCATTCACTCATCCACTCATTTGCTCACTCACTCATTCACCCACTCACCCATTCACTAAGTCATTCATTCCCTCACTCACTCACCCATCGCTCATTTATTCCCTCAGTCACTCACTCATTCACTCACTTATTCACTTACTTATTCACTCATTCACTAAATCGCTCATTCATTCACTTACTCACTTATTCACTCATCCATCCATTCACTCACTCACTCATTCACTCACTCAGCAATTCACTCACTCACGTTCACTCATTCACTCATTTACCCACTCATTCACTCATTTACTCCTTCACTCATCCACTCACTCACTCACTCATTCACTGACTGACTCACTCACTCACCCATTCACTCATTTACTCACTCATTTACTCCTTCATTCACTCACTCCTTCATTCATTCATTCAGCAGCACCCATGACAGGTTCACTCTGTCCTGGGCTCTGCTGTTGCCCTGGGCCTGCAGCAGGGAATAGTCAAAGATCTCTGAATCCACGGCATTCAGAGTTCAGCAGGGGTCCCGTGGAGAAGCCCAGCAGATAGGTGAAATGCACCACGTGTGACACTGATGAGGATGTTTTAAGAGAAGCAGGGAGGGAACAGGAGTGTGCGTGGAGCCCAAAATTTCTAAGAGGGTGATCTGGGGAGGCCTCACCATGCAGGAGACCTTGCAAGACAGACCTGAGGAAGGTGGGCAGAGTGGGTAGGGAGAGGAGGGCCTGGGCTGAGGAAAGAGCAGGCTGGGCCTGAGGTTGTCGGGTGCCCGCATGGGCCTCTGGGCAGCACCAGAATCTGATGGGACCAGAGGACAGGCCAGTGGGCCATGTGTGGGGCCTGTGACTCCGAGTCAGCAGAGAAGATGCCTGAATTACATCCTGATAGGTGCACCCTGACTTTGAAGCTGAGGACACCCGAGGCATGGAGGTGGGGTGGAAGTGGGGGCAGAGCAGGGGATGGGGAGGGAGCCTGTGTCGGTCCAGGTCAGAGGTGGTGGCTTGGCCCCAGTGGTTCCAGATGCAATGAAGAGCCAAGAGGGACTTTCCTGAGGGACTTAGATGCTGGGGTGCACTGCAAGGCTTCAGCCTGAGCCCCTGGAAGGATGGAGTCACCAGGAACTGAGGTGAGGAAGAGTGAGTGGTGGGGGGTTGTGCAAGGGTGCAGAGGCCTGAGCTCAGTTTGGTCCCTGCAGATTTGAGATGCCCACTCCATACACAGGCAGAGACAGCAGGGGAGGGGAAGAGGCTGCAGCTCAGGTAGCCCTGGAATGTGCAGCCCGACATGCTGAGGCACTGGGTCATGGTGCCCTCATAGCTGGGAGCTGCTTCCCTCCTGGGATGCCAGAACTCCTTTAGGGCACATCCACACTCCTGTGCTCACCACAGAGGGAAAGTGGGAAGGGCATCGGTCCCTATGCATGTTCTCCTTCACCTTGTCCTAGGCAGGTCCCAGGCAGCACCTCCCCTCCCAAGTGGCTCCCCTTGGCCCCTGCCCCTAGTGTGCACAGCCAGACCCTCAAAGACGGCTGGATTCAGAGGCTCACTTCTAATGAACAGAACCAGGCAAAAGAGATGGCGGTCTCTCCTGAGATAGGATTGGGAGGGGCTGCAGGTTCCATCCACTGGAACTCTCCCCCGGCTCTTGCCAGGTGCTAGTTCTGGCAAAGCCAGTTACCTGCCCAGGGCAGAGGGTAGTCTGAAGCTGATGCCACGGAGAGACTGGGGCCTTCAGTCCAACAGCCTGCAAGCAACAGAATCCTGCCAGCAA
>NW_012118066.1:399527-400338 GCF_000951035.1 Colobus angolensis palliatus
GCCCCCCAACTCCGCCCCACGCCACCCCCTAGCATGTCGAGGAAGAAACGGTCGGGTCCCCGCGCGCCTCCTGTCGCCTCCTGCCCCGCGCGGCGTGGGCGGGTCCGGGCTGCTGTAATGCGGGAAGCCGCGGGGTTGCTCTGGGTTCCCGCCTGGGGTCTCCGAGGCCGTCCGGCAGCCCCTCGCGTTTCCGCTGGGAGATTTTTAAAAAAGGGTTTCCTGCGCTTGCATGTGCTGTCGCCTTCCGGCTGGTGACAAAACCGAAAACTAAAATGGGTCCCAGGCCCTCCCCGCCAGCCTCTGCCAGACGGGAAGGACCAGGAAGCGGGGACTCCCGGACGTCAGCGGCGCCGCAGCGCGGGCTCTGGGCTTCCCTTGCCCTGCCATGTGGAAGCGGCTCTCCAGGAGGGGCCGAGCCTGGGCCTACGACAAGCGGGTGCGCCGGGAGGACATTTAACATTGAAGAGCGGGAGGTGATGGAGACTGCGCGCCCCAGGCCCCAGGTGCACGTGAGGGCGCCGGTGTCCGGACGGTGGAGCGCCCCATCCGTGCAGCCCCTGCCGGGTAGACCGGCGCTTCCCAGGCGAACGCTACCTGGGAGCCTTAGCCATAGCGCAGGCTGGAGACCCGACGCGCCCCAGCTGGGTTTTGATTTTTATTTTCCCGGTTCCTCCTGCGGCAGATGCGTGGAAAGGCCCGGATGGCGGATTTCTTCCCGTTTCCGGACGGCGCACTGCACAAGGATGGAGCGGGGATGGGCCCACGGCCCAGGGCCCCGGTGACCTTCCCTTCGCCCTTGAGCGCGCGGGGC
>NW_012118066.1:406081-407224 GCF_000951035.1 Colobus angolensis palliatus
GAGGCAGGAGGATCGCTTGAGCCCAGGAGTTCCAGAGCAGCCTGGACAACATAGTGAGACTCTGTGTCTGCAAAAAATAAAAAAGAAAAAAAAAAACATTAAGATGCTGTGTGTATTGGAAAGTATTTATGGGTCATTCTTTTGAGCTCCATGTCCAAAAGCTTGCTAAAATGCTTGGGAGTTTGTGTGCAGGCATGTGAGATTAGGATACATTGGCAGAATAGCCGTGTTCTCTGTTGCCCTGGTTTTCCCACCTGGGAGGAGTTACATGTATTAAAGGTTAGTAAGTCCACGCCTCTTTTCTTCCTGGGGAAAAAGGTACTTTGGAAACCAGTATTATGTGGGAACGCGTCTTGGTTGGTACAGCCTCGGGTTAATGGGAGACAACTGCCCTCAGCTCTGCAGGTAGCATCAAATACGGTGGCCTCGAGCCCACATGGGTCACACCTGGGGGCTGTCCCTGGGGAAGCCCGCCACGGCGGGTCGCCTGGGCATTCTTTCCCTGGCAGAGTCGAAGTCACAATTTTTTTGCAGACTCTGTAAAGAGCTTTACCCTTCTGAGATATGATCTCGAACCTGTTGGAGCATTTGGACGCATTTCTTTTGAGGAAGTTCACCTCCAGATGTGCTCAGAGGGCCTGGGCATTCTTTCCCTGGCAGATCTGAAGTCACAATTTTTTTGCAGACTCTGTAAAGAGCTTTACCCTTCCGAGATATGATCTCGAACCTGTTGGAGCATTTGGACGCATTTCTTTTAAGGAAGTTCACCTCCAGATGTGCTCAGAGGGCCTGGTCTTAGCTGCCACAGATTTACAAATCCTTACAGTAAGTAGGTTATTCCTCGAGAATTTATCTGTTGTGTCCCCATTCTTTTTGCCATTTTATTCTGCTTCTATATTAATACTTGATTTTCCCTGACATAGAAGACTATTGCCTGTAGCTGGAGATCAGAGAACACATTCACATTCAAGTATCAATTTTAGGGGAATTATCTGTCAGATGTGAAATTATGGTAAAATTCCGTATATTAAAATGACCACAGCTACCATTTGTTGAAAATATTTTGTGTACTAGGAGCTTTACAATTCTTATCTCCAAGCCTAGATACATGGTCCCAAGAGAGGCATGCCCTCATTTTGGAAG
>NW_012118066.1:411004-413188 GCF_000951035.1 Colobus angolensis palliatus
CTTCTGCAGGGCCTGGTGCCTGGTGGAGCTGAGTGTACTGGGAAGTCCAGGTGCATCCTTCGGGTGGACTGGATGCGAAAGCGGCGTCCTTTTTGCCTGTGGTGACGTGAACATCAATACAGTATTTATAGAAAGTTCACAGAAATTGAGTAAGTTTCAACCTTTCCAATCCTACTGAGAATAGCTAGTGTTTAGTGACTCTCTGTTATGTGGCAGGCCCTCAGTGATCCTGGGCACTGACTTATCCCCACTTTACACATGAGCAAGGGATGCCCGAGGTGTACCGGCTTCCCTGAGTTCACAGAGCTCCGTGATGTGGCCAGGCCCTGTGACTGCAGCAGGGAGGTTCAGGGCTGCGTGTAGCTGTGTCTTCACTGGTGTCCTTCCCGCGCCCAGCACCACGCCTGGTGCTTGACAGGAACGCAAGTGTTTGCTGCCTGCCTCCCGCCTGGAATCTCCACTGAGGAGCAGGAAACCAGGGGTTCTAGCTGTCTTCTTCATTCATGAAGTCCTTTGGAGGAATTCAACCCTCGCTAATCAAAAGTTTCCAATATCCTCAGGTCAATATGTATAAACTGTTAAGACTTCAAGATTAGTACCTTAAAACCGAAGTCAGAAGTGTTAGGGTTCAATTGACTGGACACGCATTAGGTCAATGACACACATATTTATTGGACACGAGGCCTGAGCCCCACATGGGCACCTTTGATGTCTGAAGCAATATTCCTTGGGTGGTTTTGTGAGGGGAACGGAAAATGACTTTTTATAGCGATAGGAGTCAAGATGGCAAAAATGATATTAAGGCTTAGTACCAATGTGATGGGCTGCTTTTCTTCCCCCAGTAGAGTTCATATTATTTAATTATAAGATAAAATTGAAAATCTCCGAAGCAATGCTTCGGAGCCCAGTAGGATGGAAGGGGAAACTGAGAACAGTGCCATTTCACCTCACACAGCTCCGGCGCCCCTCACCGTCCTGTGCATAAACATTCTTTGATGGGATCTTTTCAGTGTAAAGTGCAGTAATTAATTTTGCAAAACTTACTGGGTCTGGGAGGCAGATGATGAGTGATGGTGTCACCCCGTGGCACAGTGGGAGATTTGTGTGATGGCATCATTTTCTATGAATGCAGACCGCTTTGTGTGCCATACTCGGATGACCCTTCGAAGCTAGACATTTTGTCATCTTTCAAAAGAAGCATGTTTTCCCCCTTGGTTACAGAAAACTAAAAGCTTTTGATATAGGACTCCAACCTTTTATCAGGGAGAATCAGGGCTCTTTAAATAAGCTTTACCAATTGGATGGGCCATCAGAAGCAATTAAAATTAGAAAGATGAAGATGCGGTAACAATGTGGTCAGGGCAAACGTCAGGATACCAGATTGCACGTTCACAGTTGCGTTTCTGTTAAGAACGTGCGGGTGAATATGGAACAGAGGCCATGTGTCAGTAGTTGGGTTGCGTTTTGTGTTTCTTTTCTACAAGCCCTTTCTGGTGTTGTGTTTGTGTTTATTAGAGAGTAGCTGCCCAGGGGCTGCCATTTCCCTCCCCACTCCTTCATTCTCTCCATCTTCACCCCCAACTCCCAGTCCTTTGGAATTAGTCATTGTGCTTGTCAGGATGGAAGAGGCAGCCAGACACATGGCAGACCAGAGCACTGAGAGGCAGAGACTTATTTTCCATAAATCCCGCCCTGACCCTGCTGTCTGGAGTGCTGAGATAGGGTCTCGGTGTTTTCCTCTGCGGAATGGAGGCATCACTCAGTCTTTGTCTTCTCTCCCTGTCTCTTTCTTCACTCCCCTCTTCCCTAACACACATCCACAGTGAAAGTCTTCAGGAGGCAAAAGAGAAAAGGCTGAAGTGTGCTAGACCCCCCCAGCCCCAGGGCCTATTTGCTGTCTTCCCAGCTTCCATGTGCCTAGAGCGGCCTGGGGGAGCCTTCGGAGGTGCAAATCCTGACTGTGTGGGTCTGAGTGAGGCTCCGACTCTCACGGGGAGGGCGCCAGTGCTGCGGGTACCCCTGTGACCAGTGGGGCGGTTTGCAAATCGTGCAGATCAGCTTCTCCACTTCTCCAGGTTTCTCCAACGTGAGATGCTCCCAGGAGTCCGGTGGGATTGTTTTCTGACTTTGACCAGGATTTTGACGGAGAAGATTCATTAATATAGGACCCCTTGTCTTAACGTA
>NW_012118066.1:421258-423180 GCF_000951035.1 Colobus angolensis palliatus
CTTAGAATAGCAGAAAGTGGGAAAACCAGCAAAAATCTATCAATAGGAGATTAATGAATCCACTATGGCACCTGGAATGGAAGGAATTTTTGTCAGCGTTTAATAAGGAGCTTTGTGCTGGTCAAAAGTCAAGAGGTGCACAGTACCCTCAAGGGCAGTATTGAAGAGCCGAATCCAGAGCAGCTCTGCACAGCAGATCCCCCTGGGGCCAGAGGGGCAGTTTGCAAATCTAAGCAGATCCGCTTCTTGGAGGTTTCTCCAACAGAAGCATCTCCCAGGATTGAGGCTTGCATGGGTGGCCTGTGTTATATATGCAATTTTAAATGATCTAGTTACCACATTAAAGAAAGGCGTGCCGGGAGGGGGTGACACTGGGTGCCATGACTCACACCTGTAATCCCAGCACTTCAGGAGCCCAAAGTAGGTGGATCACTTGAGCCCAGGAGTTTGAGGCCAGCCTGGGCAACATGGCGAGACCCAGTCTCTACAAAAAATACAAAGCAATTAGTTGGATGTGGCGGTGCACACCTACAGTCCCAGTCCCGTGGGAGATTAAGGTGGGAGGACTGCCTGAGCCCAGGAGTTGGAGGCTGCAGTGAGCTGTGACTGCACCGGTTCACTCCAGCCTGGGCAACAAAGTGAGATCCTATCTAAAAAAAAAAACAAAAAATTTAAAAAAACCCTATATTTTCTATTCATCCCACTATTTTGATAACAATCAGTTATTGTGTTATTAATATTTTACACTGTTTTCCATACTAAGTCTTTGAAACCCAGTGTGTAAAGAATCTTCAAGTACATCTCCATGTGGATGGGACACACATGGCCAGCAGCTCCTCTGAGGGACAGTGTGGTCACGGCGATGGGTGGCGTGTCCTGCCTGTATGTAGAAGGTCCCCGTGTGGGTGTTTCTGCGAAGGCCCTGAGGGATGTGCAGGGGAGGGCCGACACCGTCCCAGCCACACAGAGGACCCTGGAATGCAGGACGCTGCCAGCGCGTCCCTGCCCCCGCCCTCGCCCCTCTGCTGCCTGAGCTCTTTCCCAGATGTCCACTTAGCTAACCTCCCTCACCTTCTTCTCTTTCCTTCTTTCCCCAAACATCACTCTCAGGCAGGTCTGCAGGCTCTCCGATTGTCAATGGCAGCCCATCTCCATCCTCCACCCTCTTAACACCCCCCACCCCACTTGTTATTTTTCTCCTCAGTGCTTAGGGCCATCCACCCCGGGCATCATGCATTTGTTCACTGTGTTTCTTGCTTTCGGGTCTCTCCTGATCGGAACAAGCTCCGCCAGGACCAGAGGCTTTCCATTTTGTCACCGATGCATCCACATAGCGCCCGGTAGAGATGGCACTTGGGGCACCTGAGGTGGACAGTGGGCCAGTGGTTGAGCCCTACAGATTTATCTCAAGCCCTCCCCTGACCCTACCGGAAGACACGGTGGTCTGCACAGTCCAGATAGAGAGGCCCCCCTGCTCGTTGACTTTGAACCGGCGGGGGTGGGGAGGGGGGAACAGCACCGTTGACAGAATCCCCCCTTGGTATCCCACCTCCCCATGCCTACATAATCCCTACATTATCAAAGGAGAGACCCCTAGGAGGAGGTTTGGCAGCAGGAGTGAGATCAGCGCAGTGTAAGCTCATTTTCTGACAAACCAGTGGGAGGAGTTGGCAAACTGACTTTATTTCTCAAAAAGAATGTATGCATCGAAATTAACAAGTGAGTGATCAGCAGTGTGGGAAAATTCAGGAAAAGCAGTTCAGTGCTGTGAGAGAGGGCGAGGCAGGGAGCTTTATTACTCCAGACAACGGAGGAGGTAAAAGGATAGACCTAGATTATTTCATTAGAGTTCATCTATTCTTACTTTTTTTTTTTTTCTTGAGACGGACTCTCGCTCTGTTACCCAGGCTGGAGGGCAGTGG
>NW_012118066.1:429796-430341 GCF_000951035.1 Colobus angolensis palliatus
CAACCTTTCTGGGAAAAGTTCACTTGCCTTTTATTAAAACACTAGTTTTTATAATCTTGCTACCATGCGGCTTTCCTAAAGGATGAAATTTCTAATGTCCTTCAACTAGAGAGGGGTAAAAATTATTCTAGAACATTAATTGCCCACTCCTCTCATCCTTTCTCAGAAACTAACTGAATTCCAGTGGGTGCCTAGCAAACCCAAATGCGGTTTCCTTCAGGATGCTGGTCTTACCTGTGAAGGCGTTCATGAACGTGGAGAGGGACCAGTTCAACAATTTGAAGAAAGGGTCTGTGCACGGATATTTCCGAGACCCACAAAGGACGGTATGCTCAAGAATGTGAGCAACACCGGTACTGTCCATGGGAGTGGTGCGGAACTGCACACTAGGGAAGAAGGAACAGCACGCTAGGGAAGGGGAGGAACAAGGAACGGAAGGCCAGGGAAGGGGAATGGAATGGAACGCTAGGGAAAGAGAATGACTAGAATGCAAAACGTTCATCTTAGTGCTGTGGACACAGTTCCCAGATGCATCATCACCTCAG
>NW_012118066.1:436471-437922 GCF_000951035.1 Colobus angolensis palliatus
TTGAGTGCTTATTACTGGCTAGGTATTTTCTATTTTTTAATTTTTTATTATTTTTTGGCTAGGCATTTTCTAATCATGTCACATATACTCTGTGAGGGAGGTATTCTCATCCTCATTTACAGAGGAAAAACCTGAGGCTCAGGGTGATGACATAAGCTGCCCAAATCACAGAGCCAGGATTCACCCTGGTGTCTGCCCTTCCCCATGGTACTGTGCTGCACCTAAGTAACACGGCACCCTTTCCAACATCTGCTGAGTGCCCCCTGCTTTTGTGTACTGCACCTCAGTAACACAGCACCCCTTCCAACATCGGCCGTGTATCTCCTGTTTCTGTGCATATAATCTCCTGTTGTACGCAGAACGGGCCTGCAGGGAGGGGAAATGCTGCAGTGGGCTAGCTGGCGACAGCGGGGAGAGGCTCCAGGATCAGTCTTTGCTTCTCCTAGTGTGGGATGGATTCTCGATGGTAGCTGGAAGCACAAAGCTGGGGCTTCCAGAACAGCTGGAGGGGCTGGGAGGATAGAAATGCCCCCCAAAAAGATAAAAGACTCCCCACTCCTGAGTGGGGTGGAAGGTCTTCTCCTACTTTAGGTAAGCCTCCTGGTAAGTGTCCATACTTCTCGGTATGAAAGAAACTGTCTTGTCTTCCAGTCATGCCAGCCGGCCCTCTCCCTCAATCACATACCACATCCCTGTGATCACCACACCACTTGCCACCCCCTCCGTCCAGGTGCCATGAGTCACCTGACCAAGTGCACACAACAAGTCGCTGGCAGAGGTGAGACCTCAGGTCTCCTCAGCCCAATCTAGGGAGCCTGCCATCCAACAGTAATACATAAGCAGCCCACTACGACCTGCATCATCTACCGCTGTTAAATTACTTGTTTCCAAGCTTACCGTGCTTTGTAACAGATGATCAATGCATTTAAAATCAGCAGATACAGTGAGATGTCTGCTTTCTAATAATACGTAGCTTTAATAATAATAGCGTTCATGGTAGCTATTTCTCATATCAGAAACATGACTTATCATAAGTTTCTATGGCTGGATACAGTGGCTCACACCTTTAATCCCAGCACTTTGGAAGGCCAAGGTGATATGGTTTGGCTGCGTCCCCACCCAAATCTCATCTTGAGTTGTAGTTCCCATAATCCCCACACGTTGTGGGAGGGACCTGGTAGGAGGTAATTGATCATGAGGGGGGTTCCCCCATGTTATTCTCGTGACAGTGAGTACGTTCTCACGAGATCTGACGGTTTTATAAGGGGCTGCCCCCTTGTCATTCTCTTCCCTGGCACCCTGTGAAGAGGTGCCTTCCACCACGATTGTAAGTTTCCTGAGGCCGCCCCAGCCATGCAGAACTGTGAGTCAATGAAACCTCTTTACTTTTTAGCTCATTCTTTATAAATTACCCAGTCTTGGGTATTTCTTCACAGCAGTGTGAGATTAGA
>NW_012118066.1:443606-445661 GCF_000951035.1 Colobus angolensis palliatus
CCTGTGGCTTCCGGTTCCCCGAGGCCTGCTGTGCTTTGCTGCCTCTTCATGCTCTCAGACGGGTGCCCTCTCTCCACCTTCGCTGGTTAGCAGTGTTCCATCCATTAGAGCTCAAAGCACTGCCTCCCGGCAGCACAGCCCCTTCTCCTGGCCTGCCCTCTGCCTGTGCCCCGCCGTCTGCACCATATCTTCGCCGGCCCATCAGAGCGAGGCGTCCAGGGACGGAGTGGTTCCTGTTTGTGTCTCTGTCCTACCTTCTCTGGACCTGGCACTGTGCCCTTTGTCGACAGAGGTCTTGGGTTGATTGTCAGCAAAGCAGACAATCTATATGGCTCTAAATGGCTGTGAACATGCTTGATTGGGTTATTTTAAAAATAATTGGATATGTAAACATTTGAGTGTGACACAGGTGGATTTTTGGGCGAATGGTCTTGTTCTTCAGGGAATAACCACAGGCCCATCCACAAGGACAATTTCTGGATGATTTATGGAACGCTGTTCTACCTGGTTAATTTTGAACGTTATCTCAGCCTGAGAGGTAGCTCAGCATGTGACGAAGATCACTGGTTTGAATCCTAATCTGCTCCTTAAGAGCTGCACCTTTCATGCCTCCGTTTCTTCCTTGGTTAGGTAGGAAAGGTATGAGCTACCTCAGAGTTGTGAGTGAGGCATGCATCGAGTGACCACATTCAAGTGCCAAGAACTGCACCTGGAGGGTTGATATTTAAAGACCTTTAAACATTCCGATGCTGCATTTTAGTACCCGGGTAAAACAGCAAAGTTATTACAGATGCAGATGCAGATGCAGACCCTCGGTGAGGTGGGGGGTGCTGATGGCAGGAGGTGGATCACTGACCCTGTAATGAGGGCGTGGTCTGTTCGAGGCTGAACGAAGTGTACGTCATTGCGTGTACCACGGAGGTCCCTCTCGTGAAGGCCTGGAAGGGTCCATGTGGCTGAGCCGTGCGGTCTGTCCGTAACGTCCGGCAGGAGCAGAGCTTTCGGGTGCAGCCTTGCTCTTGTGTGCACGGCCCTCAGTGGTCTCAAAAGTCTGAGGCTTAAAGCAGGTTTGGGGTTTCCTTACACCTCCTGGACATCTAATTTGCCTGGCAAACATGTTTTTCTTGGGTGTAAAGGTGAAGGAGTGGGTGACTGTGGTGAAAGTGTACTAATTACTGCACTTCTGGGTCAGTGGTGCTTGGTTGAAGACACTGTCTGCCCTAGGTAGACATCTCTAGGGTGGTGAGAACCAGTGGCTGGATGTCATGGGGTTGCCAAGAAGATGCCAGCTTTTTCCTTTTTCCTCAGTAACAACACCCTACTTTGGCCTCCTCTGGTCAGGGGCCGCGCCCTTGAGCTGGGCAGCTCCGGGTCCTCGCACTCAGGGACTCAGGGCGGGGGCTGGGTGCAGAGAGAAGGAGAAGGGCAGCGGTTTGAGCCCAACTGCGTTGGCCTCATCTTCTGCCTCTTGTCCCTAAATACATTTGCAAAGTTTTCCAGGTGAAAACTCAGAAGGGAATTTTAATGACTGGAATCTGTGAATTCCATGGAAGCCAAGTCTGTCCACCTGTTTCACCCACCTCACTTCTCCCCATTGGGGCGGATTTTGGCAGCGTTCATAGGGGCAGGGACACAAGGGGTGGTGGCCAACCCTCAGTCCTGCGTCCCTCCCCTCCTCCCCTCAGCGCCAGCGCATTTCGGTGTCATCCCCTTCCCTGCAGGCATCCTCATGAAAACCAAGTGCGGCTGGAGGGAGACGCCTGTGCCCGCTCCCGTGACCTTCCTGGCCAGCCCGGCTGCAGCGGCCTCTCGGCAGGCATCTGTCTGGTGCTGCCTCCATGCCCCTCCCATCACCTGACGCTCCTGCTCCTGAATCTTCACGCGTGTGCTCCGTGCAGCCACCTCACGGGCTCCCTGGGAACAGATAGAGGGTCTCACGCCGGTCAGAATGCTCTTCTCTGTCCACTGAATAGTCCAACACGGAATCATTCCTCTGTGATTATTGATGCTTTGTTATGTAGAACTGGAATGAAGAAAAAGTGAATTTAGACATTA
>NW_012118066.1:449011-450273 GCF_000951035.1 Colobus angolensis palliatus
ACCACCGTCACCTGGCGTGGACGCTGCGTGGTATTTTTTAGCGTGGTGGCCTGCTCGTGCCTTGAGCTCCATCTGCAGTGTGAGCAACAGCTGTGCAGTTGAGAAATGTGGGCAGGTCAGCTTGCTCCTCCAGGAGCCTGTGGGCATCCGGGTGAGGGGCCTGGGATGAGGCCACGCCAGTGGGAAGGAGCTTGGTTGTGTCAGCCGATGTCTGCCTCTACAGGCCTACAAGCCAGCCAGAACCCAGTTTTCCTTTGGTCATCTAATGCCAGAAAAAAACCTGTTAGAGATTTTCATAATTTATATTAATGACTCATTTGACCATGCATAAAATGTTATAAATGCCTGAGGCTTTACAACTTGGCAGATGTGTAACTCACATATTATGATTGAATCAAACTGTTGAAGATATTTGTTTCACTTGAAGGTGTTGAGCATTTTATGCACAAACCAAATGCCACTAGCATTTTGAAAGCGTATTTTGGAATTTTAAACAGAGTGGGACAGTGCTGGGTCTCTGGGATGCTGGTGAGGTGGACGTGACCTCAAGCTCTTGGAACTTGCAAGCAAGCAGGATTCCTAAATTGTCACACCTGCAGTGCTGGAAGTCAAAGTGGATTTCTGTAAACGAGGTATTAGTGCAATAAGGAACAGATGAGTGCCCTTACAGGGCAGTTTCTGAGCCTCCCATACACCCAGGAGGAAGCGGGGTGTGTGGGGGGTGGGGAGTTACCCACCAGAACTTGGATGGCGGAGCCGGGTTTGCTGGTGGCCCTGCGTGGCAGATCATTACGTGCAATAAAGAACAGGTGAGCGCCCTTGAGGGCGGTTTCTCGGCCCCCCTTCAGAACCGCAAGTGGAAGACGCCCCAAGGTGGGGGTTCGGTTATCCACAGAAGCCTGGATGGTGGAGCCGGGTTTGCTAGTGGCCCTGTGTTGCAGTTCATTACGTGCAATAAGGAACAGGTGAGTGCCCTTGAGGGTGGTTTCTCGGCCCCCTTTGGAATCTCAAGTAGAAGACGCCCCAAGGTGAGGGTTCCGGTTATCCACAGGAGCCTGGATGGTGGGGCTGGGTTTGCTGGTGGCCGCTGCATGGCAGGTCACTACGTGGAGCGATGGGAGGTGAGTGGAGTGGGAATAGAGGATGCACCCTCCAGTTACTGCTAGGAGTTGGCTCTGGTAGCAGAGGGGGCATAGAGGGATTCCCATCAGGGGCAACACGGCTGGGGTTCCACGTGTGCTGGATGCCGAGGTGTGGCTATA
>NW_012118066.1:450323-453826 GCF_000951035.1 Colobus angolensis palliatus
CAGGGGCAACACGGCTGGGGTTCCACGTGTGCTGGATGCCGAGGTGTGGCTATATGTGATCTCAGTCTCCACAGCCGCCCTAGGAAGTGGGTTGAGTTACCTTCCCATCTCACATTTGAGAAATCTCGGGCGCACATCACAGCTGGGTAGGGTGGAACTAATGTCTCAGGCAGGACGTTGGCCCCAGAGCCCAGCTCTTACCCCTCCTGCTATTTTCAGTCCACCAAGCTTGTAGAGAGGTATGTGCATTGGTGGGGGGCAGCTGAGAAACCAACACAGTAGAGGGGGGCAGGAAATAAACCAGGCAGGAGACAGGCAGTGCTTGGGTGGTCTGGGTGTGGGGGGCACCTCTGGGCCTGTGAACCCCGTTCTGTGCTCCCAGCTTGCCCAACTTTGACCCTCAGCCACATGCTGTGCGCTTTAGGTGAAATCTCAGTCCCTTGCGTGGTGCGGGCATCTTTTCTCCCTGGCTTTGCCTCTCCTTAAATCATGGAGTCTCAGTGGGGATGGCCGGGTGGTTGGGGGTCTATGGAATTTGCCCTCCACCTCCCCATCCTTGTGCTGTCCTGTCTGGCCTGTTACCTGGATGTCTCTTTCAGAGCCTGCAAATCAGTGGAGGCCATGGCAGCCTCTCGCTGACCGACCTCTCAAACTCTTTTATTCATCGGAATCGTATTAAATGCTGATTCCTAGGCACCCCATTAGACTCGACACCTGCCTGGCATGGGTACTTTGAATAAGGTACAGAGGGTTGCTGGGCTGTTCCAGGAGGGAATTTGCATTTGTAGAATGTCCGCTGTGGTCCTTCCAGCACTCTACTTTCCACGCGCACATGGCATTAAACCTGGAAGTCCTCTGGGAGCTGTGCTGGTGAGGAAGCCCCAGCTGGATGAGGGGCTGCTGGGGCTTGGACTTGATTCCTGGGCTGGGGGCTGTGGGCTTGTTCTCTTCAGTGGGCCTGCTGATGGGATGCCCTGGGAAGTCCTGCTGTGCACTCGGGGGAAGATGTAGAGACAGGCTCAGGAAATACAGACCATGGATTTAAAAATTCCTATTGGAAAATGTTTTATGAGCAAATTAATTTGCATCTGACTGAAGACAATCATTGCTTGAATAATTGGTTTACAAAATTGTCCTATGAACAGATTAAAGTTTTCATTCATGCCTTGTCTATAACATAAATAGGAGCTATTACTGCAACCTAAATTAGTTTTAAATTTTGTATCAGATTGCAGTCCAGATTACAAATGGCTGCTTGATAATCTAATTGATAAAACGGAGAATTTAGTACTTGGAACCCAGTTGAAGAGAACAGAATGGCTTTGGTTTCTCAAAAGCGTGGGACTGAGGGGTGACCTGGGGTGAAGAGAAGTGGCTGGAGTCATTACACTCAATGAGGTGATCTGCCCCAGCCTTTCTCCGTTGTCTTCTGGATAAAACAAAAGGACGATAAATGTGTAAAACTTCAGCACTGAGTTCATCTCTGCCCTGAGCTTCTCATACGGTCATTAATGTGACCGGGCTGTATCTGTGAAGCCTCCATACAGGCACAAAGGAATGTGGCTAGAGTACGGTGGCCGGCGACCTCTGGCGTCTGGGCCGTGTGTCATTTCCTAAAGCCCTTTTGGGTGAAATGACAGTCGCAATGTCTGTTGTTCGCAGAAGTGTGATCTCATGCATGAGATGCAGGTTTTAAACACCAAAACCAGGAAGATTGGTGGGAGTGGCTGTTTTCCAAGTGGTTTTCTGTGCTGCCATGGACGAGGTGTGGATGTGTCATCTGTTGGTGAGATCCACTGGTGGAGGGGCTAAGCAAACCCGGGTATGTGTGTGAGAAGCTACATCTCTTCTGGCATCCCAAGTAGACATTTTGTAAAACTTGTGAATTTGACCCTAACTCTGAGTGTTGAAGTCTGGTGCAGTGTCTTGAGCTCTCTTCTGCATTGAGGGTGAGTGACTGCAAATGACCGATTCCTCAGTGGTTAAAGTTCAAATTTAGCTTCCCTGAGGAAACCAGACCTCAGTCACCCGTGTCTCCATTGTAAACACTGAGGTCCCTACGCGGGTGGCTGCAAGTTTCCAGGCCCTCCTTGGAGAAGCAGCCGCGTGGTGCTTGGTGATTTGATAACATCAGCCACCTTCTGTCTTCTGTCTAATCACGGTACAAATGATTCTCCTACAAGGAAACGGATCTGGTTTCTTCCCCGATCGTTGGAAGCAGCAGCCCGCCTAGGGACTGCACCGTCCTCTGCACTTTCACAGCGAAGCCTGTGTCTGTCTCCGAGGAGTGTCGTGTGTGTCGTGGGAATCGCGGGAATTGCCTCCTTAATTCTTCCTGCTTTTGAGGGCTCGGGCAGCTCTGCCTGTTTCACCCGGATGAGCAGCGGGTGGTCTCTGGCTGCTGTGGGACCAGGGCTTGTGTTTCACGTGGGACAAGCAGCGGGTGGTCTCTGGCTGCTGTGGGACCAGGGCTTGGGGTGCGTCATCACATCCGGTGGCCTGTCCAGGTGGGCATCATTGTCTTTTGCCTGTTGACCGAGGCAGCTGTGATGCCGGGGGGTCATGCTTGTGTCAGGGCCAACCCAGTTCTTCCCATGCACACCTCTCCTGCTGGAGTGCCTTTCCTTAAGATGACATGTTGAATTAGCGTGGAGAATGCAGAGAGGCTCTGGGCCTCTCTTCCCATTCTTACTCCATGGAGCTGTGATGCCCGACAAGGGAGACCATAGCCAGAGGCTCTTCTAAATTAAATTAGAATAAAGATTTGATTACATAGCTAAACATATTTGAAAAGAATTTCACAGATTAAATTCCAGATTCAGCCCTTCAGGCCCAGTGGCCACGTTTCGGGGCTCAGCAGCTGTAGGTGGCTGTTGTCTTTCTGTGTTGGCTGAGCAGATTGGGACGTTTCCAGTTCAGCAGGCAGTTCTCTTGCATGGCTCCACCTGTGGTGAGGGCACCTTGGCTGGAGAGCCTCGTGGGGATCCCTTAGGCCTCTGGCTGCAGCCAGGTTGCATGGTTCTGCCCCGAGTCCTCTGCAGGTTCAGGTGGATCCCACCACTGAGCCAGCACTGCTAGACTTGTACTGTGTGCAGACAGCAGAGGGGACGTCCAGGCCTTGCAGGGGCTGGGGTGACGGGTCTCCTTGGCCAGGCTCCTGTCTCCGAGTCTTCAGGGGAAATGCATCCACCATCCACACCGTGCACCAGAGGAAAACTATAGGCTTCTCGGTGGATGGTGAAGTGAGATCATGCAGAGTGACTAGGCTTGGGCTCCTGACCAGCGTGGAACCTGATGATGCCTTTAGGTAGAACCTGACATGCCTCCGTGTGTACAGAGCAAAGAGAATGCAGTGTTTTGAGGTGGAAGCTTCTGGGAGTGTTGGCCGTTGGTGACTGTCCTGCCGTGGAGGACTTTGAATGCAGGCACTGGTTTAGAAAAACCCTGGTTTCCTGGTCCTGGATGTGGGCATCCCTGAATATCCCGGGCTGGAGGAAGGCAGG
>NW_012118066.1:455461-457175 GCF_000951035.1 Colobus angolensis palliatus
AACCAAAGAAAAAGCTGTCTGAAAAGTCCTGAAATTAAAGAGCTCACTTGGACAGGGATTTGAACACCAGTTGAATGGCCCTGCACAAACCACAGTTACATGGGCCACTAGGCCTGTTAGATCCTTAGGGTATTTGAAGTCGTGGGGATATTTGCATTTCTGTCTCTGGATATCATGTTAGTATGAATTCAGCTAGTGTTTGAGGGCCAGGCTCAGATCTGGGAAAACAAGAGCCCTTGTCCTCACGGCACTTCTCTTGTGTGTGTGTGTGTGTGTGTGTGTGTGTTAGGAAAATAGAAAGCATAAGATTTTTTTTTCATTGAGCTGGGAAGATGGAAAAACAAGCTTAAGATGTTTACTTCAGAAGAAGGGAGGTGCAAGGAATACTCAGCTTTGCTGCTGCTGAAGGAGGCCCCTGGCAGAGGCCATTTCAGAGGTGGGGTCTCTCTGAGAAAGGTGTAAGAGGGAAATAGGATGCCCCATCTGGTTTGCCAGAGATGGGGAAAGTTAGTATCCCCAAAACAGCCTCAACATTCTGGCAAAGGCTTCAGAAAACCAGCTAGGATGTGGGACCTTGTTGGCCGCTGGGTAGAAGGAAAACATTGCTGGTCCTGAGGACTGTACTGTTCTTCCACTGCTATAAAGAACTACCTGAGGCAGGGTAATAAGGAAAAAAAGGTTTAGTCGGCATACAGTTCTGTGGGCTGTACAGGCTTCTACATCTGGAGAAACTTAAGATCGGGTGGAAGGTGAAGGGGAGGTAGGCATGCCTTCACATGGCTGGAAGGGGAAGGTGCCATGCACCTCCAAACAACCAGATCTCAGGAGAACTGTCACGAGGACAGCACTTGGGGGATTGTGCTAAATCTTTAGAAACCACCGCCAGGAGTCAATCGCCTCCCACCAGGGCCCACCTCCAACACGGGGTTACAGTTCAGCATGAGATTTGGTTGAGGATACAGTCACACCATGTCAGGCTTCCCATTCATCTCCTGCACGTGCTTCGCAAATGGTTCTGTCATTGGTTTTTGTTTCTGTTGCTACATAATATATGTACATATATTCAGAGTGCATGTGATATCTTGATTCATCCCTATATTGATGAAATCTGGGTACTTGGGATGTCTTTCACTTGAAACATTTTCTTTTCCTTGTGCTGGTTATGTTCAAATTACTCTCTCCTAGCTGTTTTGAAACATACAGTAGATGACCCACTGCCATCCCCCTGCTGATTTGTCAATAGTAGGTCTTGTGCTCCCATTAGGCTGTGTGTGTGCCCATTACCAGCCTCTGCACATCCTGTTTGAGTGGGCTCTGCTGGGCCCTGTTGACCACCTACTCTTGGCCTCCATGAGATGTGCTCAGCTCCTGCTTGAGTGAGAACATGCGCTGTTTCTTTGCTTGTCTCGTTTCCTTAACGTAATGTCCTCCAGCTCCATCCATGCTGCTGCGGATGACAGGGCTCTCCGCCGTGTGGTGGAGCATTGCTCCTGTGTATGTTCGGGCCACGTTCCCTTCATTCCCTGTTGACGGGCACTCAGGCGATTCCAGACCTTGGCTGCTGTGGATGGTGCTGCATTGAATCTGGGAGCAGTCACTGGCTTTATACTCAGGGGACGTGAGTCATTTCATTGTTCTCAAGCAGCCTATCCCCAAAGCCCTCTGTGAAATGCCGCATTCCTTTGTGCCCATGGCTTCCACTAGGATGAACCAC
>NW_012118066.1:466278-469220 GCF_000951035.1 Colobus angolensis palliatus
ACTCACGTGGGTGGCTCCTGGAATGCAAACGTGAGCGCCACTGGCTTCTGGATGTGACGTCTGTGCCTTCTGCTTAGCTCAGTGGGTTATTGGCTGCTCTCTGGTGCAAAGAGGTCCAGCGTTCCTGTGTGTAGGTGTTTGAGCTGACGTAAGAGGCTAAGTCAATTCTCACTGGTGTCTTCAGGGCTTTAGACCTTCTGAACAAGCAGGAGAAAGGCCGATTTTGTAGAGCTTTGGAAATCTCAACGGACTCCAGGGCCACCCCCCTTGGCAGGAGAGAGCCCCACTGGAGGCAAGCAGGGTGCCGTGCAGGCCTGTGTGGGGCCCAGGCATGTACGGACGTTGTGAGGGCCACAGGACACATATCGGTCTTGGGTCACATCTGGTGTCGATGGCCACGCAGCATTTCTGGCAGGTACATGAGTGTGGGGACTTGGGTTTTGGGGTGTGCATCCTGGTTGCCTAGTTGCTTGGAAGACCCCTATTCAGACCCCAGCCTGAGTCACCATGACAGGCCTCCAGCTTCACACGCCACACAGAAGCCACGGCATCCGTCACTGATGCCCACCAGATGTCAGATGTGCGTGTGTATCCTCCCCGGTCTCAGGATGGGTCTTGTTTTGAGGTTATAGTAAACATTCTTTAAGAGGGGATTTTGGATTTTTTATGTTGTTTGCAGGGAGTGTTTGAGCAGTGAGATCCTCTTCTCAACCAATGTGATTTCAGATCACAGCAGGTAATTACGGCAGGGGAGCTGTGAGATCACCTTCCCAACCAATGAGACCTCAGATCACAGCAGGTAATTACGGCAGCGGGGCAGGTGGCAGAACCCCTAACTGTGGCTGTTTCTGGTGTCTTGCCCAGTGGACAGAGCATGCTGGGGCCTCCGTCGTCCTCTGTGGGGTGGGTGGGGCGCATGAGCTGGGTGCTGCTCGGCCGTGGCTGGCTCCCCAGCCCGGGATTTATGCAGGACTCGTTCTGAAGACAACTTGGAACCCAGAAAGCAGCACAAAGAGCACGGGTTTGTGCGTTTCTGGATTCTTGGTGCTTCCCAGTCTCAGACGCTGCGCAGGCTCTGAGAGGTCTCGCCAGGAAGAGCTGCACAGTCAGCCCCTGGGGTGGAGTGAGGCTGCAGCGGGTCTTTCAGGAGCTGGAAGTGGGGGTGAGTGTCTCTCGCAAGCGGGACCTTTCAAATGGACCCAGCAGGGTGCATCTGTGGAAATGGTGCCGCCTAATGCAGGGCTGCGGCCAGCAGGGCCTGAAAGGCTACAGCGGGATGTGTTTCTGCTCTCTTGAGAGAGTCTCTGCATGGTTTTCCTTGGTTTTTGTCTGTTTGGAGGACACTCCCCCTTTCTTGGGCTTACCTAGCCTGAGCTTCCTTGTTGAGTATGACAAAGCCCTGAGAAGGCATTTTTATCACATAATTGTTATCCTGGTGGCTGGATAAATGACCTGCAAATGTGGGTGACTCAGTAGCTCTGAGGGTGTTCAATATCCAAGACAGAGGTGGGAAGGAAATGTTCAGGCAGGCGTCAGAGGATCTGTTCTCTGCTTCACACTGGGGCCCTGGTTTGCTGACAGTCTTCACACTCGATCCAAAATGGGGAAAATGAAGTCTCACGGATTCGGCTTCAGCTGAGAGCTGCCTCCAGCACAGTCTTGTGTGAGTAACAGTTTCTATGTTTGGTGGAAAGGGCGGGCGTCAGTTGATCTTGCTTATGGTGGCTTTTCCGTAAGGAATGTAGACTTTATTAGCTTTAGCAAGGGAATCCTGAGTGATAAATTGGAAGAGTGTTTCAGGAAATTCTGGAACCTGCAGTGAATCTGGAGTCTGTTTGAAATTGAGATTTGGATTCTCATGATTTCCTAATGCTACCCCAAAACTCAGTTGAGATAGTCGTAGAGCTTCAGTTGTACTGTCCCGGTTCCCCATTTTAAAAGGAACACGTTGCTTTCATCTAGAATGTTCTAAGCTCTGAGTGCTGCCGGCAGAGTGACCAGCTCTCTGCATCAGAGGAGAAGCCAGGGCTGTGCTCACGGCATCGTGGCAAATGGGAGCTGACCCCAGACCTCAGGCACGTGTGATGCTGACCATTTATTTTCTGTAAACTCCAAGGGTGCAGTGGTCTCCTTGGTGCTTTACAGTCTTCTGAAGCTTTGATGTGTCTGTACTTTATAGATTTTTCAGAAGTAGACGGCCTTTTCCCACACCCTTGGGCTGAGTTTTGTCAGAGGCTGGTGTGTGGGAAGCACCACACCCACATTCTGACATGGAAGACTCTGGTGCCCAATTGAGATCAGTAGAAATGTGTTTTTCCTCCTCTCCAGTCTGGTCCAGAGGCTCCCTGCTTGGCCAGAAGAAAATCATGCTTATCCAAGTCGTAGGCAAACCCCCTAAGTCAAACATTTGTCTTTTTTCTGCTTAATATACCCATTTAGTTTATATGGGATGTTAGATAGAGAAATGTCTTTTAGGGGAAAATAATTTCTTTAATTACAGAGAACTTTTTGGATATAAACTGCAATCAAGAGGCTATTTTGTAATAAGATCTAGTTAAATACTACAGTTGAAAGCTCCTTATATTTGATCTTAAACTTGGGCCCAGTGTGCGTGTTCGCTCGCTCGTGCTCCTGACGCCAGGCTCGGCTGTGAACTACAGGCACCTGTACATACTCTCTGGTTGCTTTTTTGAAAGGCTTACTGCTTGGCCTTTCCGACTCAAATGTTGAGTTACGTTGATTCTGTTCAGAGCATTCATCCCTCCGTCTAGGATCCAGTCGTCTTTCAGGGAGGAACCGTCTTCCTCATCTTTGTTACATGGGTGAGTGATCTGTTAGGAAAACAATGCCAATTTTTACATCATTATAATGGACTGGTTAAATGATTATATTAGTATAACGAAGTTTACATGGCAAAAGAGGCTTGGCAGATGTGACTGTAA
>NW_012118066.1:471583-473050 GCF_000951035.1 Colobus angolensis palliatus
CAAGGACAAGGCCAGACACAGGCCTTCAAACCCCCTTCTCTGCCTTATAAGTGATTAGCTAAACTGCCTGTTCCCATTGATCAATCAGAACAAAATGCTTATAAGCCAAATCTTGGTTCTTCCTCTCTCCTTACCTGAGCCTGAAGCCCCTCTGAGGAAATCTGATGCCCAATGAGCCACCCCATTTCTTGTGTCCCCAACCGCTTCATCCTGGCCTTGTTTTCCCCTTCCCTGTGAAGGAGGGAGCTGTTCTAGCTGCTTTGAGATGCTGGCAGGGCTGCCGTTGGAGCAGTGGGCACCTCCCACCTTGAAATGGTTCTTCGTGGTGCATTTGCACCTGGGGGGTGGACTTGTCTTTGACTGTTGCCTTCCACGGAGGACGGTTAGGGTGGGCGGGAAAGAATTCTCTGCCACAAGTCTGCAATCCAGGCTGTTTCCAGAAGTGGGAATTCTCGTGGCCTGGAGTCTGGGAATGGATTTCTAGTTTCCCAGCTTCAGGTGGAGTTGAAATTGAATGAGGCAGCCCACCACACCCATCTGAAACCCGGAACTAGAACTGTTATAAAGTGGCAGTTTCTCCATAAGAGTAGCAAAAAAAATGCACTCAGCACGTTTCTTTCTGTCGCATATGCATTTGGCCATCTAAAATGGGAACGGTGGTTTTTGAAGCATGGATGTAGTTTTAAATTTTGAGTATTGTAAACCTTAATGTAGCTGCTTAAAATGTTTGCCGGATTATCTGAAGATGTGCTAAACCTTTGGAGTGGTAATAATGAGTTGATCTATATGACTTTGCTTTATATGATGCAGTGAAAGTACTATAATTAAAACCTCTGCAGTTGGGTGCAGCAGGTGATTGGCCAAAAAAAATTCTGCCTTTTGGTTTTCTTGAACCAAACAAGGGAATAGAGTGTAGGCTGAAGTGGCAAATTCATTTCAGAGCACACCAGAGCCCTCAACGATTGAGCAGTCTTCTCAGGTGAACGTGTAATGTGCCGTGAGTCTTGGCAAACCTGGTTACTGATGTGTGCACGTGACATCACGGAGCCACACCTAGGAAGATGTGGTTTCTGTAACAAGCTTTGGAAAACCAAAGTTCAGCTTAATTATCCAATTTTGTTACAGAAAAATCTTTGACCAGGTGGCCAAAGACCTGATTGTCTCATGGTCGAGATGTGGTTATAAAATTGCCCTTACTTGGTGCCAATCAGTGTTGGTCCACAGTGATACTCTTCCAAACTCCTCCAACCTCACTGAATAGTTTGGAGACTGAAATGAGACTGAAAATCTTAAGGTGAAAATGGTTCTGGGGCACCTGGGAATATCCGCACACCCGTGGGTGTCCTCTTGAAGGTGGAAAGGGCTGCGGGGGCGCCCAGCAATATCCATACACCCGTGGCCATTGTGGCTGTCCCCTTTTCTGGTCAGTCACCTCTGTGTTCCCGCATTCAGGCTTTGGGACACTCA
>NW_012118066.1:478773-480491 GCF_000951035.1 Colobus angolensis palliatus
CACTGAGGGGGCCGGGTTACCTGGAAGGTCCCTCCAGCCTCTGCGATTTTGCCCTTTTCAGGTTAACATCTCATCCTTGTCCTGGACAACATTGCCTTTTGTTCACTGACCCACGAGTGAACAGCTGGTTGGTGGCCAGTGCTGCTTCCTTCAGCTGGGAGGTGGTGATGTGATTACACTTCCGTGGAACTTGGTTCTTGTTGTATTAAGGGTTCAGTTGTATCTTGATTTTTAATCTGCACCTCTGAATTTGTCTTTTGATTGTGAAGAGATTGCTTGCTGGATTTGTTTCTGAGTATTTCATGGATAACAGGAGAACCTGGTTTATCTGTGTGTTCTTATAATGTGTTTTTGCCAGACATTTAAATGGGTGTCTTAGCCCTTAGTCCACTTTCTGTGTGTGGTGGATTCATTCTAATCGTTGATGTGAAGTGTCTCTTCTATCAAGGTCAGAGGACGTGGGGTGCTGTCTCCCTAAACTCGGGGAAAATGTCATTGTTCTGCCCTCCTCCCTGGGAACGCTGGGGTTTCCAGGTCTCTGGACTTGGCTCCCACACTGGGAGAGTGGCTGTGGCTTCTGGAGCCTGTTTTGTGTGGGACTGACTCCTTCACTTGCTTTATTCCCCACCATCTTTGCTGCTTTATGATGCAGGGGTGAGGGAGTCGGGCCCGGGGGCTGCATCTGTGCCTGAAAGGCTTGATGTAGAAACTCCTCATGGGAAGGATGTTCCTTGAGGGCAGCTTGGAGTCTTTTCCTACTTTTAACAGAGCAGTAGCTATTCACATGGTTCTATTCTGCTAGTGATTCAAAATAATTGGTGTAGAGTTACGAAGATGTCCGAGACACCCATGATGCACGCTGGGCCAGCGCCAGGCATTGTGCTCAGATGGCTTCAGACCACATTCAGATGCCAAAGATTCTTGCTTGGTTTTTCTCAAACTTAAGAGAATCTAAAACACGAGCCACTGTGGATTTTCTGTTGAGTCCCCTGTGCCTTTGCTTTGTGTTTTGGGAATGAATGACTTCATCAAGGGGAAAGAATTTGAGGAAGGAGCCTCTGAAGCTGGGAGGGGGTGGGGAGGGGCGAGGGGCAGAGGGAAATGGAGCTGTAGGGGGAGGAGCCGGGCTGGGGCGTCTCCGCATGATGCTCTCCCACCCCCAGCGGGAGGTCCCAGGGACTGATCAACTTTCCCACAGGAAATGTGTATGATGATTGCCTGTGTGTTTTGTGGGCTGGCCATTTGGATTGAGGGAAGGTCCGTGTTGTGATTCCTTATTGATTCGAAGGTTGAAAAGGTTTGTGCTCAATACAGGGGGCTCTTAGTGCGATGGGAAATGTGATCACAGCCGCCTTTGGGGTGGGAAGGGCCCTCGAGGTCCTCAGTGGTGGCCGGTGTCGGCCTTAGCCTCCCTGGGTGAGCTGCCCTCAGGTTGGGAAGGGAAGTCCTCCGTGGTGGCCGCTGCTGGCCTTCACCTCCCCGGGTGAGTGCTGCTCCATCCCCGGCGTCTCCGACTCCTTCCCTGGCACCTTCCTCGTTGGAGGCCGTGATCCGTCAGCCTTGTCCACGCGTGTGCTGCAGACTAGTGCTGACTACAGGCCCAGGGGTGGTCAGAGGAGGCCAGAGGAGGCCCTCGTGATGCGAAGCTAAACGTTTAATGAGTGCGCTGCTGAGTGCGTGAGCCGCTCAGCCCAAGAGTCTGCGTAGGAGGGAACGGC
>NW_012118066.1:480541-481558 GCF_000951035.1 Colobus angolensis palliatus
GAGGAGGCCCTCGTGATGCGAAGCTAAACGTTTAATGAGTGCGCTGCTGAGTGCGTGAGCCGCTCAGCCCAAGAGTCTGCGTAGGAGGGAACGGCAGGGTGGAGGGAAGACTGGACAGATGGGTGCTTTCCTTGGCCCATGGGGGCATGGCCAGGTCCATGCTCAGACCTCCTGCTTTCTCCCATATTTCCATCAATAGCAAGGGAAGGACTCGGGGCACCCAGGGACCTCATGGGTATAAGCTGTGTCCTCGCGTGGCCCCAGCTGTGGCCAGTGACGTTATTCTCTTTAAACTCAGGCTTATTGTGTATGAAAACACAAAGGGACAGAAGTAGTTCAAGGACCTCTAAAGACTTACGTAATTTTTAATAGGCCTAATTTTATGATTTCTTATGTATTAAGAGCAAACCATGAAACAAACTCATTTCTGTTTGAAGACATCTTTACTGTTCTGTTTTTGTGGCAAGCGACATTGATTCTTTGCTTAGTGAGAGCGTTAGTGCCCTCCTGCCCAGCGCCGCTGCCTGGCGTGTCCTCAGCACACACCTCTGTCCGTTGGTCTCCATTCACCTTTCCGCCTAGAATTGTAGGAGGGGCGCTGGGATCTTAGGGCTAGAAAGAAACTCTGAAGACCACTTCTAGGGGCAGCTTTTAGTCACAGCTCTCCAGAGAGACAGCCAGCCGGGTGTGCTTGTGTCTCCAGGGCAGAGGCTTGTTGCAGGGCCTATGGAGTCCAAGAAGCCCCAGGACCCACAGCCTGGAAGCTAGAGTCCTGGGAGGGTGTGGTGTGAAGACTTGAGAAGTGGAGGGTGCAGATCCCACCCGGGTCTGAGGAGCTGAGGCCCAGGAACACGGGCGGCAGAAGACGGATGTCACTGGCCCACAGCCAGACAGGTGGAGTGAGCCCAGTCTTCCCCGCCTTGCTGTTTTACTTGAGCCCTGGGTGGATAGGGTGGTGCCCCCCACACCGGCGAGGATGAGTCTCCACTGAGTCCAGAGGCAAACATGCATCTCACA
>NW_012118066.1:482527-487103 GCF_000951035.1 Colobus angolensis palliatus
GCTGCGCGTGGCCCTGACGTCTGCGTGTCGCATCACTCGACGCACATTGCTCGGTCATCACCTCGGTGAGTTTGTAAGTTGGTTGTGTGGTTCTGGGAGTCCTTGTTCTGGGTGGTGGTGGTGATGACAGACTCCCCAGTGCCCCAGCTCAGGTGCGGTAGGTGGTGCCACCAATAGCTCCTTATTTCTCAGACACTTGAGCGGGTGCTCTGTGTAGCCAGTTCCACCTGCAGCAGCATGTGTTTCCTCCGCCGATTCCATCTGGAGTGTGTGCCTGCCTTCTGTTGTGGTGCAGCCGCCTTTCAGGGAGGAACTGTGTCCTGTTCGCGCATATGTCTCCTGTGGTGTATCTCATGGCTGAATAAGTACCTATAGGATATCTCGGTGTCTGAATGATAGGTTCATTGGAAGGAAAACTTTATACTTTTTTTTCTTTTTGAGATGGAGTTTCACACTCAACGCCCAGGCTGAAGTGCAATGGCACGATCTTGGCTCATTGCAACCTCTCTCCCTCGCAGGTTCAAGTGATTCTCCTCCCTCAGCCTCCCAAGTAGCTGGGGTTAAAGGCATCTGCCACCATGCCTGGCTAATTTTTGTATTTTCATTAGAGACCGGGTTTCACCATGTTGGCCAGGCTGGTCTTAAACTCTTGACCTCAGGTGATGCAGCCACCTCGGCCACTCAAAGTGCTGGGATTACGGCCATGAGCCGCCGCACCCAGCAACTTAATACCCCACTTTTATAAATCATATTGGGCTTGTTAAATGCTTATGGTAATGTTTATTTTTTAAAATGTTATCTGTGACCTTTCAGGTTTTCATAGCATTTCTCGTGTGAATATTTTAGAAAGGCCCTTTAGTCGTGGAGTAGGGGGAGAAGGGGTTATCCCTTTCAGCAGAGGGAGATGGAGGAACCAGGCCCTGGTGGGTCTGAGCCCAGGCAGTCACCCCAGGCTTGGTGCTTACTTAGGTCTGTTCTCCGTTCACCGTAGCAGCGTCCACTCTCATTGTCAGCTTAACAATAAGCTTTTTCCTCTTTCTATTCAGAACAGTTTGTTAACTGTCACGTTAAGGTATCGAGAATGATGGCTTTCAGGCCTCAGATAGGATACAAGGAGTAAATACAGCTGACCCTGAACGACATGGGTTTTGAGATTCGAAGGCTCACTTATGTTAATTTTTTTTTTTCCAACCAAACCCTTATTGATGAAACCTGACATTGTGGAGGGCCGATGTTTCCCACATGCGGTTCCATAGGGTGGCCGCGGGGTTCTGTGGATACGTAATTTTGGTAAACTCGGGGGGTGTTCTGGAATCCATGTCCCTGTGTATACAGAGGGACAACTGTAGCTTTTTAAAAGTTTGTGAAAAAGGCTCCAAGGTGGATGCAAAATTATTTCATTCTCTTGGTTTTCTCGGTGGGATATTGATGTTTATTCTTCAGTGTCTAAAATCCTGAGTGAAAAGAGTTAGTGCTTCAGGAACAAAGCCAGTCTGGAAACACATATTGAGATACCCACCTTTTCTTCATGGTTTCACAAAAGGTCATGATCATATTTTATTCAGTTGAACCATAGCAAACTGCCAATATTTGCTGATTTTGGCCTACAAAATGGCAAGTTCGTACGATTTTAAAAACAAAGGCTTCTGGATGGGGAAAATAGGAATTGGTAAGAACGTGAAGTTGTCTGTCATGGCCTGTGAGTCACAGGTAAATAAACCTGCATGAGGGGACGTTGGCTGTACAGTATTTTCCTTCCGTTTTGAGACTGGTAGAAAAAGGTCAGTTCTATTGCGTTGGGTCCCTGCGCCTTACCTTTGCTGCAGAGGGGACTTGCCATTAATACTACTTGTCCCCAGTGCCCAAGAGGCTGATGCCACATAGAAGACCTGTGGGTCGGTGGACATGAACAGGCATTGGACACGCTGTGCACCTTGGGATGCATCTGAAAAGTGTGTGCTTGCAGCAGGTCTGCAGTGAGGGCGGTGTTCCATCTCCTCTCCCTTCTCTGGCTTTGCAGGCCTTTGCAGTTGGTCCTGGAAAGTGAAATTAGTTAATGCTGATCAGCTCCAGGTCAAAGCCTGAATCAGGCTCATCATTTCCTGTAGTGTTCACAGCAGCAGGTCGTAAACTCAACATGACCTGAAACACGGAGAGTTGAGGTTCTGCCCTGCTTTGTGACTCGGTTGTGTGTGGTCTTGAGAAAGTGAACATGGGTTTTCTTGACTGAGGGGCCCGAAGAGACCTGCCCTTCACTAGGGGTGTTGAATCATTGGGCCTTCCTGTCAGGAGGCAGCAGGGACTCAAGAAAGGCCCACAGGCCCTCCAGTTCCCTTATGTTGAAATGGTTGGTAGTCGGCCATGCCGGGTCATTTTGGGAGGTAAGTGGGGGGTTCACATGGGGGTGTGCAGTATTCTTAGATGTCAGGTGCGAGAGCTGAATTTGTAGAAGCTGTGCAGATAGGAAAGGGCATGACAGGGAGTGCTGTTAACACGGAGACGATTTAAGGCGAGGTCTGCGCTCTCCCTGGGTCGATGTCTGACCAGTGTCTCCCAGTCTGCAACCGGACGTTCACATAACTCTGCGCCATCACTCCACTCTGTGTAGACATCTGAGGATCTGTGTGCGGCTGCTCTGTTAGTGAGTTGCAATAATGAACTGAGAAACAGTGAACCAAATCCTGAATTGGTTAGCACTGGTTCCACAGCCACTTCTGCCGTGGTTGGAGTCATTCATAAAAAAGTGTGCTGGACTCATACGCAGAGCTCTGATTATCAGAGGCCCTTTAACTCGGTAGCGAACCAGCTGCTTCCTTTAGAAGACGTTTGAGTACCCTTTACCTGCCAGGGATATACCGTGTCAGACTCACTGTTGTCGACAGGCTGAAGCCCAGGTTTCATGAGGTCACGTGTCAGCTTGTAGGACTTTATCTGGCAGAGATGCGAGTGACTTCTGTTCCCTGTGAGAGGCTCATCTCAGGGGCTTCATGGCCTGAGGGATGGCAGCCTGCTTGAACTGATCGAGCAATCTCACATTCCCCTTACTTTCTGAAACACCTGTGAGTGACACTTTACACGTTCTTGGAAGAGGCTTCATGCCCATTCTCCTTGTTAATGAGCGAATGCTTTTGTTGAGCCCTCATCCCTTTTCTTTGGGGTGTTCCGGTCTCGGTTCTCACGGCTTTTGCTTCTAAGGGCATTTCTAAAGCTGCTGAGTGTAGAAAGCACCGAGGAGGCTGTGCTCCCACCCCCGTGAGCCTTCCAGGCATCGTCCTCTCCCCTCAGCGAGGCGACGTCCATGGCACACTGAGGAGGCTGTGCTCCTGTCCCCCGTAAGCCTTCCAGGCATCGTCCTCTCCCCTCCAGGGGGACAGGAGGAACCTTTCAAACCCTTCTTAAACGTGTTTTCCTGTCTTGGTTTTCACAAATGTCTTTGCATCTTCTCCCTTATCCAGAAGTCAGGGTGCACGCTGAGTTATTCACAGGAGTCAAGAAACCACACACAGCCCAAAGTGACATTTGTTTCGCCGAAATGATTTGTGTGTGTTCACCTTAAAATGCAGCTCAGTAAAACAGGTGTGTTTTGAGGAATGACTTGAAATTTCCCTGGGGAAAATGTGACAGTTAAATTTGATCCAGTCTGCAGGTGTCCACAACCCCCTTCAGTTGGTTGCACGTGAGTTTTTGTGACTTGGGGATATTTTTGAAGAAAGAAAATCTGTTGTTGCTGAGGACTTCAGAGGGTGTGCTGGGATTGTGTGGAGCGGACATCGGGGAGGGGGGAAGGGGGCTTCAGTGTGTGGCCTCCTTGAAGACGTTCAAATGAAGGCTGAGCGTCCCTACTCCAAAGTGCTCTGAAACCTGAAACATTCCGAGCTCTCCCTCATGACACTCTCGAAAGAAATGCTCTTCGGAGGACTTTGGATTTCAGGCTGGGGATGCTCAGTTAGAAAGTGAAATACTGCAAGAGCCTTCTTGCCCCAGGAGCTTGGATGAAGACATGTGGCCTGTGCCGGGCATCCCTGGGGTGCGAGGCAGCCTGGGCTGACTGGAGTGGTTTTCGTAGGAGCCACAGAAGGGCCGAGGGTCAAAGTGACCACGCCTGGCTCCTGTGAGAAGGTCGGACCAGAGGGAGGTGGGCGCGGAAGGGCAGCAGCGGAGTCCCCAGCGTCCGGGGCTCCTGTCCCTGGTGGAGTTGAGAGCCGCCTCTAGTTGTGGCCTCTGCCCTGTCAGCAGCCACTGAGGCCTGGAGGGAGCCTGGAGGCTGAGGGAGGAGGAAGGATAGGCCTGCTTCTGGAGAGGGCTGGCATCAGCCTGTGCTAGTCATTTTGGGATTAATTTAAATATGTGCTTTATTTCATAGCTCAGATTGTCATTAGACATTTCCTAACGTAGGATTTTGAAAGCAGATTTGGCAGAATCTTTCTAACAAAATGTTTGCTTATGCCGTCAGAAGGAACAGCACTCAGAATGACTGGTAACTGTGGTAGATTTTAAGGCCAATGCTAGAAGTCACTCGAATGGTCAGGGCTGCTTTGTGAGGCGGATGGGGTTTGAACCCTGACCCTCCTGACAC
>NW_012118066.1:488566-491762 GCF_000951035.1 Colobus angolensis palliatus
CACACGTGTGTGCTGTGTGTGGGGTTTCTACCTGGTCCTCCCCTGAGCCTGCTCCTGGGCCCTGCTGTCCTGGCAGCTTTACAGTGTGGTGTGTCTTTGATTCCGGAAGATTCTGGAACCCGATACTGAAGCTGTGACCACAAACTTGCAGCCCTGGAGAACGCTGGCCCATGGAGCCGGCACGAGGATCTCGGTGCTGGCCTCTCCCTGGGCTGGGCTCTGTCCGCAGCAGAGCGTGTCCAATGATTGAGCTGTGCGGCTCTGTGGCTCCCCAGCCTCGAGTCGGCCCTCGGTTCTGTCCTGCCTCTGTTTTTCTTGCTGAGGGGCTCCGGGAAATGGTGCCTGGGATGACGTTTTCACCCCGGGGTTGCTTCGCCAGCTACCCAGGTGCTGGCTGCCTGAGCCCTGCCGCCATCCTGGGTGGACGGGGCTGGCACGGGGACATCCCTGAGCACCTGTGGGAAGGCAGGTTCAAGAAGTGCCAGAGATGAGTGGCTTCCTCCCGGACTTGATTTTCTGGAAAGTTCTGGGCCTCCTATTTTTCCCTAAGGGAAGTTAGAAACTGAGTTTCTCTTGAGGGGAACGTCTTTGCAGCGTCTGTTGTTAGAATGTTCTCCAGGTGTGGAATACCCGGGGCCGTGTGTGTTTGGGAACGTCCGTGTCCTGAGCGAATTCAGTAGGGAATGGAGAGAGGCCTCCTGTCAGCTTGGCCTCCGTTTCCAGCTTGTGAGTTGCGAGGGTTGACGGTGGCTGGTGTCCCAGTGAGAGGAAAACACTGGGTGGCGTGGGATGATGGGAACGTTCGCTCTGACACGGTCAGTGGGAAAACGTCTAAACAAACGTCGCTTTTCTCCGGGCTCCTCGGGCTCGAGCTTGTTTTGTGGTGTTGAGGGAAAGCTACCCTTGTTCCTGTTCCTCACCATTTGAATGGTGTCCAGGGCTTGTTCCGCCGGAGAGGTGATGCGCGTGAATGGACGTCAGGTTGCGGGCTCCGAGATTATTTGAAATTTGTCAACGGATTTCCGAAAAACACAGGTGCTTGGTAAAGATGTTCCTGATTAGCTAAAACATTTCAACAGGACGTGAGAGCTGGTGGTGGTTTAAAGACTACCACAATTTCCCTCTTATGTTTGAAATGCCTGTGGAATAGGGGAGGATTCACATACTTTTCTTTTGCCGTCTGCATACTTGATACTTTGTTTGTTTGTTTTTTCTGTGGGTGTGCAGTGAACAGGATTTAGAAGCAGTCTCGGCCCTGGGGAGACTGCAAGGCAGCCTCAGTCAGCGCTGAAGGGAGGCAGGGATTGGGGGTGCTACCTCCTCCATAGGACGGACACCAAGGGCCAGAGGTCAGCAATCTCAGTGAGGTCACAAAGACGGGCACACCTAGCACCCTGGCCCCTGTGCCTCTCCTTCACGTTTGTCTCTGCTCAAAGCTGCTCTCCTGGGTCATCACGGGTGATCTCTAGGCGCGTGCTTGGTTCTTGCGGAAGTGGTGTGTGGCTGTGGTCAGGGTGGGCTCTCGGGACTTCCATGCTTTTGGCTCACATCAATATTGGGCAGTGGGGTATGTTTGCTTTGGAGTGGTAGATCGGGTGGATTTTGGCTTTGCCAACTCATTGAATACCTGTTTCTCCTGTTTCTGTATCAGGTGTTCTCTCCTCAGAAGGGGGGATATGACGGTGGAGGAACGGCTTCTGGCTGTTGAGCCCCCGCTGAGAGCTGTTTGGCGTGCACAGATCCGTTTCAGCACAATCTCATGAGCAGCCCTGGGCAGTGCAGAAAGCGAGGCCCAGGTGAGGCTGTCAGACAAAGGAGGGCCCTGACGTGTGTGCTTTCAGCCTCTGAGCCGCCCCTCTCCTGACTGCTCACAAAGCTCTATCGATACTGAAATCTGAGCATTGAAAATTCACCAGGGGAATGCCATTTCCAGGGATCTTCCTGTGAACCTTCTGTTAAAGGTTCGATGTGGAATAATGAATTGCCTTTGAATGCAGGTACCAGACAGGCTCCCTGGGATAACTCATTCCATACAAACCTTTTCAAAGAATGTTCGCAACTAGCTCTCCTAGACATTCTTTCTACTAAGAGGTGCTCTGCTCTCCTGTGCGCTTCAGTGACATGCCATGTTTGCTTTGCATGTGCTTGGGTTTTCAGAAGAAAACCGTGTTTGCAGATACACTTGAAGTACAACATTCTTCTTCCTATTAGTGGAGATGCTCCATTAGAGGAGATACGCTCATGCGTTTCTGGGTGTTTTGTGGGGAATCAAAGTAGTCACTGGCTCTAGCAAACCTAGAAGATGCCCAAAAGGTGATACACGTGAAAATCTGCGGCCACTGCCATAAATCGCCTTGTATGATGTGTGGCCAAGTGCTCTGTGTGTTCCGTCTATGGAGAAAATTAGTCCTTCCTGTTTTCCCAAGAGGTAACACTTGAAATAGGCTTCAGAAGTTGTCTTATTTGAAAATGGTACCCTCCTTCCATTGTTTGGAGACTATGTCATAGGAACTCACACATGTAATTGTTTTCTCCGTTAGAACGTCCAGGTTTTGTCCTAGTCCCTTTGTTGTCATGACAGTGTCCGCTTCCAGTTGCTTTAAAGGAGGAAGAGGGCAGCCACGTGGCCTCGCTGGTGCTTCCCAAGCACAGAGTCTCATAAGGGCGTGAACACTTGGTTTGGAGACGTGCTGTTCTTCCTGATAGAAACCCTATCGTTCCATTCGCTAGTCTCCTGCGGTGTTTCTTCCACCCTAAATGTACCCAGTTTCTCTTGGTTTTTAGTTTATTTGTATTTTCTGATACAGGATCTTGCTCTGTCACCCAGGCTGGCATGCGGTGGCGTGATCCTGGGCTCACTGCAGCCAGGACCTCCCTGGCTTAGGCGATGCTCCCACCTCAGTCACCCGAGCAGCTGGGACCTCAGGCGCGCACCAGGAGGCCTGGCTAATTTTCTTCCCTGTGTTGTAGGGATGGGGTCTTGTGATGTTGCCCAGGTGTGGCTCTGTTTTCTGTTGAGTGTCCAGTGGCTTTTTATGGAGAACCTCTGTATTTGGGTTGGGGGTGTGGCCTCCTGGTCAGGAAATTGCCCTCAGGCTTCCTTCCTGCCCAGCAGGGTCACGAGTGGTGTCTCCACCTGGGCTGGTGTGTGTGCTGGCCAGTAGGGCTTAGTCCTGGACTGCAGACTGGTGTACTG
>NW_012118066.1:493117-494377 GCF_000951035.1 Colobus angolensis palliatus
AGGGCAGCAGCGGAGTCCCCAGCGTCCGGGGCTCCTGTCCCTGGTGGAGTTGAGAGCCGCCTCTAGTTGTGGCCTCTGCCCTGTCAGCAGCCACTGAGGACTGGAGGGAGCCTGGAGGCTGAGGGAGGAGGAAGCATAGGCCTGCTTCTGGAGAGGGCTGGCGTCAGCTGTGCTAACGTCATGTGCTACTCCTGTGTACAGGGTGCACAGCCGTGCCTCGTGGCGCAGTGGTTCCCGGGGTAGGCAGCGCTCATGTCCGCAGTAACGGCTTTGTCTCCAACCCTTGGATTCAAGTTACCTTTCCCCCATCCCGCCTGTGAAAAGAGGTAGAGAATCTTATAGAAATGCATTTGCTGGAATGTCTATTTTCCGATAAAACATCGTGTGCTTAGGCTAAATCTGAAAGTATCTCCTAGTGTGTCTCGTGTGTAAAGTAAGGACGGTTCATGCATCTCTTAAAGCAGGTACATCTAGCAACACAGAGCATCCCGGTGCTAGGATGGAGTTTTCCACTAACTCTGGCAATGGAATCTTTAGAGCCTCAGGTGCTTGCACCGTGAGGTTAGCGAGGGTGCACCCACAGCCCTGCCTGTGCCGTGTCCCTTCTGCTAGAGCATCTGCTGAGGCCTGCGTGGGTGGCCTTAGCGTCGCTGTTACCTTTTTCACGTGAGCCTTTTGATCGAATACTAGGATAAACTGGACCTCACATACTTTGTAGGGAGAGAGAAAAGTATATATATCTGGGACCTCTTTAAAGATATGTTGGAAAATAGATTTGGGCAAAGTATTTCTGCATATGCCTGCTCGGTGTGCATGGGGTTCCCTGCCGCACCCTGAGGCATGTTGGCACGCACCTTTTGATTGAATCTTGGGTCTGTGGCAATAAAACTGGAGAAGTTGGCTGTGACTGACTTTCTAAAATCTACAAATAAACATACAACTGGAATCATCGTCTATTGGACTTCTTTGCCAAACCTGATTTGAGCTATCATTTGCGCTTGGTATGTTAACAGTTTCAAACTCCAATTTAGAAATGAGGAATTGGTACCATTTTCTTTTCGTATCAACAGATTGCTTCACCAAGTTTCTTCTCACTGGTAGTTATCCTTTCTCTGAATGCGGCATAATTGTTATAGGATTAAGAAAAAGGTTGGGCACGCTGGCTGATGCCTGTAATCGCAGCACTTGGGGAGGCCAAGGCAGGAGGATCACTTGAGTCCAAGGAGGCCAAGACCAGCCTGGACAACATAGCAAGACACC
>NW_012118066.1:495886-506296 GCF_000951035.1 Colobus angolensis palliatus
CCCGTGGGGAAGGAGGTGGCTTCAGGAGGCCGAGGATGCATGCCTGAATGAAGCCGACTTGTGACTGCAGTTCCGTCTAAGGGCCTCCCTGGGTGTTAGATGTCAGTAAGTGACACCTGTGTGTGGATCTCATGTGATGAGAGAAACAGTGGGGGAAACCAAAGCTTGTGGAGTCTGCGGGTTCTGGACTTGGCAATGTGTGCACCTGTGTACTTCGTGAGGGGTGTGATGTCTGGAATGAGTGTGCACGTGTGTCACGTTTGTGCGTGTGTGGTGAGTGTATTTAGCAGGTGTGTGTGGAGTGAGCATGTTCATGCGTGTGTCGTGTCTATTTGAGGGCGTGTGGAGTGTGTACTCGCATCGCATTTGGTGCGTGTTTTTGAGGTTGTATATGGAGCGCATAGATGCGTTTGCCTGTATAATATTGAGTGAAGGGGTGGCATGTGTGGAGCAAGCATGCACACGTGTGTGCTGTGTGTGGGGTTTCTACCTCGTCCTTTCCTGAGCCTATTCCTGGGCCCTGCTGTCCTGGCAGCTTTAGACTTTGGTGTATCTTTGATTCCGGAAGATTCTGGAACCCGTTTCTGAGGCTGTGATCACAAACTTGCAGCCCTGGAGGACGCTGGCCCGTGGAGCCGGCACGAGGATCTCAGTGCTGGGCTCTCCCTGGGCTGGTCTCTGTCCACAGCAGAGTGTGCCTGATGATTGAGCTGTGCGGGTCTGTGTCTCCCCAGCCTCAAGTCGGCCTGTGGTTCTGTCCCGCCTCTGTTTTTCTTGCTGAGGGGCTCCGGGAAGTGGTGCCTGGGATCACGTTTTCTCCCCGGGTTTGCTTCGCCAGCTGTCCAGGTGCTGGCTGCATGAGCCCTGCTGCCATCCTGGGTGGACGGGTCTGGCGCAGGGGATGTCTCTGAGCACCTGCTGGAATGCAGGTTTTGGATGTGCCAGAGGTGAGTGGCTTTTTTTTAGGAAGTGGTGTTATGCCCAGACCACTTATTCCCCAGAGAAGACCACCAGAGTCCGGAGTCAAAGCCAAGCGGCAAGGATCTTTATTACACGTTCGATCCTGGAACTCTCACACCAGCCGTGGGACGAGCGGAGGAGAGTTGCCTGCCAGGCTCGGGATAGTACTTTTATAATCCGGGGTAAGCAGGTACAGAGTCATACGGGGTTTTTACACAATTCAGATTTGGGATTGGCTCACATTTGAACAAGGCAACTTGGCTGATTATGATTGGTTCCCGTCATTTCTGATATTTCAGTTACTCTTTTGAAACACTGATGTCGTTTATCAGGGGCTTGCAGGGCAGGGCTCGTTTACCCGGCCTGTTTATCCGGTCTGTTCTGGTTCCTGGTTTCCTGGAATTGTTTGTCTGAGTTAGTCCTGGGGGCTGTTTTTGCCCTATTCCACCTTGTTGCTAGGTTTAGCAACGTGGTGTGTACACACTTTACAAAAGGCTTTGATGTGAAATATTCTTGTGGTATGCCCTTTCAGTGGCTTTTTTAAGGAATTTTTTTTTTTCAAAGTGGCTTTTTTTTTTTAGGAGGTATCAGAGGTGAGCGTGCCCCCGGGGTCCACTCCTTTGGACCCCAGCCTTCCTGGTGAGACGAGAGGTTCTTTAGAGTGCTGTAATCATGTCCTCCTGGGCAGGCAGTTTCGCCAAATGTGCTTTGGGAGGAATGGATTCTTCTGATCATGGGCGTGTTGCTGACACCCGCATGGTGGCCCTTCCTGTCCCTGATAAGCTGACCCAGAGAGGGTCCTCAGCTGCAGATGGGACGGTGGCCCCCTTGGCTCGTGGGGTCACATCAGTGGCTTGGCCACCTGGTGTCTCCTGAAGAGAAGCCACTGGCCTTTACCTTAGACGTTCATGTCCAAACCAGCTCCAGAGTTAGCCATGAAAACTCCTAGCCCAGTTGGAGACTCCTTAGTTCAGCTTGGCACTTAATCTCATAAAACAGCATTTCTGTTTTGGGTCTTCCTTCAGAATTGAGTTGTATTCCAGGGAAGGGAGCGGAGGAGCCGTGAGGTCGGCTGCAGCCTCCTGCGCCTCCCACTCCAGCTGAGGGCCGTCTCTCTCCTGGGCTTCTCCCTGTCGCGTTCCCTGGTGATGTGCTTTCTTTGCAGAGGTTGGCAACGGCTCGTTCCCTGGACTTCCTTGGGCCCCGCGCTTGACTCCTGTTCATTGAATGCCGTTAGGGTCTGGCCATCGCTGGCTTTGCTCTCCTTTAGCACCTTGTAGATGTCCCCACATGCTTCCACCCTCGCACCCCGTACATGGCGCAGCACTACCCCGGGCAGCGGCTGTGCTTTGCTGCAGGTCCCTTGCTGTAGCAGGGACGGGACCCCCACCCCCTGCCGCGTCTGGCCACCGACATCAGCAGAGGCTCGGCTGCCGTGAGGGATACCTGTCATGGGAAGACTGGCCTCCATGCAGATTCACAGAGGAAGGTGGTTCTCACAGAGAAGTCAGTGGCTTTTTTCTACCTTAACGCTGTAGCAAACGCCGTCTTATCTTTCACCACCAATTTATGTTTCTTAACACCACACCCATGGAGCAAAGAGCTGGTGATGTTTGAACTGAAGCCTGGGGCTCTCGCTCCCATGGGACTCCTTAGGGAATTTCCTAGCAGGATCGTGTGTGTGCCCTTGTAGGGAGTTGTGTCTGCCAGACACATCCCATTGTGTGGTAAGAATGGCTGAGGTCACAGGCTCTGCCTGATGAGTGCCACTCACAGCTGCTGTCCATGCAGGGCCATGCTTGGGATAGGCTGCCTTCTTGTCAGTGCTGCTTTGACTAATTGCCTGAAGCACCGTCAGAGTGACTTGCTATTTTTAGAAGCTAATTCAGGCTTCAGATGCCATCTAGATAGTGAGGAGAGGGTTCAGGAAAGCTGTATCTGAGCTCCAGCAGAGGCGGACTCTTCCGTCCCAGCTGTCACTGCGTTTACACTCAGAGGAGCACACGGCCGGGGGTGTGGCTCAGGTGTCAGGGCTGTGCTGTTCCATGCACCCACAGCAGCAGCCTGGTACGACCAGAACTCAGACATGCTCAGGCACAAATCAGCCTCTTGGGAGAGCTGCTTACCCGCAGAATTCTTTTGTCATTAAGCGGTTGATGTCATTCTTTGAATGAGTGACAGTAATTCCCCACCTCAGGGTGGGCTGCAGGGGAGATTCAGTTGGAAAAATAACCCATGAGGCTTTGTGCCTCTGGGAGTCCTGATGCCCCACCCACATTTTCCTTCTCATGCCCAGGATTGTCTAAGACAAAGGGCAAGTCTTAAAGCCTTACGGCATCTTAAGTCTTAGATCGCAATTAGAGAGAGACCCAGTACAGGTGGAACAGTAAAATCCTCAGAATTCTGCACTGGCCCTTCAAGAAGGCAGTTGTGGGCTCTTTGGACCCTTGACGGGTTTCTGTTCTCTGTCCTTCCTAAGCACAAAGACGGAAATTCTTCCCATTGTCTGTTTCTCTCCCCATCACGGCTTCTACACAATGTAAAGTGGCCCTCTAACTAGAGCCCATGTTCACTTTTGAATACATCAACCAATTATTTTGGGAGGAAAAGAATCTGCCAAAGAAACAAAGTATAGGTTGGAATGGTTTAATCAAGCCTGTGTTTATTCAACAAAGTGCGCTTTTAAATTTCATCTAAAGTACTCAAGTGAAAATTTCCCAGTGGGTGTTAAACTTTGGTGTATAGACTCTCATGTGGCTCCCAGTCTCAAGTCCACACCCCCACTTCATGCTTTTACTCTTGGCTGAGTCCCATGAAGGCCAGTTAGGGAATCCTGCAGGATCAGCCCTTGACCAGGACAGATGGACGGACGGATGGCTGACTGGCTGGCTGGAGAATACTTTATGTCATTCAGAGACAAGCATTTCTTGAGTGCCTGCTGTGGGGGCTCGGCCGGGTCCTGCTGCTGGTGCAGTGGTGTGAGTCTAGCCCACAGTTCCTGCCCTCATGCAATTTGCAGCCTAGTGAGGACTGCAAGTCAAATAACCACAAGGTAACTGCAGGGAGAGACACCGGGGTGATTTCTATGAAGAGAGGACATGAGGTGCCCCGAGAGCCCCTGACAGAGGGAATTTTGCCATCCTAGAAACCAGGTGGCGTTTTTGTGAGGAAATGACATTTCCCTCTGGGTCAGAGCTGAGAAAGGTACCTGTGTGTGTCCCGTGGCCGCTGTGACCCTGACCACACACCTGGGGCTGGAAAATAATACTCACTCTCGCACAGCTCTGGAGGGCAGGAGCCATGGGCTGAGGCCACAGTGTTTGTTTCAGGAGAGTCCCTCGTGGCCCATTCAGGTGCCCAGAGCTGCGGGCCTTGCACGCCTTGTTCCCTGGCGCTGACTCCTCCCATATGGGTGTGCAGCATCCTGCTCCAGGGCCTTCAGCCTCTGCACCCCCCATCTGCTGATGCAGGTGGTGGCACTTAGGGCCCACCTGGGTAGTCCTCAGGATTCACCTTTATCACCGCATGAGAGAACATTCTCAGGTTTCAGACATTAGGACCAGGATTCCTTTGGGGGCCGCTCTCTCGCCCACCACTGTGCCTGAATGTGATGCACACAGCGCCCAGCATATCCAGAGGCTCCAGGAGGACCTGGGGTGGCTGGAGCTAGAGTGGGACCTGGTGTCAGAAGCAGGTGGGGCCAGGGATTCCCGAGAAAGGCTTGACATGTACTTGAAGTGAGCAAAGGATTTTGAATGACTGGATCAGATTAACGTTTTTTATAGATGGGTCTCCAGTCTGTGTGACCAGATTGCAGGGTGCCGGGGTGGGAGCTAAGGCCCAGGCAGAGGCTTTGTAGAGTCCCAGAAGAGGGCGCTGCAGCCCGGACTGGTGTGTGGGTGGGAAGGCGGCCGATGCATTTCTCTGCTGTTTTTTCTCCCTGCTGAGCTTGGTTCCTTGTGGAGGGCGGATGGCAGACATTTCGCTCTGGGACCTGATGCCTATGCATCCGAAAGACTTCCCCAGGTGCCTGGGTCTAAGAACCACCGTCTGCCTTTGAGTAGAGTTTCTACAAACGTAGCATTCACCGATGGATGGAAGATGGCCACAGCTCTAAAATCACAGGGAGCTTTAGCAGAAGAAAATAGAGGATCACAGCTGTCCCCGTGGGCTAAGCTGGCAGGTGACAGCCCCCTAACTTCTCAGCTCACACCTAATGGTGTCTGTGTCTGGTGAAAGCTGCTTCAGCAGGGACAGAGAGCAGCGTGGAGTGAGCTGGCTTGTGGGGTCATCTTTTCAGTCTCCTTCTTTGGGGCCTGGGAGAAGGGAGTGGCAGATGGCCAGGCCCCCACCACAGGTCATCGAGGTCACCTCCAGGTGGCTGCCGTGGTGGGGTGGGGTGGGGGCATGTTCACACCCACTCCGAGGGCAAATCCCGGCTGCTGCACACCCTTCACCTCTGCGACGCTGGGACCGCATGCTCAGGCACAGTAGGGGGCCTTGCTGCACTCACTCATCGGGTAGCTCTGGGATGGTGGGTGCACCCTGGGCTGGAGTGACTGACTACATCAAGCAGTCCGCCAGCGGAACAAAGTGGCGCGTGTTCATCAAGTCCACGGGCGGCTACTGTGGCTACCTGGCCAACATGGGGGGCTCACGACTGGAGCTGATGCTGTCTACATTTTCGAAGAGCCCGTCGACATCAGGGATCTGCAGGTATGTGATGGGGGCTGGCCTTGGGGAACCGTCCCCTTTGGATTCTTTCGGTGCTGCGGAGTGAAACATCGTGTCTAGGGTGGTTTGCTTTTCAAGGGGGCATGGAGACGGAGGTGCTACAGAACATGCCACGCTTGATGCCCTTCGCGTCGCCCAGGTGCCTCTCCCGAGTGTCAGGTGATGGCGGACGTGCCTGGTTGAGGACACCTTCTAGTCTCGTGTGTGAAACACAAGCTTGTTTTTTTGATGTAGTCTGTTGTGTAGTTAATGTTTTCTCACTTCTGTCACAAACGATTTGAGTGCCTCCGCTGACAGTCACCACCCACGTCTGTGACTGGCTCTGAAGCTTGATGCAGCTTCTTTTAAATCTTGAGGCCTCTGATGCTGCGTCTGCCTCTAAACAGACACAGACACGGCCATGGTTTCTTGCCATCTGTGGGTCTTTTAAGGAAGGGTGTCACCGACCCCGGGGTCTGCCCCTGCTTCGACGGCACAGCAGGATCCAGGCCTGGACACTGCAGTGTTCAAAGTTGCTAAACTCCATGCAGGATGACAGGCATTGGTAGATAAGATGCAACTTGAACAATTGTCTTTAGTTAGTTATATAAATAAATATATAATATTATATATCGCTCTGCAATCCAGGCTGGAGTGCAGTGGCGCAATCTTGGCTCACTGCAATTTCCGATTCCCAGGTTCAAGCAATTCTCCTGCCTCAGATTCCCGAGTAGTTGGGAATACAGGTGCATGCCACCATGCCCTGAAAATTTTTGTATTTTTAATAGAGATGGGGTTTCACCATGTTGGTCAGGCTGGTCTCGAACTCCTGATCTCGTGATCTGCCCATCTTGGCTTTCCAAAGTGCTGGGATTACAGGCATCAGCCACCGTGCCCGGCACCATTGTCTTTTAAAAGGTTAGGATGTTACTTGTTTCTGAGCCAAAAAGATCAAGTAAAAAGGGCCTTGCTGTTGTCACTAATTATGTGACATGCGAATCACGAATTTCTTCACTGTGTGAAATTAAATACTTGTGGAGTCATTCACTGCATCGCGATGCTTCTGTCAGCGGTGGGTCCCATAAGATGATACTGGAGCTGCCCCAAACAGGTGCACTGTTATTTATCTTTTATAGTAAGACTATATATATTATATACGTATACATATTTTAATTTTACTGTGCTTTTCTACATCTAGACATATTTAGATACACAATTGCCTGCAGTACTCAACAGTCCCAGAATTCAGGTTTGTAGCCAGGAACAACAGGTGTGCGGCAGGCCCTGCCTCCTGGGTTTGTGACAGTTAACTGTAGGATGTTTGCACAAGGCTCAAGTCACCTAGCAATGCATTTCTCAGAACATATCCCCCTGTTAGGTGACTCATGACTGTATTTCAGAAATCTGTCCAAAGATGCTGCCTCACCAGCATTCAACCTGACAAGAGTTTAAGAAGAGAAATTATGATTTGTTGTTGTTGTTGAGATGGAGTCTCGCTCTGTCACCCAGGCTGGAGTGCAGTGGCACAATCTGAGCTCACTGCAACTTCAGCCTCCTGGGTTCAAGTGATTCTCCTGCCTCAGCCTCCCAAGTAGGTGGGACTACAGCACCCGCCACCATGCCCAGCTAATTTTTGTATTTTTAGTAGAGACGGTGTTTCACCATGTTGGCCAGTCTGGTCTCAAACTCCTGACCTCAGGCAATCTACCTGCCTTGGCCTCCTAAAGAGCTGGGATTACAGGTGTGAGCGACTGCACCCAGCCTCCTACTTTGTGAAATTCTGCCACCGTGCCCAGTGACAGATTGATTAGATGTAAAAAATCTCCATTTTCTTAGGATGAGTCATTAGAGAATTACCTCCCTCTTGTAATCCTCCCAAGATGATCTGATATAGGATGTTACTCTTTTCTAAGACAATCTGTTCCTTAAGAAATCTGTGTGAATGAGACTCTACAAAATTCTTTGGTCAGACACTGTTCATCAGGTCGTCACAGGAGATTCCATAGAAAGGCCACAGGTCGCTCTTTTCCTCTGAGAGCACCGAGAGAACATCGTCATGAAAATAAATAAGGAGCAATAGAGCCATGAATGAGCACTAGGCCAGTCACGGAATTAACATCTTCAGAGGGACCGTGTTGATTCAGGAAGGCGTTTCGAGTGGCCCCCTTGAGGGCTGCTCACCGTGCCCTGCGCTTGGCATTCATCGCTGCAGACGTGCTCTCCCCACCTAGGGGGGGCTCCCCGAGACCCGAGCCATGAGAGCTTGCAGCCTCCTTGGCCATGCTCACCACCATGCGTGGTTGGCACTTCCCGCCCTGCAGGGCCTGGCACACAGTAGGTGCTTAGCATAAGTTTATTGTCTGATTAACAAAATGCTCTTTTCCAGTCCAGTGTGGAGCACCTGATGGAGAAAATGAAGCCCACCATCCAGAGGGGCCTTGTGCTCAGGTGAGTGAGAGACCAGGGCTGATCTTACGGTCACTGTCACACCGCGGTTCTTAGATTCTGGTCTGTGACTTTGGGCTGGATGAGTGGTAATTTCTTTGCCACTGGAGTCACTACATACTGAGCAGATGCAGAAGAGAGTCGTGGTGCATTGCTCTAAAGACTTACCCGCATTTAGACAACTAAAATTTTTGCTTTATAGTGTTACTCTTTTAGATATCTCACAATAATTTCTCTAATTAGCATCTGATGTTTATGAAGGAAAAAGGAAATACAGTCATCCCTCTTAGCCTCAGGGAATGTGTCCAAAGACTCCAGTGGGTGCCTGAAACTGGGGATAGTACCCGCCCCCTGTATACATGAGGGGGGTACGGATAACTATCTGATAACCAAGGCGGCTACTGAGTGACTCAGGGGCAGTCTCCACAGCATGGAGACTTTAGGGCACAGGGATGATTTGCGTTCTGGATGGGACAGAGCAAGACAGAACGAGATTTCATCACTCCCTGTTAGCTGGGCTTAGGTGAAATCAACATCCTGTGTCGGTTTGTTGTGTCGCATTTTATGTCGCATATGTTGTCACTATACAGCAAAACAATCTGGAGTATACGTATACACCCAGTTAGCTGGGAGACTTTTTTTTTTTTTGAGACAGAGTCTTGCTCTGTTGCCCAGGCTGGAGTGCAGTGGCGCAATCTTGGCTCACTGCAACCTCCACCTCTTCCAGGTTCAAGAGATTCTCCTGCCTCAGCCTTCTGAGTAAATTGGAGCACAGGCGCCCACCACCATGCCCAACTAATTTTTATATTTTCAATAGAGATGAAGTTTCACCGCGTTGGCCAGGCTGGTCTCAAACTCCTGACCTCAGGTGATTTGCCCACCTTAGCCTCGCAAAGTGGTGGGATTACAGGCGTGATCTCTACCGTGCCCAGCCAAAACATCTAAACTTTTAAGTCATGCCAGACATCACCAGCTTTAGGATTCTTTTGTTGGTGAGGTTTGAGTAATGGGGAATTTTAGGGAACTGTCAGCTTTCATGAAAACACTGACAACCCCATTACTTGGAAATGCTTATTCAAATTAAACACTTCATCAAGTTAAAAACTGGAGCTTCCTAAGATTTAAAATGGATTATCAGACATGTAATATACTTGACACTCACCCCCAAATCAGAATGAACTGGAATGAGCTGCATGCAGGCACACGCGTGTTGTGAGCTGAGCCTGGGACACAGCGGTCCAGCATTCCTAACTCGCACACACTCCTTCCTCACCACCTCCCATTCTTTATACTTTTAAACCAGAGCCCGTGAATTTATTCCAGAGAGCTGATGAATCCCCTGAAATGATGATGAAATAGTAGGCGTATGTGTGATTTTGTTAAAGAATCCACAACGGTTATCAGATTCTTAAAGCTGTGACCCATCCCCACCCCACATGAGTTTATGAAATCCTGATTGAAGATTTAAAAATTTTGGAGACTGTTAGTTGACTCGTTCCATTTATTAAAATCCTCCTCTGACTGGGCAGGGGGAACACTTGACACTTTTGCTTAACAGACTGAGTTCAGGCTACAGGAAACACAGATTTTGTTTTGTTCTGTTCCAGCTATCCGTAAAGACCTGGAAATAAAAACGTGAATTCTGTGAAATAGAAATCATCATTTCTATTGAACAGCAAAGTGTTACTGTATAACTGATATTTCATATGACTCTAACCACCAACAGGGTGCGGCACCCTCTCCATTTGATAGAAACTTTGGAACCAAAATCTCTGCCAGAGCTGTGGAGTGGATTACTGCAAAACTCAAGAAGGCTCAGTGCAGAGATAAGGAGTCTGGGGAGGGAGGCAGTGTGCCTTCGTGAAAATGCTGTCCTATCGGGGAGAAGTAGGGTGCTGGTTCCTTCTTCAGTTCAGTACTGAGCTGCATGTGATTATCTAACTCCTGCTGGTCTCTGAGCATTGCTATTTAACCAACCTTGGATTTCTGGAATAAGGTCAGCTTGGGCCTGGGTGACATGTTCTCTTTTATCACTGCTAGATTCAACCTGAAGTTTTTTTGTGCAGGCTTTTTGCTCTGGAGATCCTGAGCATCAGCCCCCAGTTTCCCTCACAGTTTAAGTGGGGCCTTCTATTTTTTGGATATTTGTTAGGACAACCTCCTTGTGACTCCATCCATCAGAACTTCCAGTTTTGAGGAAGATTTGGCTGTTGAATGAATTGTTCATGTTTGTAGAACTATGCATGTTTTTCCTTAAATCAGTTTGGTAAGTTACATATTCTAACAAATCTT
>NW_012118066.1:507946-510223 GCF_000951035.1 Colobus angolensis palliatus
TCAAATGTGTGTATTAAATGTTTGCCTACAACTGCAACAGTCCTCCATTTTAGTTTTTTAAGTAGGAGATTAAAACCTCAATCTATGGGTGGCTACTAATGCTTTTCTCAGCACTTTTGTGGGCAAAGATTATGAAAATATTTTTAGTAGGGATCACTGAACTACGCACATCTCATAAAAGGAGAAAAAAGCCAGTTGTTTACACAGGCCAAAGGAAACGCCGTGTTTATTGTCATGTGTCAGTTTCCATCCACAGCAGCAGGCCAGGACCCTGGGCCTTGACCCCAGGCTCCTGCTCTCCTTAGAAAGTAAAAGAGAACACATGAATCTTATCTACTAGGCCTCTTGATTGCAATCCTAGCTGCATGTTAAAACCACCAAGGTAGGGGTTCAAAAAATCTGATAGCCAGTTTCTCATCCAGTCCAAGCCACGGTCCTCGCTGGGACCTAATTTGGAATTCTCTGATGACTCTTGCCAGAATAGACATGGGTGCTGTGGTGACAGCCCTGCCACCCTCGTGGGCCCCCCTCTTGTAGGGACAGCGTTTCTGTCTCTTAGCTCTAGTCTGCGAGAGACCACACTGTGCCTCAGAAGCGGGGGTGGAGAGTATTAGGGGAGAGGAGACCCCAAAAACAAGCTGTTTGGGAAATCAGAGTCCAACGGCCAAGAAGAGCTGGCGTGGAGGCTTTCCTTTCTGGCTCTGTTACTCACTCCAGCCCACCTGCTTCTCAGGACTGCTTCCATCCTAGCTGCCCCATTGAACTTCCGTCTGTTAGGAGGACGCTCCCACAGGGCCTCGGTGTGATCGAGTTTCATAAATCAGCACAGGCAGACATGTGACACCTTTCTGTACCTTTTCATTTTACTTCTTTTAGTAAAGGCAGCAAATGCTACTTAAAATAATGACTCAGAGGTTAAGTCAGAGTTGCCCTTTATTTTTAGATTCTTATATAAATATTCTAGAACTAATGAGTTAAAACAAGCCTTTCTGTCAGTAGAAAGTGAAAATTCTATGTGGTGCATCTTTGGCATTTCGTGCATGACTATTTCAATGAACGTCTTCCTGGTCACTCAAGATTGACTTGCCAGTCAGTGACAACACCTTAAGAATAACAAAATATTCTTGGAAAAAGCAGTAGCATTTCTGGCTTTTCATATTCAGCTCTAGAGGCCTATTGTCTCAGGGGCTCCTGCACAGTCAGGGGCACCAGAGCTGCTCATCTGATGATCCAGGACGGGTCCTTGGCGATTTTGGGGTTCTCGGGTCTGAGTATGGCCAGGCCATGCATGCTCTTCCCAGTGCCGAGGTACCTGAGAGGAAGGCAGGCGAGGTCAGCCAGGATTGGCTTCTGTGTCAGTGCCGTTAAGGCCTCCAATCCCAGACGCTGTCACCCCCGCTCCCCACTCACCTATCGCTCACGGCCAGGAGCTTGTCGTGGCTGACGGTGAAGAGCTGCTCCCTGTGGGCCTGCTTCATCTCATCCGAGAGGCCGTACAAGAAGTGATCCATTCCTAGAAGACAAACCACAGGCACGGTGGGGCTGCCGCCCAGGAGCTTGCACAGTGGGCTATGCACTCGTGTCCCGGAGGGGACAGGCACATCTCACTGTTATTTCACGTACGTGTTTCAACCACAAGGACGTGTCTAACAGCCCATTGATCACACCCTGACCTCCAGCTCCCACGAGCCACGCTGACTCCTACCAAGGCCTGCTTCTGCAGCGTGGACGCAGTCAAGGGCCATGTGAGGCTGGTAATGCTGTGAGCAAAAGTGGCTCTACAGAGTAACGTGGCCAGGCCAGGGCCATGCCCACGTCATCCTTCTACCCTAATGAGCCCAGACACTGCCGTGGGTTGGCCCCACTGGGCCTCAGGTCAGTAAAACTGAAATGACAGGATACACTCTTCTCGCCCAGATGTCGGGAAGCATATTTCCAAGGCCAATGTTTAGGGTGTCAGACGTGGAAATTGTATCACAGGCAAGGACGGAGGTGCCAGAAGCTGGTGCTCCTGCCTGTGCATGAGGGGAACTGGGAAAACAGCAATGTCATCTGAGGCTGTGGACTGAGATTCTCACTGTTATACTCACAATACCTTTGTCTGAAGGAGCAACAGGAGCATCTACGGTTGAGAAGAAAGTTTGGCTTCGTCGATGTCTTGCTGCGTGAATTTTCCAGACTTGGCCCAGTAAACAGCCTTCCCACAAGATTGCAGCCTCTCTGTTGTATCTGGGTCCCTAGGAAACCCAGAGAAATAAACAGGCAAGCATTTTCCCA
>NW_012118066.1:511153-512507 GCF_000951035.1 Colobus angolensis palliatus
TTGTTTTAGAGTAACGGTGTTATGTTTATGAAAGCTAACAGAACTGCATGCACATCAGGCACCTCCGACTGAAATGAGCTAAGAATGCTCTCAGGCTGTATCACAGCCCCTCACCTGGGGCCTGTGTTCCGGGTCCCCCAGAGCAGGGTTGCAACCTCAGACAGCCACTATGGATACTGTGTTTTCTTCCTATGCCTATGAAAAAGTATAGATTAGGTGCAGCAAGATATTAACAAAATACAACAATTACACTAATAAAAGTTACACTAAGTAAAACAAGCATTCTGTGAACAGAAGCTCTTGGATACCCATAGTGTATCTGATGACCTAGACGGCTACTGAGTGACCAACAGGCAGGTACCGTAGACAGCCTCAGCTTTCATCCCACTACTTAGAAGAATGGTATACAATTTAAAACTTTGAAAGTGTTTATGTCTGGAATTCTCCATTTAATATTTTCAGACCGAGGGTGACTGTGGGTAATAAACCGTGGAAAGCAAAACCATGGATGGAGGCACTACCGTGTTCTGCCAAAATATGCTGGCTTAAGCCAGGGTTTACTGAAGGCAGAATGCTTCCCGTTTAGGCTGCTGGCCCCAATCCTTGCACCAGAAAGGACATTGCTGGCTGTGGCTAAGTGCTCAAGAAGTGAAAAGCAGCACACAGAACAACTTTTGTCTAAAGTTCACTGCAGTAGAAGAAAATGACACTGATAATCATGAGTAGAAGACTAAAACACTGTGTGTGTCTCAATGTGTGAACCAGAGCAAAGCTCACCTGTAAGAGTAAAGGGTGAAAACCCCACGGCGGCTGAGTTTTGCACCTCCGCCATAAGCGCCACCTTTTTCTCGAATTTCTGTATGCAGGAATTTAGCAGTCATCAAACGTGCAAGGATTTTAAGACTGAAATGAATGATTTTAAAATGCAAGTTAAAAACACCATGGCTGATAAAAAAGCATAGACAATGAAGTAATTATTGGATAAAGTGAAAATGAAAATAAAATCAAGTTGTACAATAATGCCACATAAATTATGTGACCAAAGACCAAAGACCCATTTCTTTGGTCTTGTTTTTTAAGAGATGGGGTCCTGCTCTGTCACCAGGCTGGAGTGCATAAGTGTAATCACAGCTCACGACAGCCTTGAACTCCTGGGCTCAAGGGATCCTCCCACCACAGTCTCCCGAGTAGCTGGGCCTACAGGTGCGTGCCACCACGCCTGACTATTCTGACAGTTTTTGTAGAGGCAGGGTCTAGTTTTGTTGCCCATGCTGGTCTTAAACACCTGGCTTCAAGCGATCCTCCTGCCTTCAAAGTGCTGGGCTTACAGGCATGAGATTTTCTTTTTAATTAA
>NW_012118066.1:513765-516074 GCF_000951035.1 Colobus angolensis palliatus
TAACATGTTTGCACAGATCTGTGTCATCCACACCCAACTGACGGGTCCCCAAAAGTGCATGTCTGTGAGTCTGTCCTCCTGGTCTGGCCAGTTTCCGCAGATGGAATGAACACAGCCGAGGGGCAGCCACGCTTCGAAAGAAGGGGCTGGAGGGCCGGACCGTAGGCTGCAAACTCACTTGCCCCATGCCACTTTGGGAACAGGCCTGACCCTCACTCCCAGCTGTGGCTTCAGCCGCTCAACCCAGGGCCTCCTTCCCTGAGCTTCTGACTTGTGTGAGGAGACAGGGGAGGCAAACTCCTCAGAGGGACTGTGAGGCAGCCCCCAGCCCTGCCATCTGCAGGTCCATAAGTAAAGTTTTATGGGGGTGCAGTCATGCCCATCTCTTCACAGGCCACCTGCAGAAGGCTGCTGTTGTGCAGCCACGGCAGAGTTGCATCCTTGAGGCAAAGATCAGTGGGCAAAGCTGAAAATACTGATTCCTGGCTCTTTAGGGAAACAGTTTCCAGTCCCTGGTTTAATCTTTTGTTCAGGATATTAGGAACAATTTCACAGGGTGTATGTACACAGCCTGTGACAGGAGAATGAACACCATCTTCTGCACCTCCGGATATGAGCAACCATATCACACAATGGGTGTACACTTTTTGGGAGATTTGGGGTAATGTCGTCCTGTGTTTCCCTGAATATTCGGAGAAATATCACAGGGCGGCTGTGCACCCACTGCTGTCTTGGCAGGAACATCATACTTTACCTACTGGAAATTAGGAGCAGTATCAAAGACTGGGTGTCAAGCCACTCTCATACTGGAAGTAATATCATGCTCTCCCCAAGTTATGAGGAATAATATCACAGGGGGTTGTTTACCTTCTCCGGTAGTGGGAGTAGAATCATCATCTCTTCCTTTAGATGACAGGAACAATATCACAGGTTGGGTGTACACCCCGTGTGTTTTTGGAAGCAATGTCATTCTCTCTTCTTCTAGGTTTTACGATTCATATCACAGGCAGGGTGTACACCCCTTGTTATATTGGATGGAATCTCCTTTCAACCTGTATCTTTAGAACAATATCCCATGGGGCTGTCCATCCCTTCAAAATTGGTACTAAGACCATCTTCTCCTTTCCTGGATATAAGAAACAATATCACAGGAGGGGTGTACACCTCTTGCAATGTTGGTAGTAATATCACCTCTCCTCTGTGGTTATTAAGGACACAATCCCAGGGTGGCTGTGCGGTTCCTAGTTTGTTGGGAGTAATATCATCCATTCACCCCCTGGATAAGAGGAACCATATCATGGAAGAGGTGTACACCCCCTTCGATATTGTCAGCCATGTCATCTTCTTCCCACCTGGATATTAGGAATGATACCCTGGGGTTGGGGGTGGTGTACACCCACTGCGATATCGAAAGTGAAATCAGCCTCTTTCCCACTGGATATTAGGAACTATATCACAGGGGTGTGTGCACCTTCTGGGATATTGAGAGTACTATCAGCCTCCACCCCGCTGCATATTAGGAACAATATACAGGGGGCAGGGTAGTTAAACCTCCTGGAATATTGAGAACAATATTCTTCTCTTTCCCCTGTACATTAGGAACTACATCACAGGGGTCTGTACACCTTCAGCGATATTGGGATTCATGTTATCCTCTCCCCCACTGAATGTCAAAAACAATATCAGAGAAGGGTGTACACCCCCTGCGATATGGCCAGTAATATCATCGTCTCTACCTTTGGATACTAGGAACAACATCACAGAGGGTGTGACACTGCCCCGCGATATTGGGCATAGTGTTATCCTCTCTTTCCCTGGATATTAGGAACGATATCCTTGGTGGTGGGAGGTAGAGTACATTAAGAACAATATCACTGGGTGGGTGCACACCCCCTGCGATATTGGGTGTAGTATCATCCTCTCTTCCCTAGGATATTAAGAACAGTATCACAGGAGGGGTGTACAGCCACAATCCCTGCGTTATTGGGAACAATAGCATCTTCTCCCCCTCTCGATATAAGGAACAGTATCCCAGGGTGGGTGTACATCCCCTGCGATATTGGGCATAGTGTCATTGTCTCTCAAACTGGATATTGGGCATAGTGTCATAGGGGGGTGGACATCTTCTTCGATATTGGGAACAATATCATCCTCTCCTCTCAGGATTATAGGCAAAATATCGAAGGGGTTTTACAACTCGAGCTGTATGGGCAGTAATATCATCCTCTCCCCACCCAGATGTTAGGAACTATATCACAGGTGGCTGTACACTTCTTGCGACATTGAGAGTCATATCATCCTCTCCCATC
>NW_012118066.1:516836-518671 GCF_000951035.1 Colobus angolensis palliatus
AATAAAGATAGTAAAAATTAATACTGGTTAAAAATGTTAACGATTAGTATTAATAATTAATAGTAATATCATTAATAATAAAATAATGATATCAGCAATTAATGTTGCTTAAATCAATACTAAGAGATGTTGGTAATAAAATAATGATTGATATTAAGAACTAATATTGTTAAATGACATTAATATTAATAATTTTAAGCGTGCATAATCATATATGAAAAATAGTTATCCATAATTAATAACAGTATCCTATTATTTAACAGTCATTGATAATTATTAAAATCGATCATTTATGTTTAATAATTAACCATATTATTACTCCTAATACCACAAGGGGTGTACACCTACCTGTGATGTTGTTCCTAATATCCAGGGACGGAGATCATGATATTAGTTTTAATATCACAGTAGGTGTACACTCACGCTGTGACACTGATCCTAATATCTAGGGGGAAAGAGTATGACATGACTCCCAATATAACAACGAATGGACAACCACCTGGTGATATTGTTCCTAATCGTCACAGAAGAAGCATATGATATTACTCCCAATATCCCAGGGAGGGTACAGCTCTTCTATGATATGGTTCCTAGTATCCGGAGGGGGAGAGGATGATAATAATTCCCGTATCACAGGCTGTGTTCACCCGCCCAGTGATATTGTTATTAATATCCTGGAAGGGAGAGGATGATATGACTCCCCATAGAAAAGGAGGCGTACACCCTGGCTGAGATATTGTTCCTAATATCCATGGAGAGGAGAGGCTGATATTATGCCCAATATGGCAGAGTGTGAACATCCACCCTGTGATATTCTTCTTAATATCTCAAGGCCGACAGGTTCATATGACTCCCAGTATCGCAGACACTGTACACCCCCGTGTGATACTCTTCCTGATAACCGGAACGGGAGAAGATGGTATTAATCCCCATATTGCAGGAGGTGAACACCCACTCTGTGATATCTTTCCTAATTTGCAGGGGGAGAGAGGATAATTTCATTCCCAATATTGCAAAAAATGGACACGCTCCCCCCGTGATATTGTCCTTAATATTCCAAGGCACAGAAGATGATGTCACTCCCAATATCGCAGAAAGTGTACACCCCCAGTGATGTTGTTCCCATGATCCAGGAGGGAAGAGCATGATATGACTTTCAATATCGCCTGGGGTGTACACGCCCCCGGTGATACTGTTCCTAATTTCCACCTGGGAGAGGATATCACTCAGAATATCGCAGGGGTTATAAACGCTCCTTTGATATTGTTCCTAATATTCAAGTGAGGAGAGGATGATATTCCTCCCTATATTGCAGAGGGCGTACACCCGTCTTTGATACTGTTCATAATGTCTAGAGGGGGAGATGATATTACTCACAAAATCGTAAACACGCTGTGTGTCCATCGTGGATCCTAATATCCAGGCAGAGATATTACTCCTAAAGTCGCAGGGGGTGTCCACCCCGGTTGTCACATTGTTTCTTATACCCAGGGAGGAGAGGATGATTTCGGAACCAATATGCCGGAAGTCAACACGCCCCCTCTGATATAGTTACTAATATTCACGTTCGGAGAGGATGATACTACTTTCAATATGAAAGGGGTTGTCCAAATCGCCTGAGATGTTTTTCCTACTATCCAGAAGAAGAGAGAATGATCATACTCCCAAAAGAGCTGGGGGTGTCCTCCACCATGTGGTATTGTTGTGAAGAGCTAAAGGCGGAGGAGGTAATATCATTCATTGTACTGCACGGGAAGTACGCCCAACAATGATATTGTCAGGGGGATGAGGCGCCCCCCACGAGGTGGGGACCAATAGCCTCCCCCTCTCCCCCC
>NW_012118066.1:519530-519792 GCF_000951035.1 Colobus angolensis palliatus
GGGGAGACCAAACTGTCCAGCACAGAGGTGATACAAACAAGAGTTCAATAAATGCCTAAAGAGTACTTCATACCCAAAATCGTCTCCCACCAATCAAACTAGACTTACTCTGGTTCTGCATAACCAACTGTCAAATTATTGTTCCATGTAGAAATGGTGGAATGTGTAGAGATCAGAATAGAGTGAAAACCTGGTAAATATACTTCATGGCAGGTAGTAACAGGATGTGGCATTTGACTATTTCCACATTTGTTCGCATAAC
>NW_012118066.1:520812-522392 GCF_000951035.1 Colobus angolensis palliatus
GGTATATCCGAACCACCTGGGGGTTTTTAACAGCACTATAGCTTCCCAGGCTCTATTCTTGCAGATTCTACTTCAACTGGTCTGGAGTAAGCACGCATGCTTTTTTCACAGCCCCCCAGATGTAGCTAGGTTTGCAAACCACTGTCCAAGATGCTCTCACACTTCCGCTCAGTTTAACACACACTCACTGAGATTCTAAGCACTACGAATCGGGCTAAGTTAACAAGTCAGACTCCACTCCCTAATAATATTGGCAAAGAAACCAATATCAGAGATTTATTCCAGTCCAAACCAAATAAATTGGTGGGTGAAAATTGCCCTGGCATAGTTTGCCATACAAAACTACTTCCTGTATCTTCCCGGTCAGTAACCTAGAGACTGACTCTGAGCCATGAGAATTCAGAACCAGGGGAAAATGCCAGTCTGAGGCATCTGCCACACTCCTAGCACACTCCCAAAAGTGCCCAGCTACATTTCACATCCACTGTCCTAACAGGTGTCAAAATAGGGAAGAGCAGTGCAATACAGAAAACAGAGCCTGCTGGGCATCAAAAGGCTGGGGAATTCCAGTCCTAGCCCTGCTACCAATCAGTCTGGTCACTTCTCTCTGGTCCTGGTGTGGCCAACAGTTACGCGAGAGGGTGAGGTATAAAAACACAGATGTCAGGCAAGCTCCAACATCCAAAATACGTAGAAATTAAAAAGCATTAAGGTGATATCAAGGAATGTATGCCATCAACCAGAAAAGTCACTGAAGTATTCCCTTTTCCATTCTTAAGAAATCAAAAGTGGAAGCAGAAAATTGAGCAATCAGCCTACCAAGTTGACTGGGGCAACAGAAGACACTCACGGATTCTGCTCACAACAGCGAGGGTGACAGACCAACAGGAGAACTGCAGAGCGTCCCTCTCTCCTTTGTCCACCCATGCCACCAGCACGTGAGTGCATCCACATGCAGCGCCCAGTCTTCTGTTCCACTGATGCCAGCGTCCACTCACCTCAAGCCTACTAAGTGCCACATGTGCTATGATGCTCCCTCATCTCATCACCATAGATATCCCTGCTGGAGGTGAGTATGTGACAGACAAAAATCACAGAGACCTAGGGAGGTTGAGACCCACATTCCCACTGTGGTGAGGGTGTGCTTGAGAGGGACCGGACGACTGGGCCCTCCATGCCGCTCTCCTCAGTAATCACTCCCAGACCAGAGCAGCGAGGGGGAATTTTCTTCCTCTAACTATTTTTAGCCCGTTGGCTGACCCAGCTTTCCCCAGAAAGCTATGAAGTCCTGGCAGCTCTGAGGCCACAAAGCCATAAACGCACAGGACACACAGCCCATCTGTCTCTAATGGGTCTTTTACTTGTCATGCTGGCCATTTCTAAGAGCAGATGGGTTAAGAAAGACATGGCAAGTTACCACAAAATGACCCCTCCACTCCTCCCTGGGGGAAGGCTAACTAGCGAACAGTCAGGCCGGCTTTCTTCCCCCACTCCCTGCATTCTTGTCCCCAAGGAGCCACAGACAATCCCACCAAATATAGGCAGGAGACAGCCACCTCCTTCCTACAGCTGGAGCGGGG
>NW_012118066.1:524117-525643 GCF_000951035.1 Colobus angolensis palliatus
CAGGCTGGAACGTAATGACAAGATCAGAGCTCACTGCAGCCTCAACTCCTGGGCTCAAGTTATCCTCCTGCCTCAGCCTCCTGGAGTAGCTGGGACCACAGGCAGGTGTCACCATGACCAGTTAATGTTTTTAGATTTGTAGAGACAGGGTCTTATGCTATGTTACCCAGGCTGGTGTGGAACTCCTAGGCTAAAGTCATCATCCTACTTATATGGGGCCAGGCAGTGGCACATGCCTGCAATCACAGCACTTTGGGAGGATGAAGCAGGAGAATCACTTGAACTCGGGAATTCCAGACCAGCCTGAGCAACAGAGGGAGTTCCTTGTCTCTGCAAAAAAGTTTAAACGTTAGCTGGGCATGGTGTTGTACACCTGTGGTCCCAGCTACTTGGGAGGCTGAAGTGGGAGGATCTCTCGAGCCTATGAGGCAGAGGCTGCAGTGAGCCATGATCGCACCACTACACTCCAGCCTGGGAGAAAGTGAGACCCTGTCTCCAAAAAAAAAAGAAAAATAAAATGCTAGAGCATCATCCATATTAAAGACAGGTATTGTCTTTTTGAAAATGTAATTACAGTTATATAATGGACATGTAAAATGTCCAGTTTGAAAGTTTGCAAAATATATAACTCTAAGTATTCTTACCTTAAAATTCTGATTCCTACCTAAGATATCGCATACTGTTTACATAAGTATCACAATGCCTGGACAACAACTAAAACTGTGTACGAGGGAGAAAAATGAGCATGAATGCCTATTAATTAAGGTATATTTCCCCCTTATTACATAAAAAAGTCATCACAGCAAACCCCTGTGATTGTATCTAAAGCAAGCCTACAGTTTTATCTCTGTGTATTATAAAATGCAAGGCTAAAATTTAAATACTAAACATTTCCTGAAGCCAAGGGTAGTTTACTTAAAATAAATGCCTAGGGTCTCTATCGAAAATATGAAAAAGTTAGCTACTTTATCGCCATTCCAATCTAAGTTCAGCTTTTTCTTTTTTAATTGACACAGAATTATGTACTGTACATATGTATGGAGTACACATAGTAATGTTATAATACATGTAATGTTTGTGATCAGCATAATTAGCATATCTGCCATCTCAAACATTTATCATTTCTTTGTGTTGGTAACATTCAATACCCTTCCTCCAATTATCTGGAACTATACATTCTTTTTTTTTTTTTTTGAGACAAAGTCTTGCTCTGTTGCCCAGGCTGGAGTGCAGTTGTGTGATCTCAGCTCACTGCAACATCTGCTTCCCAGGTTCAAAGTATTCTCCTGCCTCAGCCTCCGTGGTAGCTGGGTTTACAGGCACCCACCACTACGCCCGGCTAATTTTTGTATTTTTAGTAGAGACAGGGTTTCACCACGTTGGCCAGGCTGGTCTCAAACTCCTGACCTCACGTGATCCACCCAACTCAGCCTCCCAAAGTGCTGGGATTACAGGCATGAGCCACTGGGCCCAGCCTGAAACTATATATTCTTGTTAATTATAGACATCCTATGTTATAGAACACT
>NW_012118066.1:534727-534978 GCF_000951035.1 Colobus angolensis palliatus
TTTCCACGTTTCATGGAAGATGTTTGAGTGCACTCACGTGTGTCTCAACAAACTTCCAGTCCCTGCTCTAAACCCTGTGGCTCCTCAGCAAAACCCCAAAACAACTATCAGTTTTCCTTCCAAATGGGAAATTTCCTGACCTAGCAAAACCAGCATCAAATCCACTTATTATGAGATAGCTGATTACAGGCAAAGCCCTCTAGTCCCAGGATGACCCCCCTCCTGCAGGAGCGGGAAGGATGGGCATAGCA
>NW_012118066.1:539105-540348 GCF_000951035.1 Colobus angolensis palliatus
CACTTTGAGAGGCTGAGGCAGGTGGATCATGAGGCCAAGATATCCAGACCATCCTGGCCAACATGGTGAAACCCTGTCTCTACTAAAAATACAAAAATTATCTGGGCCAGGTGGCACATGCCTGTAGTCCCAGCTACTCAGGAAGTTGAGGCAGGAGAATCGCTTGAACCCGGGAGGTGGAGGTTGCAGTGAGCTGAGATCATGCCAGCCTGGTGACAGAGCAAGACTCCATCTTGGAAAAACAAACAAACAAACAAACAGACGTCAAGCAAAGCTGGCCATAGTGGTCACAGGGCAGTGACTGGAGTAGGACTACCTTTCACTCTCCAGGACCTTTTGAATGTCGCTCATATTACATATTCAAAATATATGACTACAGCAAATATTTTCAAAGTAACTATGAAAAACTGGGGAAATAATAATATCTAACAAACAGGACTGCTGCATAATTAAAGGATGAAAAACATTAAGCACTATCAGCGTTCAAAGGAAAAAGATTAACTCTAGCTTGGATGTCAGAGCGGGGATCGTGTAAAGGAAGTGAGTATTTCAAGTCTTGAAGGATAGAGAAGATTTAAAGAGACAGAAGCGTGGAGATGATGTCCCAGATGGAGATAAGAACATAGACAAAGAAGATGAAGAGATGAGAAGGTATAAATTCTAAGTGCAGCTCTCAGGCTGGGCTTCAGAACAGGGCGTAGGCAACAAGCTGGAGTGCAAAGCTGATGGAGGGAATGGAAACACTGAAACCCAAACTTGCATATCACGCCCGGATCCTGAGCCTTGAATGCCAAGCCAGGGAACCCATCATTGATCTTAACAATGAAAAATCACTGGGATGGGTGTGGTGGCTCATGCCTGTAATCCAGCGCTTTGAGAGGCTGAGGCAAGAGGATTGCTTGAGGCCAGGAGTTTGAAACCTCCCTGGACAACACAGCAAGACTCTGTCCTTACAAAATTTTAAAAATAAGCTAGGCAGGATAGCACACCTGTATTCCCAGCTACTCAGGAGGCTGAGGTGGGAGGATCACTTGAGCCCAGGAATTTAGGGTTACAGTGAGCTGTGATGGCACGCCTGCATTCCAGCCTGAGCAACAGAGCAAGGGCATGTCTCAAAAATCAAATAAAATGAAATAAAATCACTAAAAGTTTGTATAGATATAAAGTATAAAATCATACCATATATGATTTAATCCAGATATATAATATAAATTAGAGGGGGAAAAGAGAAATTAGGAAGCTA
>NW_012118066.1:540398-540829 GCF_000951035.1 Colobus angolensis palliatus
GTTTGTATAGATATAAAGTATAAAATCATACCATATATGATTTAATCCAGATATATAATATAAATTAGAGGGGGAAAAGAGAAATTAGGAAGCTATCATAAGAAGACAAGACTCAACTAAGACGTGAGCAAAGGCCCTGGGTTCACAATGCTATCTTTATATAAAGGAATGAACTACCACATTTATTTTCATGGCATCACCAACTTAAACACAGGCTACAGTATTCTGGAACCATCTCTGTATAAGTCAAATCAGATGGCCATAATACCATAGGCAAATACCATAATAAACACCATAGGCTGTGTGATTTAAACATTAGTTTATTTCTCACAGCTCTGGAGGCTGGAAGTCCAAGATCAAGATGTCGGCCAACTCAGTTCCAGGACAGGGACCTCTTCCTGGCTTCCAGACAGCCACTTTTCTCTTGTTTC
>NW_012118066.1:540879-541420 GCF_000951035.1 Colobus angolensis palliatus
GCAAGGCAGGGCTGGCCACACTCCATCCAAAAGAGATGATAGACTTGCTCTGACAAAACAGATTCAGTGAATTACAAATGGCCCAGAACACCTACGAATTTCAGGTTTCAAGTAAGTGATTGCCTTTCCTTTCACTTAGAAACCTCCCAATGCTCATCTTACTGATAAACTCTAAGTACCAGGCGGGAGACTAAACACCAGACAAACCCAGCCCCAGACGCCCCGAAGGAGCCCATCCCAGCACTCACTCCGCTGCAGTGAAATGATGTCCACGTCAGTTTATCCCACTAGACCGAGAACTCCAGCTCTCCATGTATGAGTCACCAGTGCTGCCTCTGCGTCTCTGCTTCTACGATGGTGCTTCTGCACTTCACACGGAATTTGTATCAATGTTTGTCAACACTATATATGACAGTATAACTTAATATCTGCACAGAAAATATAACTTCTCTGAGGACCAGGGCCGGGTTTATTAGCCTTTGTACTCCCACTGCCACTGTCTGGGACATCAGTGGCACTCGGTAGAAGTTGGTGAAGAGAA
>NW_012118066.1:546945-547487 GCF_000951035.1 Colobus angolensis palliatus
TCCCAAAGTCCTCCGATTACAGGCGTGAGCCACCGCACCCAGCCTACCTGGTAAGTTTTAGTCAAGTACTCTGAACTATGCAACGAACACTAGGAAGTAATAGAAAAAAAATTAATCTAAAATCCCTCTGGAGAGTCAAAGAATTGCAAATTTTAAAAAGCATGAATACTTGAATTCGTGGTATTCAAAAACGACCTCGCACTTACCCGCATGTACAAACTGCCTGCCCACCGCTATCAGAGCATTTTTCAAGCTGTGCTACAGTTAACTATGTACTGCCCAAAGCCAATCTGTCCCTGCAGATCATAAGCTCTTAAAGACCAGGACTTCAGGAGAACAAGCAAAACTTCAGAGAGAAGGGAGCCACTGAAACAGAGTTCATAGCAATGGGTCGGCAGGAGCTGATGACTGGAACTCGGCTGTAGCCTTGGGGTCTGGGACAGCGGAGGGCAGAGAAGGCAAAGGGGCCTGCACGACATGCTACAGGGCTAGGACCCACAGCTGCGGTGATTAGTTCAGTTTTGTCTCGTATGCCTGTTACT
>NW_012118066.1:553366-553906 GCF_000951035.1 Colobus angolensis palliatus
CTATCCACATGCTCTGCTGCCTGCCAGAGACATCCATCCCAGTCAGATGCCCAGCCCTCACCTTTCCCAAAGCCCCAGTTGGACACAGAGAAGCATCTCAAATTTTCCGTGGGCCAAAACACAGTGCTTTATTAGTGCCCTAACTTGCTCATCCATATTCTTGTGATTCTCTGTAAACAGCTCCTCCATCCACCCAACTGCAGAGGTGAAAATCTCAAATCCTCCTCCAGTCCTTCCTCCCTGAACCTCTCATGCAGTCCTCTGCCTTCCTAGGACGCTGAGCACCCCTCACTCCGAGCGCTAGCTGGAGTGCTGTCTGAGTGGCTGCCACCCACTTGGCATGAAGTGTGACCTCTTTCCCGGTGTGGTGGCCTACACCTGTAGTCACAGCACTTTGGGAGGCTGAGGCGGGTAGATCACTTGAGCCCAGGAGACTGGGTCCAGCCAGGACAATATGGTGAAACTAAAATACGACAATTAGCCAGGCATGGTAATACATGCCTATCTTCCCAGCTACCCTACCCAGGAGGCTGAGGCAGG
>NW_012118066.1:553956-555495 GCF_000951035.1 Colobus angolensis palliatus
CAGGTGTACAGGGCCCCGCCCGCTGCTCGCTGCCTGCAGCCCACCGCCCCGCCCCCAGCGGAGCTGGGTTCCCAGGGCCCGCCCCCCGGCCAATGTGGAGCGAGCTGTGCAGAGAGGGCGGGGCCTTAGGTAACAGGGACATTTGGTCAGGGGCGCTGGGCCTCGGCATGCGGGGTCTCCGAGAGGACGGGAGGCAAGAGCTGGCCGTTTCCTGGCCTCCTAGAAGACCCAGCTCAACGTCTACCTGGAGTCTGCTCTACAGGACACGCTCATCTCAAGCCCAGAACTCAGGCTTTTAGGCCAGAGAGGGAGAGACAGGCTTGCTTTACAAAAAGTGAAACTGAGGTCCAACGAATAGGATTGCCTGCTGCCCGAAGTCACGTAGTCCCGTTCACTCGTTCACCTTGTCATTCAACAAACATTTGGAAGCACGTATGGTGGGTGTTAGGAGTGAAGTAGGGCCGGGCACGGTGGCTTGCGCCTGTAATCCCAGCACTTTGTGGGGCCAAGGCAGGTGGATCACTTGAGGCCAGGAGTTCGAAACCAGCCTGGCCAACAGGATGAAACCCCATCTCTGCTAAAAATACAAAAACTTAGCCAATCGTGGTCATGCGTACCTGTGGTCCCAGCTACTGGGAAGGCTGAGGCAGGAGAATAGTTTGAACCCGGTAGGTGGAGGTTACAGTGAGCTGAGTTGGCGCCATTGCAGGCGCTCCAGCCTGGGTGACAGAGTGAGACTCTGTCTCCAAAAAAAAATAATAATAATAGATAGGAAGTAGAAGCGAACTTAGGCCTTCCCTGGAGGAGCTCGGCCAAGGAGTACCTGAAATGTCTCTGCATGTCTTTAAGGTCTGATAAAGGAACCAGGAGAGAGAACTAATCACTTCCCTTTCCTGCCTCAGAGCTTTCATGTTTTTGCTGTTCCTCGCCTGAAATGTCAAGTACCAATCGTATTCATTTATTTATAGAAATGAGGTCTAACTATATCGCCCAGGCTGATCTCAAACTCCTGGTCTCAAGCTATCCTCTCATCTCAGCCTCTCAGTGTTGGGATTACTTACAGGCATGAACCACTGTCCCCAGCCCTGATCATCTTTAAAACCTCTTTCCTCATTTTTGAGCTTCCTGCATCCTGTGACTCCACACCCTTGGTTTTCCTGTACCTCCATAGCTGCTCCTCTGTGGGTACCGGGGACCCACCCCCTTCTCTGCCCAACTTGTATATGTCTGGGCTCAAGTCAAATGCCCTTCCATTTGCAGTGGGCACTGCAGCCGGAAATCTCATGCCCTTCCAGGCTTCACAAACTATCCACATGCTCTGCTGCCTGCCAGAGACATCCATTCCAGTCAGATGCCCAGCCCTCACATTTCCCAAAGCCCCAGTTGGACACAGGGAAGCATCTCAAATTTTCCATGGGCCAAAACAGAGTGCTTTATTAGTGCCCTAACTTGCTCATCCATATTCTTGTGATTCTCTGTAAACAGCTCCTCCATCCACCCAACTGCAGAGGTGAAAATCTCAAATCTTCCTCCCGTCCT
>NW_012118066.1:562805-563449 GCF_000951035.1 Colobus angolensis palliatus
TGGTGTCCCTCGATCGCCGGCGGGGGGACCCATTCCCCCACGCCCCGGGGCCCACAGCCGCCACCACTCCCCGCCCCCCAGCGGCTGGCGGCCACCAATCGCTGGGGGCTGGGGGACTCAGACCATCGCGATCCGAGGCCGCCATCCGCCGCCACGTCCCGCCTGTATTGGGAGTCATATCCTACTCTCTCCCTTGAATATTAATTACGTTACCCCAGTTGTGTGTCTACTCCCAGCCATATTGCCTATCTCATCCTCCCCTCTCGGGCAGAAATTTGAAACAATATCACTGGGTGCGTGTACACCTTTTGTGATGTTTAAAGTAATATCATCCTATCCCCAGTGGATATCAGGAACAAGTCTATTAATTATTAATATTAATAAATATAATAAATAATAATACTAATAATCGATATTAATGATCACAACAAACTTCGTAAAAATTGACAGTGGATTAAAATGTAAACGATTTGGAATGGAAATTAATATTAATATCAACATTAATAAATAATGATATGCTCTATGAATGTTACTTAAATCGATACAAAGTGGTGCAGGTAAGAAAATAATGATTAGTATTCGGGACTAGTAATATTGTTCGAAGACATTAATATTAATAATAAATACTAAGCGTGCATAATCAG
>NW_012118066.1:563499-563819 GCF_000951035.1 Colobus angolensis palliatus
AAGCTATCCTCTCGTCTCAGCCTCTCAAAGTGTTGGGATTACAGGCATGAACCACTGTCCCCAGCCCTGATCATCTTTAAAACCTCTTTCCTCATTTGTGAGCTTCCTGCATCCTGTGACTCCACACCCTTGGTTTTCCTGTACCTCCATAGCTGCTCCTCTGTGGGTACCGGGGACCCACCCCTTTCTCTGCCCAACTTGTATATGTCTGGGCTCAGGCCAAACGCCCTTCCATTTGCAGTGGGCACTGCAGCAGGAAATCTCATGCCCTTCCAGGCTTCACAAACTATCCACATGCTCTGCTGCCTGCCAGAGACATC
>NW_012118066.1:568418-583406 GCF_000951035.1 Colobus angolensis palliatus
AGCAGGGAGAAGCCAGCCTGGAAGGGTGGAGTGGAGCGTGAAACGGAACCTCCGTGGGAGTCTTGAGTTTTCCGGGCCCTCTCTCCGTGAAGGAGGCCGTGCCCGTGGGTGTCGCCGTTGCCGTGAGCGTCTCACCCACGCAGGGGTGTGGGTCGCGTTCACTTCCACGCAGAAGAGCAGAGCGGCAGCCCGGATTCAGAAGAGTAAAATCCTTTGTAAATAAAAAGACTTACCTTTGAGGACCACCATTTTTAATACTTATGCTAACACAACATTAAAATTCCAGATGGAATGTATTTGTTTGCAGGTGGCAGGAACTCTACAACAAATCACATATGTCAATAATCTATGCACTCACAGAATTCAAAATCTTAAAGCTGTATCCAGCTTTGCTCAAATGATAAAATTAGAATGCTGTCTTTCAGAGTCCATTGGTTCTATATTCTTCAGATTGGGGTTCATCCTCAGGAATGCATGGTTTCTCAAAGGAAAATGCGTTGCTATTCCTAGAAGAAAGGAAAATTTGTACAGGGCATGCAAAGCAAACACTTCTATCACATCTACATGGTCAGCTAAATCATGACCCCAAAGATGTCCATGTCCTAATCACAGGAACTTCGAATGTTATCTAACATAGTAAAAGGAACTCTGCAAATGTGACTGAGTTAAGGGCTTTGAGATGGGAATATAGATGTGATTGAGTTAAGGGCTTTGAGATGGGAATATAGATGTGATTGAGTTAAGGGCTTTGAGATGGGAATATTAGTCTATATTATACAGCTGGGTCTGATGTAATCACAAGCGTCCTTACAAGAGGGAGGCAGGTGGGCTAGAGTTAGAGAAAGAGATGCGGGGATGGAACCAGAGGTTAACAATGTTTGAGAACAGAAGAGCCAAGGAGGGCCAGCAGTGTCTACACGCTGGAAAAGGCAAGGTAATGGATTATCCCCTGGAGCCTGTGAAATGGATGGTGCACTGCCAGTACATGGATTTTATCCCCTTCAGAGACATTTGGGAATTTTGACTTTCATAACATAAAGAGAATAAATTTGCATTGTTTGTGATGTGTTAAGCCCATGAAGTTTGTGGTACTTAGTTACAGCAACAATGGGAAATGAATACAACCTCTACCCTAAGTCCTTCTACCCACTGCGAGTCTCTCCACAGGGGTGGGGGAGAACACTTAGGATGTGATTACTTGACTCTGTGGTTCAGAGAGTCTGAAGCCAGACCTAGTTTCACACATCCATTCCACCACCACCGAGGACATAGTCCTTCTCAATTATGTGCCTCAGAGGTGACATCAGTAAAACGGAGAGTCTCTTTGTGCAATTCTAGGACCTCATGTCAAGTAATATATAAAATTCTTAATTCAGTGTAAGATAAATTGTAAACAAAGGTTAACAGTTATTATTAGGGGGAAGTGATCATTCTAGTCCACTATGTTGACCACAGCCCCATGGCCTCAAGGAGGACAGCAAGATGAAGGGGAACCATCAGTCACAAAGAGTAACGTCTGTCCAAACTGTAGGCATTTTAAATAAGAATGTAAGTGAAAGTTCTTCAAAAGTATCTCAAAAGCAGCTGGGGGCAGTGGTTCATGCCTGTAATCCCAGCACTTTGGGAGGCCAAGGTGGGCGGATCACTTGTGACCAGGAGTTCGGGACCAGTGTGGCCAACATGGTAAAATCCCATCTCTACAAAAAATAAAAATAAAAAAGTATCTCAAAAGACATTTGTCTCTTGTGTTAAAATATCACTCTAGTACACGGGAGATTGAGCTATAAATCAAAACTACAGCTTCAGTTTCAAGTGAGTATGTAGAAAATGATGTCATTTTCTGAAGGACTGCAATTTCAATCAAATCCACATTACATGGAGTGGATGAAGATAACATTGGCCTAAGACCATCTCATTGACTTCTCTCTCAGCTAATGGTACATATTCTATCTATTGCTGATTTAAATCTGGCAGGTAATGAGCTTACAGCATGACGGTTATGACAAGATCTTCTCTAAGAATGCTGTCTACACTAGAACTTAGCCTAACATTCCTCTGATTTCCCAATTTGCGGAACATGATGTTGGCAGCAAACAAAGCTCCAAATCTATAGGCCAGTGGTGTCCTTGGGGAATATGTGCTTCCTCATGGGCACATAAAGATGAGAACAGGCCAAAGCTCTAACACAAAGGCTCGTTGCTTTCCCTCCCTGCAGAGCACCAGAAGCCATGTTTTTCTAGCAGTTTGTACAATGAAGCTAGGGTTTCTGTTTAGGCTGCCTGTTCCTGCACCTGCCCCATGTTTCTTTCTCTCTCTTCTGGCCACAGAACCTTTGATAATTTTTTGTCTTAAGGACCCACCATTTCTCCACTCTCAAGCCAAGGGATTCAGAGGAACATTCCCATCCTCCAAGTCCAAGCAATGGTCCTATGACCAACCAACTTCTTCCACCCCACTGGCCACTGTACTTAGCCAGAACAACACAAGCCCAGGCAGCAAGACTCAAGTCTCGGACATTTTGGAAACTATTAAGGAAATATCTTTCTTCTCTGTCTCCCTCTCCCATCCCCTTTCTTCTTTCCTCCTTCCTCTCTGTCTCTCTCTAGCTCTCAGATGAAGACAGGATCTAAACCTGCACACATTTACACATCTCACTTCCCAGCCCTGCATTCACCTGTTGATGGACATTTACACTGTTTTCAGATTTGAGCTTTTACAAATAAGGCTGCTATGAACATTCATATACTATCCCTGTAAGGTCACACACACTCATTTCTCTTAGGTACATGCTTAGTAGGAGCGTGACTGGGTTACGTGGTAGGTCTATATTTGACTTTTTAAGAAACTGCCAAACTTTGAAAAGTAGCTCACTCAGCATCACATGAGATGAGGTTGCTCCACCTCAGAGGCCTAGTGGAGAATTTGATTTCCAACAGCACCAGGCAGCAACGAGGGCAACTTCCAGCCCCACAGTGTCAGCATATTCCCAGAGAAACCTTGATGAGGCACTTCCACCCTCCCAGCCAGGGAAGAATCAGTGGAGACCCAGCAGGAACCAAAACCCCCACCCTCATCCAGCAGTAACAAGGGCCGTGTCCTTTCCTGCTCAGGTGTCCATGAAGGCTGAGAGGGGGGTATCCACTTCTGCTCTCATGTGGCATGAGAAGGCTGACAAGTGGTATCAGTAAAAAATAAAACAGCGAAATGAGGAGTTTCAGATATAGTTTCATGACATAATACAGAAATGCCTAGGTTTCAGCTGAAAATAATTTGTCATACTAATAATGAGAAAGATCTCAAAGTGAATGAAAAAAGGCTATCGATACTATCACTGAGATAGCAGAGATGTTAGAATGATCTGACTAAGGTTTAAGACAGTCATTATAAAGATGCTCCTACCAGCAATTGCACACATGCTTGGAACAAATGAAAACAGAAAGACTCGGTTATCAACTAGAAAATCTCAACAAAGAAATGGGAGAGGAAAGGAGGAACCAAGCAGAAATTTTCAAACTGAAAAGTACAATAACAAAAATTTTAAAACTTCAATGGAGAGTCTCAACTGCAGAAACGGAGGAGAAAGAATCAGTAAACTGGAAGATAGAAACAGAAATTGTTCAATATCAAAAAGAGAAAATACTCTGAAAAATAGTGAACAGAGCCTCAGAAACCTGTGGGATTATAACAAAAAAAGTCTGCTCATCAAAGTCCCAGAGGGAGAGGAGAAAGAAGCTGGGGCTGAACAAGCACTCAGGGAAATCATGCTTGGAAACTTGCCAAGTATGGTAAAATAGATACACATATAGATTTGAGAAACTGAGTGAACCCTAAGCAGCATTAAACACAAAGAAATCCACACCAAGGCATATCAGAATCACATTCCTAGGAACTAAAGATTTAAAAAAATGTTAAAACAACAAGAGAAAAATGACACATTACCTTTAAGTGAAAACAATTTTAAATACAAGAGAATTGTCATCAGAAACCATGGAGGTCAGGAGGAAGTGCAGCATTTTTCAAGTGCTAAAAATAAAAAAATCCCTGTCAACCCAGGATTCTACATTCAATAAAAGAATCCTTCAGGAGTTAAGAGGAAATCAAGATATTCTTTTTTGTTTTGTTTTGCTTTTTTGAGACGGATTCTCGCTCTGTCACCCAGGCTGGAGTGCAGTGGCGTGATCTCAGCTCACCGCAAGCTCTGCCTCCTGGATTCACACTCCTGCCTCAGCCTCCCGAGTAGCTGGGACTACAGGCAGCCACCACCACACCCGGCTAATTTTTTGTATTTTCACTAGAGACGGGGTTTCACCACATTGGCCAGGATGGTTTCGATCTCTTGACCTCGTGATCCACCCGCCTCAGCCTCTCAAAGTGCTGGGATTACAGGCGTGAGCCACCACACCCCGCAAGACATTCTTATATAAAGGAAAATTAAAACAACTTGTCACCAGCAGATCTACCCTAAGAAAATGGCTGAAGGAAGTTCTTTAAACAGAAAGAAAATAGTAACTTAAAAAACGACTGTAAGAATATCAGGAAGAAAGAACCTAGCAGGCCAAAATACACGTATAAACAACAGAATTTCTTCTCATCTTGAGTTTTCTAAATAATGTTTGATGGTTGAAGCAAAGATTATAACACTTCATGATGTGGTCCTAAATGTATGTAAAGGAAAGAGTTAAGATAATTTTACTATATATGGTGAAAGGTAAGACTCTTAAAGAGAGATAAGATTTTAATTTATTACTTGAAATGGTAAAATTATAACACCAGTAGACTTTGATAAGTTGTGTATGTAAATGAATTCCTAGAACAATCATTTAATAAAGCTCTACCAAAAAACAGACTCAAAAACATTTTATAGAAGTCAAAATGGAATTTTTAAAATGGTTCAGGTAAACTCAAGAATTTGTTGCTAAACAATTAAAATTAATTATTCCTCAAAATGCATTCAAATATCTCCATTTTACAGATTTGTATATTGAAACTTAAAGAGAAAAGATCACTCTGAGTAAACTAGAATATGAGCCCAGATAACTATCTACTGTGTTATATTGCCTTTCTCTTTTAAATTTTACGTGTAGATAGATATTAATATCCACATTTTATAAGTCAAAAAGCATTAAAAAAAAGTAGAAAGCAACTGAAAAAAAAATTAAATATCTGACTTGAGCCCTAACATATTGATAATTACATTAAATATAAAAGGCTTAAATACATCAGTTGAAACACAGAGAATGTCAGAGTGGATTTAAAATATTACCCAGCCTCATGCTATGTACAAGCAAAATATTTCAAGTATAATGATATGGGCAGATGGAAAATACAAAGACAAATATAAATATACATATCATGCAAACATTAATCAAAATTAAGGATTGACTATATTAATGTTAAATAAAATAGGCTTCACAACAAAGTAAACTGCTAGAGAAACAGAAGTTATACAGCAACCAAAAGATCAATTCATCATGACCCTTATGGAAGAGAAGTCAATTCATCATGACCCTTATGTAAGAGAAGTGACATGTGCCACTTCCTGGGCCAAAGCATTTAAGATCCAGTGTCCGACCCTCCAGTCCTGGCTTTCCCTGCCTCACAACCATGGAGACCCCTAGTTTGAGGCAGTGGAGCTACAAGATGGAACCAAGCAGGTCACTAGGTTCCTTGCTGGTGTGGGCCATTGCCCAGTTCCCTGAAGGAGTCTCCCTGAACTGAAAGGGAATCTTCATTTTTTTAAACCACTGAGATTTTAGGATTGTTAATTCTGCTTTCTTCTGGAATGATTTCTCAAAGTAATGGAGAGATGAACATGAGGATCATTTGTTGTGAAAGGACAACTAGGTTTTCCTGACCATAACAATCTACTCTGGTGACAGTAGCTACATTTTCCTTTTGTGAGTGGCCCCTGCCCACTCTCTGGCCAGTAAGTAAGCTAACTTCCACCACTGGCACCAAGTGTGAGCACATGGCTCAGGCATGGCCAAACAAAGCATTCTATCCTTCTGAAAGCAGGGATTTGCTTAGGGGTGGGCGAGTGGCCCAGGCAAAGCCAGTCAGAACTGATGTATTATTAATACTCCAGTTACTCAGAAAAGTAACCAAAACTATTGGAAAGATAAATTGTATTTTCTTGCTAAGGGAAAGAACATAGGTCTACAACTGCTAGTATTCATCTCTCCATCACTTTGAGAGATCATTCAGAAGAAAGCAGAACTAAGAGATGAACAGACAGAGATAAAGATAGAGATAGAGATATACAGGAGGTTATTGATTGTATAGATCCAGACCTGGACACCTTCCGGCCTGAAGCTTGATTCTACTCCTGGATTTTCCAGTTATGTGAATCAATACTTTTTTTATTTTGTTTAAATAATTTTGAATTAATCTTTTTTTCACATGCAGCTGAAGGAGGACTGCATATTAAAGTAGTATGATTTTGAGTAACATTAATGACAATGATTGTCATTGAGTAATGACTGCACACTAGGCACTATGTTAAGCCTTTTTCCTAGATTATTACAATTACTTCCCCAAATGCATTTTATTATCCCCAACTTACAGATTTGAGTATTGAAATATGGAGAGGAAATGTCACTCTGAGCAAACTAGGATTTGAACCCAGGTGGCTCTGTCCACTGTATTACCTTTCTCTTTTCAATTTCACATACAAGTAGATATTAATATCCATATTTTACAAGTCAGAAAAAAACGGAAGCAACGAAAACTTTATAAGACATAGTCAAAATACAGGTCCCTCAACTTCAAAATTCCTTTTTTGGGACAGTCAGAAAACCCCTTCTCTAAAATTCAGCTTCCTGTGGAAGATGTTGAATTTTAGCTCTAAAAGGAAAATGGCTTCATTGTCCAGTAATACAACAGCAGAGGCTAGAGTGTTGGTCACATGAGTGCAAACAAGGGACACTGGGGAAGGAAACTGAGGACAGTCACTTTACTGGGGCTATTGAATATGTCTGTGTGCTAGTCAGCGCTCGTCCTTCTGTACCTGCTGGCTCATTTAGTCCTCACACATCCCTCTGAGTTAAGTAATATTATTATTTCTATTCTGCTAATAATGAAGCTGAAGCAGAAACCATTTCACTGTCTTGCCCAAATTGTACAACTAAGGAAATTGCTAGGGGAAGAGAAAGAGGCAGGGAAGACAAGAGCTCACCTGGGCAGTCTCTTCCTGGATTGTGGCAGAAGCCTTGGTCCTCTACCTGCACCCATCCTTCAGGTCCAGACAAGGGTAAGCTGGGCTGTCTTTCATGCCAGGTCCTCGGGCTTTAATATTGTCTCAGAATAATGTTGTCTCAAGTCACAGATCATCTATTTCCCTTGACGGGCCAGGGTCTTTCTGAGTAAGGGGTGGTCTTTGTTACAGAAGTGTCCCTCTGAGAGGGTGCCCTCCACTGACTTGGCAGTCCCCCTCCTGGCCACCCATGGCTGTCAGGGCATCATCCTTCTCCAGATGCTGCCTCCGTTTGTCAGGCCCAATCACCATTGTCACTGTTCTACACCAAGCCCTGGGGTCCAGCAAGTGCCCCAGGTGAGACGCTGCTCTCTGGACTGAATTAGAGGAGATAATCTCCATCTTCACGTATGCCTTCTAGGCTTAAGATCACCTCCTCCAAGAACATAAATCCAAGCTGCTGAACTTAACTCCAAGTAGCAGTGAATGGAGCCACTTGCAGGGGAGGCTGGCTGGGAAACTGTAACTGTGAAATATGGCTCAAGAGGAGGAGAGGTTAGGAGGAGGAGACCAGATGCTTGAAACCAGACACTGGAGCTTTTCCTGGCAAGAAACAGCCCCTGGAACATTTGTCACTTAGGGAGTGTGATGATGTGACGCATGTGGTTCATTTCTGTTCTGTACTTACAAGTCATCTGGGAATTGTGACATCAATCAGCCCTTGGGAAATGGAGAAGGGAAAATCACTTGAGGGCCAGAGCTAGCCAACATCCTCTCTGCTCATTGTTCAGTTGTGACTTTATGTTTTCATGAAACAAAGTGGGTTTGATGTTACTGATAAAAGTTAATGAACATATTTTTATTATAAAAATCACGTTCATTGCCAAAATTACATCTTTAAAAATCACCTGAAAGTCTAACACTCAAAGAACATGTGATGACTCTTCCTGATCTCTGTCTCTGCCTCCTTGTCATGCATACACTGCATGCACACCACATGCACAACCACATACACACTCCACATGCACAACCACATACACACACTCCAGATGCACAACCACACACACACTCCACATGCACAACCACTTACACATACACTCCACATGCACAACCACACACACACTCTCCACATGCACAACCACACTAGTCTATTGCTGAAAGCCTGTCCTGGGAAGGATTCATGGAATCAACAAATACCAGAATCTGGAAAGGCACAGGAATATTGATTCTAAATTCTAAAATTCAGCAGGGCCACCAAGAATGGCCGTCTATGTTGTGCACTGCACAGTATCACCCCATATAAAGGGGCAATATTCACAATCAATCAATATTATTGATTTGGAATACCTGAGTCACCAGTTCCAATATACATTTTTCCCCATACCTTAACAGTCCTATAATTTGGAAACATTTTAAAGCAATGGCATCTGGCACTTGTAACTGGCAGTATTTTTTCATTGGTGATTTATAAAATACTGATAAATCTGACAATCAAAAGAAATTTCAATTGATAAAATTTGAAAATTTTTATTTGAAAAAATACAGCATTTGTTATGAAAAGTTTACTCCCCAATGGCTGTGAGGTTTAGACTCAGTGTACTAAAACAATTTTCTCACAGATGATAGGAAAAGTGTCATCAGGAAGAACCAGAATTTTTAAAATTTTCATAAGTGCCGTATGAGCTAGTGGTGATGCCAGAATTCAGGCAAACATAAAAAGGACTCACCTCCTATGTGTGTGCAATTAATGTCCATAATTAAAGTCAACAACAGTATTTTCCCTTTCGATATTTCTATACAATTTAACCACTTTACAATTTTTGAAGGTAATTTGCATATTTAGTATTCTCTCAGCAGAGCAAATAAAGATTGAACATATTTTTACTTTGACATATTCATACTTCTATTTCTCATGTTGAATCCAACACAATGCAACACTGACTTTTTTTTTGTCATTGACACAATTATTTCATTTCATGCCTCATTGATTTCTCTCATCTGGGCCAGCACAGGTCCCCAAAGTCAGACAGGGGAACGCTGGGGATTCATCCACCATTCCCATCTTGCAGGAGTTGGTGTCATATTTGGGATCTGAGACATGGCAGCTCTGCTCTCTGACCTGGCCCCCAAGTCCTGCCACTGAGCCCTCCGGCCCCACCCACAGATGGCTGCATAGGAAGAAACCACATGGCTTCAAAGGGAATCCCTGACCAGACTGCTAGCCCTCAACATCAGAAGTTCTCATTGTCACACGCGCTTGACGCCTAGTGGCGGGACAAAGCACTTCATTACCAAGGTGTTTTGGTACCCCCGCTTTCAACTTCATCAGCCTCTTAGCTCCATATTCCTTCTCAACTGTAGCAAATGAAACAACTTTAACATATTTACAAATCACCTGGCTTATGTTTAATTTCTCAACTGGAAAAAAAAGTTTCTCATAATTAAGTACAAGAACAGTGACAAAGTATCACTTTGTATTTAAAACTTCTACACAATTTTCCCAGTCAATGCTAACACACATACCTGAAAAATAAAAAAAAAAACTTCAGTTTTTAAGTGTATGTCTTTCCTTGTTTATTTATTTATTTTTCTCTTACAATCTCTACCAGGTGTTGATCAACAAGATTATATTTTTAGAAGACTAGAAGGAGAATTTTACAAAGTATGTAAGTGTGGTGATTGTCAAATATATAGAATTAAATGCAGAAAATAAATATATAGGACCATATGATCCAAAACTGGGATCCTCAACCTCAGCCCTGTTCATATTTATTATCATATTCTACTGGAATTTATATTTATGGTGTGCTGTTGACATTTGAGGACAGATGACTCTCTGCTGGGGAGAACGATCCTGTGTATTGCAGAATGTTTAGCAGGATCCTTGGTCTTTACCCACCAGTACCAACTCTCCCAGATGAGACCAAAAAATAAAAAATGTCTTCAGACATTGTCAAATATGATCTAAGGGGACAAAGCCACTGCTAGCTGAAAACCACTGATCCAAAGTGATTTCTCATTCAACTGTCTAAAGTCAGTGTTAACTGATCAAGGATATTCTTAGCCCCAGAATGGTCATCCTAAGGCAGAGAGAATTGTACTCCTGAAAAACTTCTCACTCTCCCAGTTTTGTAGAATTTGAACAGGTGTTGCTTTGCATATTGATTGCCATGCCACTTAAATACTTACAGGCATAAAGTAACTTGTTATTTCTGATGATTTATGATTTATCATGTCTGAGTATTATTTCACTGGAATTTGGGCAGGGCTCTCCTGGGCGGTTCTTCTGCTCCCATGGCATTGGTCAGGGTCATTCACATGGCGGGACTGCCTATCTGAAGCACCAGTGCTTCTCCAGGAAGGCAGCTTAAGCTTCCTTTCAGTATGGAGGTCTCTGCAAACTCAGACTTCTTAGATGGGATTATTGATGACTGTATTTGAAGACTATCTACCACAGAAGGCAGAATGTTTCTGTATCTCTGATATATTTTTCTGAATTTATATTTTATAAATCTGCTGAGATTCAAGCCATTCATATCTTTCTGTTGTTGCCTTTTTTTCTGGAATGGCAACGTCTAATAGAAGAGTGATGCAGGCTAAACGTCAAAGGCATGTTTCAGCTGAATCTGCTTAAAACAAAAGGAGGAATCAGAGTTAGTGAAGGAGTGAGGATAAAGAGGATCTGAAAGTGTGGAAGGAGGTGCTATGATGTCTGCACCACGCACAAACCTTGAACCAGGTTTGAGTTTCTGGGCTTGGAAAAGTGTGTTAATTTCCCAGGGCTACTGTAACCAATTGTCAGAAACTGGGTCATGGGCTTACAGTATTCAATGTCAATGGGTTTAATGTTTCCTCACAATTTGGAAGGCTAGAAGTCTGAAATCAAGATGGTGCAAGGGCCATTCCACCTCCAAAGGCTCAAGGAAAGAACCCTCTCTTGTTTCTTTCAAGCTTCTTGGACTCCTGGAAATCCTCAGTGACCCTTGGTTTGTGGCTGCCTCACTCCAATCTTTGTCTCCATCTTCCCATGACCTTCTTCTACTTCTGCATGTCTTCTCCTCTTCTTATCATGACAATGGTGATTAGGTTTAGGGCCTGTCCTAATCCAGTATCACCCTCCTCTTACCTTAGTTACAGGTGCAATAGCCCTGTTTCCAAATAAAGTTTCATTCTGAGTTTCCAGATGAACATAAATATTTGGAGAATACCATTCACCCAACTAGGGCCAAGGGCCACAAATGGACAGATCTGATTCTTTTTCTCAACAACAACTTGCTGAGCTTCTTGATGCACAAGTGTATGCATTCATTATCTCTTTGGACATTGCAGAATGGAGGGAACACAAGATGGGGGCAATGGCCAATGCTTGACTGTTGTTGTTATCTGAATTTTCTTCTCAGTGCCCATGAATTTGCATTTCAGGTTCCAAATCTTTCCTTTGTCGTTCAATATATTCAGGGTGGAATTTTCTCCCTGTGAGCCCTAATGTGGGGCATACAACCCAGGTCTAAACCAGTCACTGCCACATGTTAGTACCCTAATGAGATTTTGACATGCACTCTTAACACCAAGATGTCTGTATACTTGATAAACCTTATTGCTCAGAGCTACAGCCATTCCAGCAACCCCTGTAACACTTGGTCATCCCCAAACGGATGCTCATTTCCTTCAGTCCCACTTTATTGCTCTTAATCCTAATGATTAAGAGAAAAAAGTGATATTACAGAATGTGAAGGAGGAGATTGAAATTCCAAAATAGAAATTTCAGGGCTCAACTTTAAATTACTTCTTTTAACATTTTTTAAACTTTTAAGATGAGGCTATCATGGGTCTGTCTGACGATGCCTGAGAATTACAGCCTGAGAATTTAGATTCAGTTTATGAAGTGCTGAAATTATTTATGAATTGGAATCATGACATGGCAGCACTGGAAGTAGCTCTGGTGCTTACCTTGTGTAATCAATTTATTATAAAGATGGGACACTGAGGCCCAGATGGCAAGTGCCTGGCCTGAGATTCAGGCAATCGCAGAAATAAGACACTTCTGAGGCACCTCGGTTCTCTCAACTTGGAGTTATTTCCGCCAGCTTGGTGGATTTTAAGGCATGGTTAGTAAAAACTGTCGATGAAATATTGATGGAGGAGGAAGTTGCACAGGGCAAGCCCATACCACCAGATGAGTAAGGGCTGAGAGAAGAAGAGGAGGAGAGGGTGTATGTCAAGTCTTGTCTAGGAGCTATTGGAGGCTTTCCCCGAAGCCAAAAAAGAGAAAGTCCCTTGGGACAGGCTTGCATTTATACCTGACCTCCTTCCAAAAAAAGAAGATCATTTTATGCTGCTGATAAAGCCTTTAGACTAAATGGATGAATCATACTCCCCTCTTTTTCCATTAACATACATAAATTTGTCAAAGAAAAAAAGATATTTCTTCTTTTCTAAGTTTCTAAGAAAATCTAACTTTTAGATTAAATGTCTCATGCTTATCTAGTCCAGCCTTTTAATTCCACTCAACTCAAGTGTAACGAGTAAGCTTTGGGCTAGACTTCTATAGCTTATGACCTATAAACAACTATAAGGTTATGCATTAGAAGAGGTGATATTTAAAAAGAGAGAAAAATCTTATTCAAAATGTGACTAGCCAGCACCAAATGTATTAATCCTCCAAGTACAAGGCTGAGGATCTTCTAAAACTTCGGGCCAGTTGAAGAGTGCTTAATCATATTGCAGATCAGCTCACTCCAGGCTGTTAGGATACCCAAGACCTAAGGATCATTACAACTGCATCATTACTGGGTGTTGATTGTTTTGGTAGGAGGGACCAAATGGAATGTAGGGAAGGCATATCCAGTGCCTAAAGGGGTTTCTGAGTTGATAGGAGAAGTTTCCTGAAAACAAAATAAAATGGAAGAAGGTGAGAGTCACATGGAATCTGAACCTCACACTCAAGAGAAATATTTTAAGATTTCAAACTAGACTCCCCACCACCTCTCCTGCCTATTTCATCATGAGAAGTGTCTCTTCTCATTGATCTTAGTCAAAGGACTGCAATGTCCTAGGGACACACACAGCCAATTTTGTAGTGATTATGTTATAAATCCTTCCCCCTTTAAGAGCTTTGGATAAAAAAATAAATAACTTTCTGGTCAGGCATTTGTTTGTCAAAGTATCTTGAGTTAAAAGTCTGTTTTCTCAAAGCCCCAAGCTATTCTGCTGAAGAAACAATATGAAACGATATGCAACTATATGAAACAACATGCAACAATATAAAACAATATGCAACAATATAACATGTGACAATATGCAATAACATGCAACAATATAAAACAACATGCAACAGTGTAACATGCAACAATATGAAACAATATAAAACAACATGCAACAATATAAGAATATAAAACAATATGCAATAATACGAAACAACATGCAACACTGAAACAATCTGCAACAATATGAAACAAACAATATAACATGCAACAATATGAAACAATATGCAAAAATGTAACATGTGACAATATGAAATAACATGAAACAATGTAAACAATATTAACAGTATAACATGCAACAATATGAAACAATATAAAGCAACACACAATATAAGACAATATGAAAACAATATGTAATAACATGAAACAACATGCAACACTATGAAACAATCTGCAACAATCTGAAACAAAACAATATAACTTGCAACAATATGAAACAATGTGAAACAGCATGCAACAATATGAAAACAATATGCAGGACTATGAAACAGCATGCAACACTGTAAAACAACATGCAACAATATGAAACAATATGCAACAATATAACATGCAAAAATACGAAGCAATGTGCAACATATTGTTCAAGCAGCAGAGATGCTGCTGCTGATCTTCCATTGTACATTCTGAAGGACATTTCACTCTATCAAGAAGTCAAAATAAAAAAATGGAAATGCTCTGCACTGTTAATAGTGATACAGTTATTTGCAAAACTTTCCATTTCAGAAGCAATTCCCCCTGTTTCTGAGCATCTGTCAAAAGATACATTCAAATACTCCAGTTGAAACTCTTTTTTAAGTTGCTTCTGAAGATATGGTGCAGAGTAAATGGGTTTGTGTCTGTGTGTGTTTTTCCCTCATCCAAGGTGTAACTGGTCTTGAAGAAGTGAATGATCCGACTTTCAACCGCTCACAGAGACCATTTGAATTCCCTCAGCAAACAGGTGCCTTCTGATGAATAAACCTGAGCCCAACAATGTGTGTTTGGGAAACTCTGCTGGTCTGGGAGTGAACTCCAACATGTTTCCATTCCCTGTTTCAAACATTTCGTTCCTACCTGTGGCAAAAGGTGTTGGCTCCAGACCCAAAATCCATCCCTCCCCTCAGAGTAGGTGACCTCATCTATGTCTAGATCGGGGTTAATCAGAATACTCTAAGCCTATCATGGTGTCCTTTGCCCCGCCAGTGTTTGGTTTAGGGGTAGGCATGTGACCTGAATCTGACCAATGAGATGTGAGAGAAAATGTGCTAGGCTTTCCTTGGAAGAGGTAGAGTCAGAGAAGGAGATGGAACAATGGAAGCAGAGGTGGGAGGGATGTGCTTTGAAGACAGAGGAAGGAGCCATGAGCCAGGGAATGTCAGTCACCTCTAGATGCTGGAAAAGGAGACACACAGAACATGGCTGGATCCTGAGAGCAGCCCTGGAACTTCAGCCCCACCTGCCAAAGTGAGCGGAGCCAGCTTGAGGACCCAAGGAAGCAGAAAGTTGCAGAGACTTTATTTGGAGCTGCTGTACATTAACTTCTTCTGGAGCTTC
>NW_012118066.1:584831-585960 GCF_000951035.1 Colobus angolensis palliatus
TTAAACCTCTTTTCTTTATAAATTACCCAGTCTCGGGTATCTATAGCAAATGCAAGAACAGGCTAATACAGTGGTACATACTAAGTAAGTGCTCAATGGTTTTAAGCAATATTAATTTCATTCCTTCCCAAAAATCTGTTCCATAGAACATTGTCAAAAACTTTTGATTTTGCTGAAAATTTCATGGCAAGAAAAGATAATTATGGCCTGGCACCGGGGCTCATGCCTGTAATCCCAGCACTTTGGGAGGCCAAGGCGGGCGGATCACAAGGTCAGGAGATCGAGACCATCCTGGCTAGCACAGTGAAGCCCTGTCTCTACTAAAAATACAAAAAATTAGCCGGGCATGGTGGTGAGTGTCTGTAGTCCCAGCTACTCAGGAGGCTAAGGCAGGAGAATGGCGTGAACCCAGGAGGCGGAGCTTGCAGTGAGCAGAGATAACGCCACTGCACTCCAGCCTGGGCAACAGAGCAAAAAGCAAAGCAAAACAAAACAAAACAAAGACAATTATTTCTATTTGACCAGAACTAGTAAACGTCCAGTAAATATTTCTGTTCTCCCCCATACTTCTGCCTTCATGACACAAGGTGTCTTCATCGTGCCTCTCCCCTTCACATACAGCCTTGCACACTCTTGCTCATTGTATTAGTCAGGGTTCTCCAAAGGAACAGAACTAATAAGATAGATGTATGTAGAAGCATGACTTTATTAAGGAGTCTTGACTCACATGATCACAAGGTGAGATCTCACAATAGACCGTCTGCAAGCTGAGGAGCAAGGAAGCCAGTCCGAGTCCCAAAACCTCAGAAGCAGGGAAGCCAACAGTGCAGCCTTCAGTCTGTGGTTGAAGGTCTAAGAGTCTCAAAGCTGAAGAACTTGGAGTCCCATGTTCCAGGGCAGGAAGCATCCAGCATGGGAGAAAGATATAGGCCAGGAGAGTAAGCCAGTCTAGTCCTTTCATGTTCTTCTGCCTGCTTTTATTCTAGCTGTGCTGGCAGCTGATTAGATGGTGCACCCAGATTGAGAGTGGGTCTGCCTTTCCCAGTCCACTGATTCAAATGTTAATCTCTTTTGGCAACACCCTCACAGACACACCCAGGAACAATACTTTGCATTCTTCAATCCAATC
>NW_012118066.1:589585-596395 GCF_000951035.1 Colobus angolensis palliatus
CCAGCTACTCAGGAGGCTGAGGCAGGAGAATGGCGTGAACCTGGGAGGTGGAGCTTGCAGTGAGCCGAGATTGCACCACTGCACTCCAGCCTGGGTGACAGACCAAGACTCCATCTCAAAAAAGAAAAACAGGTGTGTGGCACCTCCCACTCATTCTCTCTTCCTCCTGCTCCAGTCATGTATAACGTGTCTCCTTCCTCTTTACTTTCTGCCATGACTGTAAGTTTTCTAAGGCCTCTCCAGAGAGCCAAGCTTCCCGAACAGCCTGCAGAACCATGAGCCAATTGAACCTTGAACCATTTTTTTAGAAATAAATTACCCAGTCTCAGGTAGTTCTTTATAGTCACATGAGACCAGACTAACACCCAAGGGGAGCCAGCATGTCACATGGTGAGAGAGGGAGCAAGAGAGAAATGCCAGGCTTGCTATTTATTTATTTATTTATTTATTTTTCTGAGAGGAGCCTCACTCTGTCACCCAGGCTGGAGTGCAGTGACATGATCTGGGCTCACTGAAACCTCTGCCTCCCAGGTTCAATCCATTCTCCTGTCTCAGCCTCCAGAGTAGCTGAGACTATATGCAAGCCTGGCTAATTTTTGTCTTTTTAGCAGAGGCAGGGTTTCACCATGTTGGTCAGGCTGGTCTCAAACTCCTGACCTCAGGTGATCCACCCTCCTCAGACTCCTAAAGTGCTGGGATTACAGGTGTGAGCCACCATGCGCATCAATGCCAGGCTCTTTTAAACAACCAGCTCTTACATGAACTATTAGAGCAAGGACTCACTCACTACTGCAAAGATGGCGCTGAGCCCTTCATAAGGAATCGTAAAGGGAACTAAATATGGCCTGAGAAGGGCTCTGCACTTTTATATTTGAATCCTTGTGGACAAACTGCAACCTAGGTAGGTAAGATTGAAAACCTAACTTAGGAGTATGTGCCCATAACAATTAGCTGAGTCTTAGCCAATTCCAGCGACCATACTTCCACCATTCATACGCTGCTGAGTGTTCAAACTGTCTTCAAAGAAGGCAAATGCCAACCTGTAACCAATCCAGCCATTCTGTACCTCACGTCTGATTTCTGTACATCATTTCCCTTTATTTGTCTATAAATCTTCTTCCACTCTGGCTGTGCTGAAGTCTCTGTGAATCTGCTGTGATTCTGGGGGCTGCCTGATTCGCTAATCATTCGTTGCTCAATTAAACTCCTCTGAATTTAATTCACCTGAGGTTTTTCTTTGATCGGAATCCACCCCAATGACCCAAACACCTCCCACCAGGCCTCAACACCAGCATGAGATTTGGAGGGGACAAACATCCAAACCATGTCATCTAAGATATCAGTGCTAGAGCTTGGTTTCTGCTGAGGCCTCTCTCCAGGGCTTGCAGATGACTGACTTCCCATTGTGTCCTCATGCGGCCTGTGCTCTGTCTGAGCACCTCCGGTGCCTCTTCCTCTTTCCACTAGGACACCAGTCGTACTGGCCTGTGACCCCAGCCCGTGTAACCCCATTTAACTATAATTACCTCTTGAAAGGCCCTACCTTCAAATATAGTCATACTCTAAGGTAGTGAGAGTTAAAACTTCAGCAAATGAATTTGGGACAGGTCACAATTCACCCATAACAACACTCAAGGGAATGACTTTGTGAAGGGGATCCAGAGAGGGACCACCGGTGAGACCTTTCCATCCAGGTCTCAAGATGTCTTATATGATCCCAGAGTCACCTTTTTCTACAGGTCTCTCTTTTTTGTTTCTGGTCATTCCTACTATCAACAAACATCCCATGAGTTGTGTGCAGCTAAATCACATAGATTTGCTCAATTTGGGTTTTTCTACCGTGTTTCACTGCCATAAAAAAAAATCATGAAGTCTGAATTCCTATTCTCTTGAGGCTGTTTCCCACATGGCAACAACCAACAGAGGATGCCCAGGGCTTTAAATAGGGAACGCTGTCCCTAATTTAACAAAAAAATATGTGAGCACCTACTATGTGTTAGGACAATTTTAGGCATTGGGGACTGTTATCTAAGAGACCCAAATGGAGACCCTCTATCAACTAAGACAGACTCTAAGGCTAAAGAAACAGAAGTAACCTTCTGGCAAATGTCTACATTCCTATGGCTATGAGAGAAACCACACTCTTCCTAAATTCCCTAGCAATAGAAGCTATCAGGCAAATTGTCAGATATAAAGAATCAAATTTCAGCACATTTTCACGTGAAAATCCCACCCCAAAGTGAACATGGGAGGAATGTTATATGTTATATGTAGGTTTATCCATTACACATGCACTCAGCTCCTCTTAAAAGCATGTATAGCTTTTCCCTCCAAACCTGCTGAATATATATGACTCTACTGTGGAATATGGACCCTGGGAGGCATAAAACCCAACCTGCCCCTTTCCCTCCTTGAAGAGAGAAATCTTTGGCACATGCAAGATAGTGTTTCTTCTTGCTTTGCAAACTGATATGGCCAACTGTCAGAGGCCTTGGAACCAGAGAAACTCCACATTTAAGGACATCTGTGACTACACTGGGCCCACCCGGGTAATAGACGCTGAATAGGGGCTAGGTAAAATGAAGCTGAGACCCACTGGGCTGCATTCCCAGATGTTAAGACATTCTAAGTCACAGGATGAGATAGGAGGTTGGCACAAGATGCAGGTCATAAAGACCTTGCTGATAAAACAGCTTGCAATAAAGAAGCCGACTTTAATCCACCAAAACCAAGATGGCAACAAGAGTGACCTCTGGTCGTCCTCACTGCTAAGCTCCCACCAGTGCTGTGACAGTTTATCAACGCCATGGCAATGTCAGGAAGTTACCCTTTATTGTCTAAAAAGGGGAGGTATAAATATTCCACACCTTGTTTAGCATGTAGTTGTGAAATAACCATAAAAATGGGCAACCCGCAGCCCTCAGGGCTGCTCTATCTATGGAGTAGCAATTCTTTATTCCTCCACTTTCTTAATAAACTCATTTCCGCTTTATGTACTCGCCCTGAATTTCTTTCTTGCACAAGATCCAAGAACCTTCTCTTGGGGTCCGGATTGGGGCCCCTTTCCTGTAACACAGCAAAGCTCTCCTTTCTACTATTTGGCCCTCCTGGTAGTCTTCTGGAAGACAGGAAACAGCAGCAGACAAAAGTTTGAAGTCCCTGCCCTCATGAGCATGCATTCCGGTAGGGGAAGTCAAACAACAAGCCAAATAAATGAATAAGCAGTGTCGATGTCCACTGATGAGAAGGAGTGAAAACACAGGCAACAAAGAGAAGGAACAGGAGCTGAAGCTACACTTTTAGAGAGGGTTGCAGGACGTCCCACTGAAAAGGAGCACATGAGCAAAAGTGCTGATGAAGGTCAGGAGCCAGGCAGGAACTGCGCAAACAGGGAGAGTGGGCAGACACTGGGCATGCAAAGGCTCTGTGGCCCGAGAGAACCCCGGGCTGAGAGAAGGGCAGAGGGGAATGTGGCAGGAGATGGGCTGGGAGGACTAACAGGGTTCCTGGTGGTCCTTAAGGCTTTAAACGCTTGGGCTTTTCCTATAGTTGAGATGGGGAGTGAGTGGAAAGCTTGTGTGTGTGGGGGGGGGTGTGATTGGACTTAACTTTATCAATATGATGCAATAGCTGTATTGAAATGGGACACTGTGGCAGGCAGAAGAGTAGCTTCCCAGATACATCCACATCCAAATCCCCAGAATCTGTGAATGTGTCAGGTGATGCAGCAAGCAGACTATCAGGTTGCAGGCGCAACTAAGGTTGCCAATCAGCTGACCTTATAATGGGAAAATGAGCCTCTTTTACCCAGGTGGGCCCAGTGTAGTCACCGATGTCTTTAAATGTGGAAGAAGGAGGCACAGGTCAGAGTCAAGGAGAGAAGGGAAGATGCTCTGCTCATGGCTCTGAAGGAGGAGGAAGGGGCCATAAGTCAAGGAATTCGAACGTCCACCTGAAACTGGGAAAGGCAAAGAAATAGATTCTTCTCTGGAACTACCAGAAAGAACGCAGTCCTGCCGACACCTTGACTTTGGCCCAGTGAAGCTCGTGTTCAGGCTTCTGATCATTAGGACTGTCAGATAACAAATGCGAATTGGTTGAAGCCACTAGGTTTGTGGTAATTTGTCACAGCAGGAATAGGGCACTAATAGAGGCATAGTGTCTCCAGTGTGCCGCAGTCCCCACCACTGCCTATTACACCACCTCTCTTCAATTACTTACCTGGCCCTGTAGGCACTTGCGTGTTCAAAATCTAACATAAGCCAACGATATTCTCCTGACACCCTGATGATTTGTTCTCTCTGCTGGGCTTTGGACCCCTAGGGGTTAACTATTTCTTTGATGCTTATACTTCCTTTGAGAACAGGGAATTCTCAGAAAATGAATTATAGTTGCCCATATTATCATTTTACCTCACGATTTTAATTTTTGCAAGTGTTTTTCTGACGACACTTACATTCCAGCTTTCCAGCCGCTGGAAAGTTGAGAAGTTGAGAAGTCAGCTGAGAAGCTTTTCTCAACTGCGTTTGGCCAGAGAACTAAACTCTACAGCAAAGAGATTGACTGTTTTTTCGTTCCTATTAAAGGTGGAAGGCGGCAGGCCCCATTCAAGATGCAGAGGAGAGGCGTTAAATCCTCACATGATGTGGAGGCCTCTGGGCATTAGAGTATGTGTCTCCAGCCCGTGCTGTGCGAAGGCCACACTGCAGTGTGGAGCAGGCAGGAGGAGCAGGCTTTATCCTCATTTGAAGGACAAAGGAACTGAGCCACACAGTCTCACTGACTTCTCTAAAGTCACACAGCAGAGCAACCACAGAACCAGATAGAAACTCCTCACTCATCCCCGAGGCTTCCCCGCTAAACTCTGCTGTATCGTCTTAGCTGTGATTTCCCCTTGGACAGTCAAACTTCTCACCCAGTGTTCTGGGACCTGTCCCGTCCCTGCAGGTGAGAAGGTAGTTATGTGGCTGGCATTCCAACCACCTCAGCATTTAACTCCCCCTGATGATGGCACCAGGGGACTGGCCCTGGGCTTGCAGGGAGGTCCCTTCCAGCCTGAGTCCTGGGGGCAGAGCGGCCCACCACCCAGTGCAGGGGAGGCCCCGGGCGGGCCTTGCCTCTAGGAAGTCCCCCAGCAGTAACAAACACACTCTGACCGTCAGCTGGACACACGCGCTGGCACGCAGCTTGTTGTCACCAGCTGGAGAAGGACACCCGATAACCAGGACAGGGAGACCCGAGATACCTGGGGACCCTGCGGGAAAGGAGTCGGCTTTTACCCCTGCACGGCTTGAATTATTAACCGTGTGCAGACGTGACCTAAAAATCAAATCAAATCAAATCAAAACAGCACAGATGCCCGTGAACCGGCCTTGGGTCTGCGGGTTCCACACCTCTGGCCTGAGGCCACGAAGCCTCCAGCCATGGCATCCAAAAAGCCACCCACCAGGCTGCAGGGCCGAAGCGTCCCTGCCTCCTCCCGGGAAGCTCCTCTGACAGCTGTCAGGGCACTTTAGAAAGTGACTGTTTTTCCAGCGTCTGGGATGTGACTCACTCTCTCAGCCCAGTGGCCGCTAGAAAGGGGTCCTGGGACTCTCCCTAGGGTCTGAGTAGTCCCAAGAGGGCTCTGAGGTGGCTTCTGGAGTTTCTCGGACTGGAGAAGCCACCCACCCCGACCTGCACACTCCAGGCTGCTCACCGGCGGCAGCCGCTGGGGTGTGGGGTGAGGGTCTTTGCAAGGCACCCCCGGAGAGGCAGGGAGCCCCGCTGTCTTCACAGAGGGCCAGGAGCCCTGTACACGAGGCCACGCAGAGACAGACGGTTTCCTCCCCAGCGAGCAGGAGGTACGTTGAGGACAGATCAGGGGCCCAAGAACCCCCAGCAGCTGGGGGAGCCGGGGCTGAGGGGAGGCCGGTCAGAGGCCCCATCTGGCTCAAGGGCACAGTCGACAGCCAGAGCAACACGGGCAGGGTGGCGCCTGGAGTGGGGGCAAACTAAAAGGGGTGCTGGGGAAAGTCCGGCTGACTGAGGGCAAGCAGAGAGGGAGACCCCCAGATACCCCAGACTGAAGAAAGGGCCAAGCCCTGGTGGGAAGGTGGGTGGGTGGAGTAGGCCAAGGGCTCTGGGCCAGGATGGAGCTGCCCTCAGGCCTGCAGACCTGCCCTGGAGCGAGGAAACACAAGCCTTGTGGCCACGCGGTAGGGCTCAGGGTGGATGGGACATCACCAGAGCTGCCTGGGAGGAGGAAGTTGTTGGAAGGTCAAACCGGAATGGCCCGAGGAAAGGCCGTGAAGGGCAGGGCTCCAGATGGTTCCTGTCGGGGAAGTGGGGGGCACAGCTGCAGGCCTCCGGCCCGGCATTATCACGGGGACACAGCTGGCTGCCTCACCCACAGGCTGCAGGGAGACCTTCCCCAGCCTGCAGCCCCAGGCCCGCCCAGCATCACATGAGCCATCTCAGCTCACTGAAACCTCTGCCTGTTTCCTCGAGTCTCCGAGTCCATTCTTCAGGTTTGGATGGGTGAATGTGTGTTTCTCACATAATCACTGAAAATGGGAGGTAAGTGATGGCAAGGCTACAGGGAATCTGCGCCCCCATACTGCTCACTACGCCTGGCCTCATGCTTGCTTTTTGGGAAGAAAACATTTGAAAATAGACCATCTGGCCGGGCGCGGTGGCTCAAGCCTGTAATCCCAGCACTTTGGGAGGCCGAGAGGGGCGGATCACGAGGTCAGGAGATCGAGACCATCCTGGCTAACACGGTGAAACCCCGTCTCTACTAAAAATACAAAAACTAGCTGGGCGAGGTGG
>NW_012118066.1:597128-598135 GCF_000951035.1 Colobus angolensis palliatus
GAAAATAGACCATCATGATGGTTACATAAGTTCAATGCCACTGAATTGTTCAGTAAAAATGGTTTAAATGGCAGGTTTTATGTTACGCATATTTTGTCATCATTTAAAATATTAAAATTTAAAATTAAAAGTAAAGGGTACAAAGGTTTAAACAGAATTACCAAAGGACCTCCCAATTAGACTCCTAGATTTATACCCTAAAGAACTGAGAACAGGAGCTCAATGTCCTCGTGGCACCGTCACAGAGGGCAGAGTGGACACCACCCACGCGTCCATCCAGAGAGGAAGGGACAAGCAGAATCAGTCTCCATGCTGTTACCGCCGCAGGTTCTCACCTTGCCACGCAACAGAAACTGACACAAGGCCAGACACACTTCTCCCAGATAAGGTCTATTAAGGCCGGTGCGGTGCTCACGCCTGTAATCCCAGCACTTTGGGAGGCGGAGGCAGGCGGATCACCTGAGGTCAGGAGTTGGAGACCAGCCTGGGCAACATGGCGAAACCCGGTCTCTACCAAAAATAAAAAATAAAAAATAAAAAAAAATTCGACGGTGTGGTGGCGGGCACCTGTAGTCCCGGCCACTAGAGAGGCTGAGGCCTGAACCCGAGAGGCGGAGGTTGCAGTGAGCCGAGATCGCGCCTCTGCACTCCAGCCTGTGCAAAAGAGCCAGGCTCCATCTCACATGTACAGTTTATTAAGACCCGGGAAGGAGGCTCTCGGGCTCCCGAAGGCGGGTCCTGCTCGGTCTCCAGGAGGGTCCCGCGTCAGCGCAGGTGCGGCGGGTGCTGGCAGCGCACGCGGAGTAGAAACGATGCCCACATGTGCGCGGGGCGCGGAAGACACCGGCAGGCTCCGCCCTGGGGGCAGATTTCCGCGGTAGGAGGCGGCGCAGGCTGCGGCCGGCACCTCCCGGCCCCGCGCACGTGTCCAGACTCTGCCCGTCTCCACTTCCTCCCGGCACCTGCGAGGTCTCCGCGGGGCTGGCGCCAGTGAGGGGGGAATAATC
>NW_012118066.1:604613-606296 GCF_000951035.1 Colobus angolensis palliatus
TGTATTTTCAGTAGAGACGACGTTCCACCATGTTACCCAGGCTGGTCTTGAACTCCTGTCCTCAGGTGATCTGCTCACCTCGACCTCTCAAAGCACTGAAATTACAGGCATGAGCCACCATGCCCAGACAACATTCTTCTAAATCTAATAACCCGATTTGTCTCCTCTCGCCTTCAGGTCATCAAACTCCAGGTGGTCCTCAGTGAGGGATAGGTCCTTTCAATATTCAAGAGCCACCCATCTACAGGGGACCCCTAGACTGCCCATCAGGGGGACAGGATAGAGGCAAAATCCTGCCCATCTCCCTGGATACCGCTCCCTGGCTGGGCTCCGCTTTCAGTAACCCATGGAGCCAACCCTGCCCTGACAACAAGAGGCCGAGACTCTCAGAACCACCTCCGCCCCCTGTCAGCAGGCAGCAGTTACAGAAGACTGACCTTTGTCCATTTTCCCTCAAGAATTGGGGTCTTGGGCTCCCGTGGGAGGAAATGTTAGTGTGGGTAGCTAGGGGGTATAAGCAGGGCAGAAGAGGGCTCCGCACCACCACACACAGGCAACAGGAGTGCTGACCCTCGTCAGGTGATGGTCAGGTAGTTGTTAACTGTCTCTGTAAAGTAATAATTGGTCACAGCCAGGGCCAGGGCAAGACACCCTCCTATTAGACAGAAAACAGCTGAAGCTGGTAATCAGCAGCTTCCCAAGAAGATCTCAGGAGCTGGGTGAGTGGGGAGAAGTAATGCAAGACCCTGCATTGTGTCACTGTATCAAACCCCAAGTCAGAAGGTCAAACCACACACCTGCCTTTCAAGTCGCCCTCCTGGCCTTCTTCCAGGCATACTTTCCTTCCTGCTTTAAAGCTTTTTAATAAACTTCACCTCTGCGCTGACGTGTGCCTCGGTCTCTCCCTCTGCCTTATGCCCCGCGGTTGAATTCTTTCTTCTAAGGAGGCAAGAACTGAGGTTGCTGCAGACCCGGACAGATTCATCACCAGTGACACTCCAGCATCCCCTTGTGCCCCGAGGCCCCCTGCCTGGAGCACCTTCCTTCCTACCGAACTCCTTCTCATCCCTGAACGCCCAAGGTCAACGCCGCCCCCTCCTGGAGCCTCCTTGCCACCTCCGCCAGAAGCCCTCCCTCCTGTTAATTGTGGCGCCTGCTCTCCCTTTCGAGATCCCGCCCCCTGGGAGGGCGTGGGTGTGGCTTAACACCTGCACAGGCCCCGTGCATGGTCAGGGAGGTCCTGGAGGGAGGGTGGAGGGGGCTGGAAGGAGAAGGACCCTTCCTTTCCAGCAGGCAGGGTGGGGACTGGGGGTTGCTGACCAGCCCCAGAGCCGGGCTGGGAAGCCCGTTCCTCTCTGTGGTGGCAGCAGGCCCGGTGCCTCTGCTCTCCTCTCGACTGTGGGTGGCTGTGCAGGTGCAGGCACCATCTGTGCCAAGGCTTGGAACTTTTGCTAAAGATTAGACGTCTGAGGCCGGGCGCGGTGGCTCACGCCTGTAATCCCAGCACTGTGGGAGGCCGAGGCGGGCAGATCACGAGGTCAGGAGATCAAGACCATCCTGGCTAACACAGTGAAACCCCGTCTCTACTGAAAATACAAAAAATTAGTCGGGCGTGGTGGCGGCGCCTGTGGTCCCAGCTACTCAGGAGGCTGAGGCAGGAGAATGGCGTGAACCCGGGAGGCA
>NW_012118066.1:610275-610705 GCF_000951035.1 Colobus angolensis palliatus
TTAACATAACTAATTTGAATAAATATAATTAACTCTGTAACTTTTCATTTTTGTGGTCTTTATCACATTTTGCTTTTTTTTTGTTTATTTATTTACGAGGTGGCGTTTTTCTCTTGTTGCCCAGGCTGGACTGCAGTGGCACTATCTCAGCTCACTGCAAACTCTGCCTCCTGGGTTCAGGCGATTCTCCTGCCTCAGCCTCCCAAGTAGCTAGGATTACGGGCACCTGCCACCATGCCCAGTTAATTCTGTATTTTTAGTACAGACAGGGTTTCACGATGTTGTCCAGTCTGGTCTTGAACTCCTGGCCTTACGCGAGCCAGCCACCTCAACCTCCCAAAGTGTTGGGATTACAGGCACCAGTCACTGCACTCGACACCCTGTGGTAATTTTCTTTGTGCTGAAGTCATTTTGTCTGATGTTAAATACA
>NW_012118066.1:610755-611065 GCF_000951035.1 Colobus angolensis palliatus
TACAGGCACCAGTCACTGCACTCGACACCCTGTGGTAATTTTCTTTGTGCTGAAGTCATTTTGTCTGATGTTAAATACAGCCTCTCCACTTTTTTAATTATGTTTCCATGGTATACACTTTTCCATTTTTCTATTAACCCTATTTATGTCATTGTATTTGAAGTATCTTGTAGATATCATATTGATGGGCCACACTTTTTATCTTTCCTGTCTTTAAATAGCATGTCTAGATCATGTGCTTTTTTTTTTTTTTCTTTTGAGACAAAGTCTGGCTCTGTTGCCCAGGCTGGAGTACAGTGATGTGATCTCA
>NW_012118066.1:615678-615965 GCF_000951035.1 Colobus angolensis palliatus
TTTCCGCCAACCAGGATGGCATCTGAGACCAGTCCAGGAGCCGCTACAACCCCAGAGGGTGGTTCACACTAATCTGATGACCTTTAGTGTCGCTGCCAATAAGTAAAGGTGGCAACAGATGAGCTAAATCGTCACACTCAATCCCACAAGAGAAACATTGCATGACCCACTCCTCTCCACAACAAACACATAACATGAACACAGGTCTGTCCATCCAGGATTTCAAACACGTAATAACATGAAGGTGCACGGGTCTGTCCATCCAGGATTTCAAACACGTAATAACA
>NW_012118066.1:616015-617438 GCF_000951035.1 Colobus angolensis palliatus
ACGTAATAACATGAAGGTGCACGGGTCTGTCCATCCAGGATTTCAAACACGTACCGTGAAGGGGCACAGGTCTGTCTATGCAGGATTTCAAACATATAACGTCAAGGCACACGGGTCTGTCCATCCAGGATTTCAAACACATAACATGAAGGTGCACAGGTTGTCCATCCAGGATTTCAAACCCATAACATGAAGGTGCACAGGTCTGTCCGTCCAGGACTTATTGTTCACCTCGCTGTAGATTACTTTATACCGTGGGGGTTCAATACCTCAGAAACAGTCACCAAGCAGCTGCTGCCCCGATGGCCACAAAAAACCTAACCCAAGATTGCTGCAGCCAGAGGACACACATTCATGTCACGGACACGGAGGCCTTGCTCTGCTGCTGGGTGTGTTTAAGGGCCTCATCCAGGAAGCGCCAGCGACAGTGCCAAGCGCCATGGAACATCAGGATCAGCCATGTCCCTGGTCTGTTTTCATGGTACACAGAGGGGCAGCACACACAAGCGGCTCCTGCCCTAGAACTGCCGGATTGCAGCGGCTGCCAGGACTGCTCTGCGTGCTATGAAGAGGATCTGGAGGTCAACAGGGACACTCAGGGCTCTCACCCATCCGGCACTGTCTGAGGTACAGGAATTCCCTCCTCCCCACGTGGGCAGGGGTGGTTCTCCCTCCACAGCCATGAAACAGGGGCATCTCATGGCACTGACCTCGCCCCTCTCCACTCTGCCCCTCCTTGCCCCCTTTTGTTTTATCTGAAGGGATCAGGTATGGGAGAGGAACAAGGGCATTTTCATAAAATGCAGACCTGTGTTATGCCCCCACCTTGGCCAGTGTGGGATCCTACAGGTGGGTCATGCCTAAGAGCAAGACTAACAAACCAGAGCCTACGCTGCTCATGCAGGATCACATCTGGATCCTTAAGACTAACCAACCAGAGCCTACGCTGCTCACGCAGGATCACATCTGAGTCCTCCAGGCCCACTCTTAGGCAGGCTGTGACTCGGACAGTATAGCAATCAGACTGGAGGATTTCTACAGGGAACAGTCCTCACTCCAAGAATGATCAGTGCAGCATCATACAGGTTCAAAATACGTCTACAGAACCGCCAAAAAGACGTGTCTCTCTTAGCCCAAGGTTTTAGGACACGGGGAAGTGATTCCTATCTTCTGTACATTCATAACACCTCAAGTGTCAATCACCTCGTTTACTAAAGATTGAGGAACGATGTCATGTAAAGAACGACCTCCCAACAATTCTCACCCTCCTCAGGTTTTTCTCCACTGTGAGATCGCGAGGGATCATCAAAGTACTGGGCAGAGCAGCAACCGCGCTGCTACGTATCACACGCCAGTAAGGTTCTCCCCGCTGGATACCTTCCATATTTAGCAAGACCTGAGAGCACACTGAGGCCTTCTCTGT
>NW_012118066.1:623098-624221 GCF_000951035.1 Colobus angolensis palliatus
TTAGGCAGGAGAATGGCTTGAACCAGGGAGGCAGAGGTTGCAGTGAGCTGAGATCATGCCACTGCACTCCAGCCTGGGCAACAAGAGCAAAACTCCATCTCAAAAAAGAAAGAATCGGCCGGGAGCAGTGGCTCACGCCTGTAATCCCAGCACTTTGGGAGGTTGAGGTGGGAGGATCACGAGGTCAAGAGATCGAGACCATCCTAGCCAAAATGGTCAAAACCTGTCTCTACTAAAAATACAAAAATTAGCTGAGCGTGGTGGCACACGCCTCTAGTTCCGTTCCAGCTACTCGGGAGGCTGAGGCAGAAGAATCGCTTGAACCGGGGAGGTGGAGCTTGCAGTGAGCCGAGATCATGCCATTGCACTCCAGCCTGGCGACGGAGTGAGACTTCATCTCAAAAAATAAAATAAAATAAAAGGAATCCTGTGCCATCTGCTCTAACTTTGAAAAGTCTGTGCTCACGAAACAGCTCTGCAATCTCAATACCTCGTCATGTGTGCTGACGTGTGTCTGAAGCACCAAGTTTCAAGACAGGATGAGGTCCTCCCAAATTCCACACATTCAGTGCTCTCTACAGACAACCCCCACCTGAGTGAATCCTGCTTCTCTACATTCTCTCAATTTTGCTTATTTTCTATAGTGGAATTGCCATATCTTTCATGAGTGTGATAAATAAAAAAATCTCTCTTGTTAATTTTACCGTTTGTGTCTCATTTGATGTTCTGAACCAACATCTATCCTGCCGAAGTGCTGGCCCTTTAGTTTTAAGTCGCCATTCTGAAAATAAAAAAAAAAAAGACCTAAAAATGGTCAAACTCATTGTTATTTGTTTTCATATAAGACATGGCAAAAAAAATAAAGCAAAGATAGATTGGAGGAGTTTGGCTATGTGTAAAATTTGGAATCATAAGAACTGGGAGTCATAATTTAGAAGATTTAAAAATACATTTGGTCTGTAAAAAATAAATGTGATGGTGAACAGAAACAGTATTATCAACGAAAGAAAGCAGGAAAGATCTGGACAAAGAGCATACATTAAAAACACAAACTCGGCTGGGCGTGGTGGCTCACGCCTGTAATCCCAGCACTTTGGGAGGCCAAGGTGGGTGGATCACGAGG
>NW_012118066.1:630516-631832 GCF_000951035.1 Colobus angolensis palliatus
ACCCAGGCTGGAGTGCAGTGGCATGCCAGGAACTACATTTCTAAAGAATGCAGTGAAATTGTTTCAAAGGAGCTCAAAGTGCAAGTACTCCATCTTTCTGTGCCCCAAAGAAACTGGTTTATCTCTGATCCCTGAAGCCCACATTCAGCCTTAAATATACATGTAAAAACCACTAAGAGTTCTATTCAAACAGGAAATAACAGAAGTGCAAAAAGAGATCTTCATTCCTTGGGAAACTACTACCCAGTGGTTCTCAGCGTTAGAGTCAGCGTCACAGGGAGGGCTTGTTAAAGCAGAGATGACGGGCCCCCCCCCAACAGACATTCTGATCCAACGTGTCACAGGTGCGGCCTGAGAATGCACGTTTCTAGATGAGTGATGCTGATGCTACTGACCCCAGGACCACATTCTGGAAACGACCACACAAGCATCAAGCCCATTGTATCTGTTACTTCCCACGGTACTCGGCTTTGCCGTCAACAATCCTGGAACACAGTAAGGACATATCACGTACCAGCTCCACAGAAGTTGCAAAGAACGGTGGCAGCCTCACCTACTGAGGCCAGGTTCTCGTAGTTTTCCAGCATCACGTCTCTGTAGAGGTCTCTCTGAGATGGGTCCAGTAAAGTCCATTCCTCCTGGGTGAAGTCCACAGCCACGTCGTCAAAGGTCACTGAGTCCTAAATCATCACACATGATGGTTGAAGCCACTCAACGTGTCCATCAGTGTCACTGGAGAATGAGGAAATGGGGCCCTACGCCTACATGGGACTGTGGGGTCTCCTACTGTCTACCCCATGGCCCAGCGGTCCTGCGAACCCTTCTCTGCCCACACACACACACTGTCAATCTCCTCTAGTCATACGGCCGGAACGGCACCTCCAATATGTGAACTTCTCTCACCCACTCACTGGACGCTCCTCTCGCCTTATGTCCCTCTCCTGAGCACAAGACAAACAAGTGATAACTTGCGATGTGGAAATAAGTTCCCAGAGAGGACACTCTCCCCTTCCTTACTATGTGTCAGAGCACTCAGCAAAATAAGAAGCATGCATTTGGCACAACGGTCAAAATAATGAGTAACACTGAGGCTAGGCACAGTGGCACAAGCCTGTAATCCCAGCATTTTGGGAGGCCAAGGTGGGTGGATCACCTGAGATCAGGAGTTCAAGACCAGCCTGGCCAACATGGCAAAACTGCATCTCTACTAAAAGTACAAAAATTAGCCGGGCGTGGTGGCAGGCACTTGTAATCCCAGCTCCTTGGGAGGCTGAGGTAGGAGAATTGCTTGAACCTGGGAGGCGGAGATTGCAGTG
>NW_012118066.1:638144-639300 GCF_000951035.1 Colobus angolensis palliatus
CACCCACCTTGGCCTCCCAAAGTGCTGGGATTACAGGCATGAGCCACCGCACCCCACCCTGGTCTCGTCAGTTTGTACTCCTGAGTCTGTGGTCACTCCCCAGCAGGGCAAAGATAGATCTAGAGCTGTACTTTCTTATTCTACTGATGAGGTGACTAAAACAGTAAAGTTTGACATGTCAGAAACACATGTCCATTCTCCTTGTATAAATTGTACTTACTATTAGGTGTCTGAAACTGGGGGATAGAGGGGGTGTGCAGAGTCTTTGGGCTAAAAGACCCACAAATGTGTTGAGTTCGGCGTCACCTGCACAGATTCTTTTCCCTGCTTCAAAAAGGGATGCAATATTCAGTTCTCTGCCTTAACATCATCCCCAGAGGACCTGACCCTCAGACTACACTCATACACTATGCTGACATTAGGCTGGTTGGACACAGTGAACAGGAAATAAACACATTTTAGATACCTTCATACGAAATATACACTATAGAGAGCTTGTGATTCAGGGACCATAGTTTCTGTCAGTTCAGTAGCCTGGATTACATAAAGACATCCCCTCCAATATGCACCTCCAAGTTACTGCACTTCATAACACCTATAAGCAAAAAAGAGGCACAACACTCTGCAGATACTTTTAACTTTAGGAACAACATATATAACAGCTCTAATGCTCTACACAGTTGCCTATAAGGCTGCCAGTGCCAAGTGTGCATCCTTGCACATTCAGGGTGCAGGACAAGCTTCTTAAGCACCTGGTGGAAATGACCCAGCAGACCCAATGCCACCGTGTCCATGGTAAACAGGATGCCGTTGGATGCCTCTGGCAAGCACTGATAAGACTCAGAGCCCTCTGGGATTTTAGAGTAAATCTACACCCTCTCAACAGTCATCTATGCAGCTGACTGTTGACTTTTTGAGAAATAGGCTGGGGCTTGGAATCAGCACAGAGTAGAGAAGGAACAGCTAACATGGGACATGAGGTGACTAAGGCTGAACTCAGCCGTCTGAGACCTTGTGGACCCAAAGGCATAAGGTGCTAGAGAAACGACAGGGGTTGTTCTAGGTAAAAAGACATAAACGATGGGAAAGTATAAACCTTGAATGGCGACTGAGCGAGGTGGCTCAAGCCTGTAATCCCAGCACTTTGGGAGGCCGA
>NW_012118066.1:644215-644856 GCF_000951035.1 Colobus angolensis palliatus
TCGGGAGGCTGAGGCAGGAGAATGGCGTGAACCCGGGAGGCGGAGCTTGCAGTGAGCTGAGATCTGGCCACTGCACTCCATCCCGGGCGACAGAGCGAGACTCCGTCTCAAAAAACAAAAAACAAAAAACTGATGTGTCCAATTCATCCAGTTCATCTAGTTCTCTTCAGTTGCCTGTGGGTGATTTCATAACCAAGAAATCATTTCCAATTCCAATGTCATGAATTTTTTCCTGTGTTTTCTTCTAAGAGTTTTATACATTAGCACTTACATTTAGGTTTTTGATTCATTTTGAATTAATTTTTATATATGGTATAAAGTAAGGACCCAGCTCCATTGTTCTGCATATAAACATGTAGTTTTCTCCAGCACCATTTCTCCCCCAGGCTCTATTGAGGTATAACTGACAGATTTTCAAAAATCATATATACTTAAGCTGTGCAACATGATGATTTGATATATGCACGCATTGTGAAATGACCATGATCAAACAGATTTACACATCCATCCCCTCACCTAGGCACCTTCTTTTGAGTGTGGTGAAAATAGTTAAGATCTACTATCTTACCAAATTCCAATCATTATACAATATAGTAGTATTAACTGAAATCTCCATGCTGTACATTACATCCCAGATCTTA
>NW_012118066.1:650911-652492 GCF_000951035.1 Colobus angolensis palliatus
GAGATCACGCCACTGCACTCCAGCCTGGGCGACAGAGCAAGACTCCCCCTCAAAAAAAAAAAAAGACTGAGCTTGAGCATTAGGAGGACAGCACACCCAGTGGCCCACGCCTGTGGGCAGAGATGAGAATGTAGAGGCCTCTGTCATGTCTAGGAAGTGGCTTCCCTAGTCTCCCACCACTTCCGTACAGAATTTTTATGAATTGTGGATAGGGGACTTGTGATGTTGCCTCGGTTGGTCTTGAACTCCTGGCTTCAGCAATCCTCATGCCTTAGCCTGGGATGATACGTGTGAGCCACCATACTGGTCTCCCACTTCCTTTAAAGGGGCCATTCGGGCATTTGCCTGTGAATTTCTAGGTATATATACAGTAAGTCCTCAATGACAATGTAAACAGGTTCAAGTCCAAATTCCAAGACCCCCTGGACGGCATTAAGTGGGGACTTGACTGTGTTTTGGTCGTTACCATGCTCTGGCTCCCACTCCCTCACCCTGCTCCCCTCCCCGTCCCGCTCTCTCTGCCCCAGTCTTCCCACCTGGGACCTAGGGACAGAGGACTAACATGTCCACTCCTGGACCCCACCCTGCCCAGGGTCTGTAGGTAACACATCTTTGAATATGTTTCCTATTGCAGCAGTTGAATTCGTGCCTTCCACCGGAAGGACCAGGCGGTGCCCAGGCTGCATTTTTCTGGAGACCTAGGGAGGCAGGGGGGATAAAAGGGCAGGCTACCAGCGCCAGAGCCATGGTCAGGCAGGCACAAGCTGGACACAGGTCAGACAAGAGCCACGGGGCATCTGTCAGTGTGAGCAAATTCCCCATGGGATGGACCCCAGATCGCAGGTTGGACAATGAGGCATTGGGCCTTCCCGTAACAGGTGCATGGCAAACGCCATGTCCAGCCCCTTTGTTTCCCATGAGCGCAGGGCTGCCAGCTGCCTGGCAATGGAACCTAGTTTAGCTAAGGGCCCTCAAGACAGGGTGGAGGGAGTCCTCAGAGGCTCTGCTGACACTCAGTACAACAGAGTGACAGGTGGCAGCCTGGCCCCAAACTGCAGCTTGTGTGTGAGTCACAACCACAGTGAAGGGCCTCTAGTACGTGTTCCAGGTGAGAGCAAGCGAGTGTACTCTGCTCAGCTCTGCTGCTGAATACACCACCAAACCTGGACAGAACGTATGGAAAAGGACACTGAAGACTAAGAAGTAAACAGCAGCAAGGAGAACTGGGAAAATACCAAATTTTGAAGTTCTGCCAAGATGATGCAGGGCAGGTGTGCCCCAAATTTGGGCTTGGCCCAGGAGGGTTCTTGGCTTCACCCAGGAAAGAACGTAAGGGTGAGCCTGGGGCAGGAGAAGGCAGGGTTATGGAGACAGCCATGTATGGAGAGTGGCTGCTCCTTGCAAAGCAGGGCTACCCCACAGGCAGTGCATGCACAGTAGCTGTAGATGGGCTACTGGCAGCTGTATTTATTTATTTTTTTGAGACAGTCTCGCTCTGTCGCCCAGGCTGGAGTGCAGTGGTACGATCTTGGCTCACTGCAACCTCCACCTCCTGGTTCAAATGATTCTCCTATGTCAGCC
>NW_012118066.1:652542-653763 GCF_000951035.1 Colobus angolensis palliatus
CATGGTGGTGCGCACCTGTAGTCCCAGCTACTCAGGAGGCTGAGGCAGGAGAATGGTGTGAACCCGGGAGGTGGGGGTTGCAGTGAGCCAAGATCGCACCACCGCACTCCAGACTGGGTGACAGAATGAGACTACATCTCAGAAAAAAACAATAAAAGGAAAATAGACAATAAAATATACAGGTATATTTATCTGTTCATGTTGAATACAAGGAGATACAGATAAGATTATTCAGAAAATAGTAACCCACAGTTTGAAAAGGATAGTAGGATGAGAACAAGGTGGAAAGGATGGGGACAGGGAAGATGTCCCCTGAAGATAACATTCTGTTCAGTTCTGATGTCCAAACCACGTTATTTCTTTACATTCTTAATTTTAAAAAATCAACATAGGGCCAAGCACAGACAGGGGCTCACGCCTGTTATCCCAGAACTTTGGGAGGCCAAGGCAGGCAGATCACTTGAGGTCAGCAGTTCGAGACCAGCCTGGCCAACATGGCGAAACCCCGTCTCTACCAAAAAATGCAAAAATTAGCTAGCCATGGTGGTGCGCACCTGTAGTCCCAGCTACTCAGGAGGCTGAGGCAGGAGAATGGTGTGAACCCGGGAGGTGGGGGTTGCAGTGAGCCAAGATCGCACCACCGCACTCCAGACTGGGTGACAGAATGAGACTACATCTCAGAAAAAAACAATAAAAGGAAAATAGACAATAAAATATACAGGTATATTTATCTCTTCATGTTGAATACAAGGAAATACAGATAAGATTATTCAGAAAATAGTAACCCACAGTTTGAAAAGGATAGTAGGATGAGAACAAGGTGGAAAGGATGGGGACAGGGAAGATGTCCCCTGAAGATAACATTCTGTTCAGTTCTGATGTCCAAACCACGTTATTTCTTTACATTCTTAATTTTAAAAAATCAACATAGGGCCAAGCACAGGGGCTCACGCCTGTTATCCCAGAACTTTGGGAGGCCAAGGCATGAGGATCACTTGTGGCCAGGAGTTCAAGACCAGCCTGGCCAACATGGCGTAACCCCATCTCTACTAACCATACAGAAAAAATTAGCTGGGCATGGTGGTGGGCACCTGTGATCCCAGCTACTCCGGCGGGTGAGATAGGAGAATTTCCTGAACGTGGGAGGCAGAGGTTGCAGTGAACTGAGATTGCACCACTGCACTCCAGCCTAGGTGACAGAGTGAGACCCTGTCTCAAAAA
>NW_012118066.1:653813-654988 GCF_000951035.1 Colobus angolensis palliatus
GCGTCTTCACAGCCATCATATTGGCCCAGCTACTATCACATCCACGTAGTCTCCTCCCAGGTCTTCCCCCTCATCTTTCAGTCGGCTTCCCATGCTGCTGCCACAGGGAGCCTAATAAGACCTGAGCCAGATCACCTCCCTCCTCCACTCCAAACCTCCCACTGTTACTATTAAGCATTGAACAGACAACTCATCTTCTCGGGGAACCCTTCGGAGTCTGACTTCTACCACACTGCTCCCTGTCCTCATGAGAAGAAAATAATTGTAGGTTCCTGAACCATCTCAGCCTCCCTCCAAACCTTTGCATATACTGGTAACTATGCCTTGGACAACCTTCTACACTTCCTTTCCTCCAGCTGCCAACAGCTTCATATAAACTAACCTAGACTTAGGACTCTGGGCTCTGTATTTGCTCAAAGTCCCAGGGCCCAAGGCTAGACGAGAGGCGGGAGAGCAGTCCAAGAACACCACTAGTTCAGAGACCATCACGGGTGAAGTGAGGACCAGTCACACACACACACCACTCACCAGTTAGGCTCCATAAGCCGTTCTACAGTTATGGAACTCTGTAGAAACGTAAAAGCCACGAGAGTCAGGCAAAGACATACAGGTTCCACAGGCTCAGGTCGCCCAATGACCCTGACCCACTTTTGGAGCCAGGTGGCCTGGGCTGGCGGCACTATCTCCGCACCTCAGTCCTCAGTGCTGACTTTACCAGCTGCGTGAGCTTGGACAGGAACTCAGTCTTCCTATGCCTAACTACTATTACCTATCTTCGGCCCGTTCTTCCCCTGAGCAACTTTTGGATAGCTTTAGGAAATCCTGGCCCGGTGTCCCTATCTGTCCACAAATCTCGAAGGCTGCCAGTGTCCTCAGAACGGCCAAATTCCTGAGGTGCAACCCTGCCTCACTCTATGTTCCTGCAGACCCAAGATGGACCCCGGGCTACTGAATCCCCCCCGGCTTAGTTACAGCTCCAAGTTCTGCACGCGTCAGTACCCTGCCCGTCACAATGCCGTACACACTGGGCGTCAGAAACGGGACCCACCCACGCGCGCCTTCTTGTCCCGGGCACGGGGGGCCTGGGCTGCAGAGCTGTGAGCAGGCATCCCTCACTAGGCCTTAGGGCTTCTGCTGGGGGAGGGCAGGCGAGACCCGGAGGACGCAGCACTCAC
>NW_012118066.1:655038-655522 GCF_000951035.1 Colobus angolensis palliatus
CCACTTCCCAGGTTCAAGAGATTTGCCTGCCCGGGTGCAGTGGCTCACACCTGTAACCCCAGCACTTTGGGAGGCCAAGGCGGGGAGATCATGAGGTCAGGAGTTCGAGACCAGCCTGGCCAAGATGGTGAAACCCTGTCTCTACTAAAAATACAAAAATTACCTGGGCGTGATGGAGCATGCCTGTAATCGCAGCTACTCAGGAGACTGCTGCAAGAGAATCACTTGAACCCGGGAGGCGGAGGTTACAGTGCGCTGAGATTACAGTACTGCATTCCAGCCTGGGTGACAGAGTAAGACTCCATCTCAAAACAAAACAAAACAAAAAAGCAAAAACAGAAATATCTCAAATCAACTTAAAGAACCAGAAAGTAACAACCTAAACCCAAAGCTGGTAGAAATAAGAAAGTAATAAAGAAAGGCCAGGTGCGGTGGCTCACGCCTGTAATCCCAGCACTTTGGGAGGCCGAGACGGGCAGATCAC
>NW_012118066.1:657490-658056 GCF_000951035.1 Colobus angolensis palliatus
TTGTTGAAGATCATTTGACCATATACGTTACTATACATTACTATTGCAAATGAAATTGTTTTCTTAATTTCCTTTTAATATTTTTCATTGTTAGTCTATGGAAAGGCATATGAGTTTTACATGTTGACTTTTGCATATTGACTGTGAATTCAGCTACACAGACGAATTTGTCTATCAGTTCTTTTTCTTTTTTTTTTTTCAGATGGAGTCTCGCTCTGTTGGCCAGGCTGGAGTGCAATAGCTTAATCTCGGCTCACCACAACTTCCACCTCCCGGATTCAAGCAATTCTTCTGCCTCAGCCTCCCACGTAGCTGGAACTACCGGTGCCAGCCACCATGCCCGGCTAATTTCTGTATTTTCAGTAGAGACAGGGTTTCACCATATTGGCCAGGATGGTCTTGAACTCCTGACCTCGTGATCTGCCTGCCTTGGCCTCCCAAAGTGCTGGGATTATAAGCGTGAGCCACTGTGCTTGGCCTGTCTTGCTCTGTCACCCAGGCTGGAGTGCAGTGGCACGATCTCAGCTCACTACAACCTCTGCCTCCCAGGTTCAAGCGATTCTCCT
>NW_012118066.1:659565-659939 GCF_000951035.1 Colobus angolensis palliatus
CCACGCCCATCCCTAGTCTCCAGCTCAGTTGCTTCTCCTCTCGACTTCAGCCTGCTTGTCTCTCTGCCTGCTGAGGTCTGGGGTTTATATGGGCATAGGAAAGGGGGGTGGGTAGGCCAAAAAAGTAACATTTGGGCAGGAAAACAGGGACAACTGTTCTCATTTACCGCTGGGGTTTCCAGGCTTGAGGGTGGAGTCTTTTCCAGGGAACCACCCTCTTCTACCCAGCATTTCCTTGCCTCCTGTATCATTTACGTGGGAAGGGCTGTCAGGACAGTGGAGGCGGCCTGGGATGAAGTGGATTACACGGATTACAAATGAATAAGAAAATCTTCGGCCGGGCGCGGTGCCTGACGCCTGTAATCCCAGCACTT
>NW_012118066.1:660136-662479 GCF_000951035.1 Colobus angolensis palliatus
AGTTGAGCTCGAAGGAAGCTCCGGAGGGAGTCCAGGAGTCTGTGCAGTGCTGGCGGACACTAGATCCCAGAAGGTAACGTGTGGCTGGATGCCGAGGACTACAACTCCCAGAGGCCACTAGAATCCTGGCTCCGGACGGACGTTTCAGGAGACCGCGGCCCTCGATCACCGCGTTCCACTCGGACCTGTCGCCTCAGTTTCCAGCCCAGCTTTCCTCCTCTGCCCGTCGGGGGGGGACTCACATTCCCCGCCTTCTGTCTCCACAATGGGGCTCATCAGGCGGTCCCATATGCCCCTGCGCAGAACTCACCACCGACTTCAGCTCCCAGAGAGCAATGCGCGCCGTGTAATGCAGTACAAGTCCCAGAAGCCTTTGTGCCAACATTTTCATCCGGGGACTTTACGCCAAGCGTCAGCAGCGGGAGGCCTTGGGTATCAGTGAAAGCTGGCTGTAATCACTGACAGGGTAGAGATATAATAACTGATGTGAGGCGTTGGGTGGAGGCCAGGGGTTATTGTTTTATTTGTGATGGCAGGACCCGTAAAACACCCAGTAAAGTCAGACTGGCGGCTGGTGTGTCAGAGAGAACCGTCAGACACACATTAAGCCTGCAGAATATAAACATATTTTCTATGCACGGGGTGAGGAGGGAAAGAACTTTGTTTACCCCCCTTGTCCTACCGGCTGACTCCAATAAACTGTACTCAGGGTTTGGATATTAAAATCAAAGCATTCAGTGGCTCACTCCTTTAGGCCCAGCTGCTCGGGAAGCCAAGGCTGGGAGGTTGGCGGGAGTATTGCTTGAGCCTAGGAGTTGGAGACCAGCCTGGGCAACATAGCAAGAGCCTGTCTCTACAAAAAATACAAAAATTAGTAGTGACTCACCTGTAACTCCAGCTATTTGGGAAGCTGAGATAGTAGGATCCCTGGAGGCCAGGAGGCCGGGGGTGCAGTGAGCTCTGACGGCACCACTGTACTCCAGCTTCGGCAACAGAGCCAGACCCTGTCTGAAAAGAAAACCAAAGCAGTAGCCATATCTAGTGTTGGAGAAGACATGGACATTAAGTTTTTACCTTGCTGATGGTGCTGTAATAGATTGAAAAACCATTTTGACAGAGTTTTCCCCTGCTTCATACAGATCTTTGCAAACAAAACTTTTCCTTCCTGTGGACCAATAAGCAGGTGCCAGAATGCTCACAATAGCAAAATACCCGGAGACGGTCCAGGAAAGAGGATGGATGCACAGGCTTCTCTGCACAGTGCAGCATTATCCGCAGCAGGCCGACAGTTCTCCGTTCTTAAGGCGGTGGAATCAGAGAAGCATCATAATTTACGCTGCAGAATTCCCCCCTTCCATCCTTTAGGCCGTTTATACAGGGCACCTTCTAGTTTGTCAGTTGGATTGAACCCCAGTTACCTAGTGGAAACCAACTCACACATGTATCCCCCAAAATCGACTAGCATATGTATTGCTATTTCAGCTTTGCCCGGAATTCTTTTTCTCCAAACTGACCTTTTAAACTGGTTCCAGAAATAAGCTTCCCTTGCTCCCATCTCCATCATCTTGAAAGAAATTAACGCGGAAAAAGGACTTTTCCGGTAACTATCTGCCAATAAAATACCAATCTGCAACTTTCAATCACCAGTCGTATTCAGGTCAAGTTTAGCTATTAATTTCTCATAAATTGTAAACATTATAATATCATTTACATATGCAAGTTTGCTTTCATAATCTAAGACCTGCTTCCAGATTTCCACCTCTGTTCCACCCATTTTGAGGTCCACGTGGCTGCACCAGAGTTACAGGGTGTGGTGTAAGGACAGGAGAGAAGTCAGGAAAAGCCTCAGTGGAGTATGGTGAGCGGCGTTTGTGTCCTCAGTGTGGAACTCATTGCCTTTTAATGTGGGCACATTGCTGGATTTTAAAGAATAATGCCAGGCCCTGTGGCTCACACCTATAATTCCAGCACTTTAGGAGGCCATGGTGGGAGGATAGTTTGAGACCGATCTGGGCAACATAGCGAGATCCTGTCTTTACAAAAAAAAAATTTTTTTTTTTAAATTAGCCAGGTGTGGTGTTGTGCTCCTGTGGTCCCAGCTAATTGGAAGGCTGAGGTGGGAGGATCTTGTGAGCCTAGGAGTTTGCGGCTGCAGTGACCTAAGATGGTGCCACTGCACTCTGGCCTAGGTGAAAGAACAAGACCTTGGCCGGACACAGTGGCCCACGCCTGTAATCCCAGCACTTTAGGAGGCTGAGGCAGGTGGATCACCTGAGGTCGGGAGTTCGAGACCAGCCTGACCAACATGGAGAAACCCTGTCTCTACCAAAAATACAAAATTAG
>NW_012118066.1:663664-666032 GCF_000951035.1 Colobus angolensis palliatus
GTACCTCACATGTGGAGTTCCCCTCATTGCTCTGGTGGGTAGGGGCAGACTCAGGGGATGACTGCTCTGGCTGAGAGATAAACCCTGCTCCCATCTCCATAGGGACACCTTGAAAAATAATTCCATTTATGGACCCTTCCTGGGATCCAGCAGTGACTAGCTCTGTTCTTCTTGAGTTGTATAGCTTGTCAGAAGAAACATCTGCCTCTTTAGGCCTAGGGCCATTCTCTTCCCGGATGATGATTAGAGAAACTATTTGATTGTCTTCATTAATATTACTTTCATTTACTTGAGTAGTTTTCAAAGAACTGTTGCAGCCATCTTGTTCATCTTCATGTCCTGTGAAAATAGACAGTCACTGAAGTTGTGCTCAAGAAGGGGTCCACATAGAACACCCCTCAGTTGTGCAGATTCACCTGACTTACCTTGTCCTGTTTCTAAGGAAGTACCTTGGGAAGTCTGGAAGGGTGTCCCCATGTTTGCTTCTCTTGAGGTTTTGGCAGACACTTGTTTTGTGAGATGAACAATGACATCTTTTAAGGGCATATTGTCAGAAAAGAGAGCTTCCTGTCCCTGCATGTGGACATGGACCTATAAAGAAAGCCAGATCACTGTTGTATCTGAATCTGTTGTGTAGCAGAAGACTTTTGGAAAAGTGGCCCTGAACAGGCTCTCACAAACTCCCTCAAGTATTGGCTACCACATATTTTGTCCACCGTCTCTGATGGTGTTATTCTTGTTACTACAAGCTCTTATGTTTAATAAAGTCACATGGACATTGAATTTACAAGTACTGAATAATTTCCCCTAGGAGGAATTCAGGGTTAGTTCCTGTGAGCTTCTGGCCACATTATTTTTGTCAATTGATCAATACATGAGTTTGTTTTATGTGTGTATATGTTCAAAGACACCTCATTTAATATATATTTATTGATTAATTCTGAACTCAGAGGATTCAACACACGTATTATCTCTATAATACATAGCAACTTCCTTGCACTTAGGAAGACTAGACAGTGTTTCAGCATTTTACTTCAGTGTCACTTTAAACAACAAAGTTATCAATACAAAGCATAAAAGTGTGAAAATGTGCCACTAAATAGACTGTGAAAAGGACACTTATTTACACTGTAGGAACCAAAATAGGAAGCGAGCTTGTGGCCTTGTTCAACCTCACCTGGAAACATGCACCTAAGGTGACTCAAATATTTTACCACTCTGCACATATCTGAAAATGATGGAGAAGATGCCTCAGGTATTTATTTTTAAGCTGACAAATAAATTTTAGCAATTTGGCAAATATGGGCTCTGAGAATAAGGATCTACTGTAGTAGTTCTTTAGAATGTCTTTCTTGATTAGGGTTCCCTGACAGAAGAACAAGCTCTTGTGAAGACATTTCTTTCTTAACCTTGAGGTCTTCATTTAAATGTCAATTTCAGGCCAGTCTCACACCTGCAATCCTAGCACTTTGGGAGGCTGAGGCAGGCGGATCACTTGAGGCCAGGAGTTTGAGACCAGCCCAGCTAACATGGTGAAACCCTGTCTCTATAAAAAATACAAAAATTAGCCGGGCTTGGTGGAGCACGCCTGTAATCCCAGCTACTCTGGAAGCTGAGGCATGAGAATGGCTTGTGCCTGGGAGGCATGGGTTGCAGTGAGCCGAGATCATGCCACTGCACTCCAGCCTGGGCAACAGAAAAAAAAAAAAAGTTAATTTCTCTGCCATTATACAGACTAAAATTAACTTAATCAAACTTCAATATGTTTGGCTCCTATATGTCCTACAGAATAAAAAGATATATACCTTTTTGCTTTTTTTCTTGAGAACTTAGGACATTGAAGATTATTCTTTGTGAGAATGGTGGGAGAGTGTGAGCTGACTAATAACTGGACCTCCAATAGCGTCTCTAACTTCCAGACAACTCTAACTGACTGTGATTTATTTCTTACTTTCCTTTGTCCCTCATCCCAGAAGTCAGAACACTGTACTCACTAAGGCAGGTGGATTTATGATGTCATCAGTCAGGTCTTCCATGAATCTCTCCAGGTTTTTGCCACTTGATTTCCATTTCTCTTTCACACTGGCTTTGTCATTGCAGTGGCTACCAATCATAAACTGCTCCAGGACTAGTAGAGAAATAATTTCATCCTTGCTGTGCTTTTCTGGTTGCAGCCATGAGTGAAAGATCCTATAAAGTCTTTGCAATTCCTGCCTTGCATATGAATTATTGCTGTCTTGAAATGAATTGAGCATCGTTCTTGAGAATTCAGAAATCCCTTCTTCTCTAGCAGGTCCTTGACTTCGTCGAAACTCTGAATTTTCTGATCCAAGATTATTCTCGGATGGTTCACGCTGAAATATGGTTC
>NW_012118066.1:673242-674197 GCF_000951035.1 Colobus angolensis palliatus
AGACTAGCCTGGCCAACATGGTGAGGCACCATCTCTACTAAAAATACAAAACTTGCTAGGCATGGTGGCTCACACCTGAAATCTCAACACTTTGGAGACAGGGTTTCACCGTGTTAGCCAGGATGGTCTCGATCTCCTGACTGTTTGGACGAACGGAGGCAAGACAGCGCAGTTCCGGGTTCTTCACCGTCAACTTTCCCGCCAGGGAAAGACACAGGTCCACTGCGCAGGCGCAACCCGACCTCTGACGGAGAAAAACCGGAACCCGCCTAGCCACGCCTACCGCCCGCCCCCGACCCGCCTATGTCCCGCCCACTGCCCGCCCACTCCCAGGCCCAGGACATAAAAGCCGCTCCCCGCGGGGTGCTGCGCGCACTTCCTCAGCCCCGACTCCCGTAGGGACTGCAGGAACTCAGCTGGAGAGCTCCACCCGGCGACTCTCTCGGCCTTGTTTGCCGGAGGCCAACAGACCTCACCCTCCACACCTTCTTCCCTGAAGCTAGGTGACCAAAAAAATAAATTTGCAGTTTTGCTGCTAGCCTTGCCTACTCGCTCGTCCTTTAATACTCGCCCTGGTGAGCCTGGAAAGCAAATCAGTTTCCTGGAAAGCAAATCAGTTTCTTAGAAAGCAAATCACTGACCTCGTGATCCACCCGTCTCAGCCTCCCAAAGTGGTGGGATTATAGGCTTGAGCCACCGCACCCGGCCTTGAGGTCAGGATTTCAAGACCAGCCTGACCAATATGGTGAAGCTCCATCTCTGCTAAAAGTACAAAAATCAGCCAAGCATGGTGGTGTGTGCCTGTAGTCCCAGCTACTCAGAAGGCTGAGATGGGAGAATTGGTGGAGCCCGGGAGGTGGAGATTGCAGTGAGCTGAGATCCTGCCACTGCACTCCAGCCTGGGCAACAGAGCAAGACTTCGTCTAAAACACACACACACACACACACACACACA
>NW_012118066.1:675921-676278 GCF_000951035.1 Colobus angolensis palliatus
TATTCAATAAATTTGGTGGGGATGTAAATCAGTTAACCTCTATGGAAAAACAGATGGAGATTTCTCAGAACTAAAAATAGAACTATCATTTGATCGAGCTCGGTATCTACTCAAAAGAAAAGAAATGTTTATATAAAAAAGACACCTGCACTCATATTTTGATTGCAACACTAGTCACAAGAGCGAACTCATGGAACCAACCTAAGAGTCTACCAATGGTTGACTGGTATGTAAAAGCCGGGTGGAATGGCATCAAGACAACTCAAACAGGACAGGTTCTTGGTGCAATTTAAACACAGACCTGATGACATGCCTTTTCCCAAGTGCCATTCATGTAGGCCAGGCCCTCTCTGATCC
>NW_012118066.1:676766-677218 GCF_000951035.1 Colobus angolensis palliatus
TAAAAGGATATTATATACTAATAAAAGGTCAATAGAGCAAGAGGATATAACATTTATAAACACTTTTGCACCTAATAATAGACCATCAAAACACAGGAGGCAAAAATGGACAGAACTGAAGGGAGAAATGGATGGTTCTACAATAACAGTTAAATGCGTCCATACCTGACTCTCAGCAGTGGACAGAAGAATCAGACAGGAGTGAAAAACAGAGGACCTAAACAACCAGCTAGCTCTAACAAATATATAAAGAGCATTCCACCCAACAACAACAGAATTCACATTCCCTTCATGTGTACCTAGGACATTCTCCAGGACAGACCATAAATTAAGCCTCATTTGATTTAGAAAGATACGTATCATACAAAGTATCTTCTCCAACCACAGTGGGATGAGGTTGGGAACTCTTAATAGAAGGAAACTAAAAAATTTACAAATCTGTAGAAATTAAT
>NW_012118066.1:681798-682990 GCF_000951035.1 Colobus angolensis palliatus
TGAAAAGAATGAAGTTGGTCCCTTACCTGACACCACATATAAAAATTAATTCAAAACAGATCAAAGATCTGAATGTAAGCACTAAAACTATAAAACTCTTAAAACAAGGAAAAAGCTTCATGACACTGGACTTGTTAATGATTCCTTGGATATGATATAAAAAGCATAGATAATAAAAGCAAAACAGTAAAACTGAATTCATCAAAATGAGAAACTTGTACATCAAAGGATCCTATCAACACACTAAAAACGTAACCCACAAAATAAGAGAAAACATTTGCAAATCACGTATCTGATAAGGGAATATCTAGAACACACAGATAACTCTTAAAGCTCAATAAAAAATTATATTTAACACTTTTAATTACAATTAATAAAACCCAACTTAAAAATAGGCAAAGGACTTGAATAAAAACATCATTTGAAGATATACAAATAGCCAATCAGCACATGAACAGATGCTCAATATCAGTAATCTGCAAATCACAACCACAACGAGATATCACCTCACACCAATCTGGATGACTTATCAAAAAAAATCAGAAAATAATAAGTGATGGTGAGGGTGTGAAGAAACTGGAACCTTTGTCTGCTGCTTGTGGGAATGTAAAATGGTGCAGCTGCTATGAAAAACAATTTTGGTGGTTCCTTAAAAATTAAAAATAATTACCTTATGATCCAGAAATTCTACTTTTGGGCCAATACCCAAAAGAATTGAAAGCAAGAACACAAATATGTATCTGAACACCCATGTTCACAGTAATATTATTCACAACAGCCAGAAGGTGAAAACAACCTGTGTCCACTGATGAAGGAATGGATAAACTAATACATACAAAAGAATATTATTCAGCCTTAAAAAGAAGCAATTCTGATACATATTACAACTTGGATGAACCTTGAAGATATTATGCTAAGTGAAGTAAGCCAGACAGAAAAGAACAAATATTGTGTGATCCCACTCATATGAGGTACTTACAGTAGACAAATTCATACAGATCAAAAGCAAAATGGTGGTTGCCAGGGGATGGGAAGAGTTACTGTTTAATGAGTACAAACTTTCAGTTTTATAAGATGAAAAAGTAGTATAGAAGGATGGGGCCGGGCGCGGTGGCTCAAGCCTGTAATCCCAGCACTTTGGGAGGCCGAGACGGGTGGATCACGAGGTCAGGAGATCGAGACCATCCTGGTC
>NW_012118066.1:683163-683607 GCF_000951035.1 Colobus angolensis palliatus
CCTCACCTCCAAGGAGTTCCAAAAGCTGGTACCGGCTATCATACACTTTCACCCCTTTCCATTGGCTGCTCCAAATGGAAACATTGGCCTGGACTTAGCACCCTGAGCTCAAGGATTCTCTAGGGTTCTCAAACCAACAGCTGAGAGAATGGTAGGTGAGTCCCATTACACCCCAAATCTAAAGAAAATATCTGTGTGGGGAGGGAGGAGGGACATTCCAGACCAGTGAGGGGCTGAGATGCCTCCACTTATCTGTGCAAGCTTGAAAAGTACCTCTGTAGCTGTGGGAACCTGTGGAAAGACGCAGGCCTCAGAGGAATGTGATCATGGCAGTGCTCCACGGACACAAGCCTTCCCTGTACCCTTGCCTCGGCCGAGAGCCACGTAACTTTGGGTCGACAGTCTAACCTGTGCGCCTCAGTCCTTAGTGCTGCCTCTCACCAA
>NW_012118067.1:0-1204 GCF_000951035.1 Colobus angolensis palliatus
TTTTTTTTTTTTTTTTTTGAGACAGGGTCTCCCTCTGTCTCCCAGGCTGGAGTGCAGTGGCCTGATCTCAGCTTGCTGCAGCTTTGACCTCTTGGGCTCAAGTGATCCTCCCACCTCAGCCTCCCAAGTAGCTGGGACTACAGGCACATGCCACCATGCCTGGTTAGTTTTTGTATCTCTTTGTTGTAGAGACAGGATTTCACCATGTTGCCCAGGCTGGTCTTGAACTCCTGAGCTCAAGCAATCTGCCCTCCTTGGCCTCCTAAAGTGCTGGGAGCCATGGTGCCCAGCCCTGCATTGTTAAACTTTCCAGAATAGATGCCAAATTGCTTCACTCATAGAATTCTTCATGCCTTTCAGATTGCTGTTTTTTTTATAGCTCTGGGAGGGAGGGTATTACATTTACTAGGAGGTCTGAAAGTAATTTTTTTTTTTTTACAAAATTTGAAAGCTCTCCACCCACATCTCCACTTCCCAAATGTCAAAAAATATCTCCAGTTTGAAAATAAAAATCTTGAGTTTTTTGAGTATTGACTGTCTTTTTTAAAAATTTAATTTAAGAGATGGGGGTCTCGCTATGTTGTTCAGGCTGGTCTTGAACTCCTGGGTTTAAGGAATCTTCCCACGTTGGCCTTCCAAAGCATTAACACTGGAATGACAGACATGAGCCACCATGCTTGCCTTGTCTTCGTTCTTTACAGGAGGGAGAATTCTCTAGGCTGATTGAAAGTTTGTCAAGATTTCTGAGGAGGCCCCCACTCCCCACAAACCCAGGCATCACGTGGGGGGCCAGTCAAGTCTTCACTCCACCCAACCCTCTGCACCATCTGTTTCTCAGCCCAAGTGTGAACTTTTCCTCTTTCCTTTGCCTTTTCCCTCAGCATTTGTTCTCCCAATATGAGGCCCTTTGATCTCCTGAACAAGAGAGAGAGAAAAAAAAGATTTTGAAAACCCTGAAGCTCTTCTTTTTCTTTTTTTGAGACGGAGTTTAGCTCTTGTTGCCCAGGGTGGAATACAATGGCGCGACCTTGGCTCACCGCAACCTCTACCTCCCAGGTTCAAGCGATTCTTCTGCCTCAGCCTACCCGAGTAGCTGGGATTACGGGAATGTGCCACTACATCCAGCTCATTTTGTATTTTTAGTAGAGACAGGGTTTCTTCATGTTGGTCAGGCTGGTCTTGAACTCCCGACCTCAGGTGATCC
>NW_012118067.1:5821-7193 GCF_000951035.1 Colobus angolensis palliatus
ACATGGTGAAACCCTGTCTCTACTAAAAATACAAAAATTAGCCGAGCGTGGTGGTGCACACCTGTAATCCCAGCTACTTGGGAGGCTGAGGCAGGAAGAGTTGCTTTAACCTGTGAGGCGAAGGTTGCCATGAGCTGAGATCACATCCCTGCACTCCAGCATGGGCAACAGAGCGAGACTCCATCTCAAAAACAAACAAACGAACAAACAAAACACAAGCATTATTCCTTGTGTTCTCAGCCAGAAAACAAATTGACCTTGTACACAGCTTTGCAGACCTGGTTTCTGCATAGGCAGAGAAAGCTGGCGAGGGAGACAAATATTGTACTTATAAGAAAACAGTCTCTTTCTCTTTCACTCTCTGGAGTTTCTATTTGAGCCTCAACCTCAACCTCGACCTCCTGGGCTCAAGCTAATCCTCCTACCTCAGCCTCCCAAGTTGCTGGGACTACAGGCATGCACCACCACACCCCGGTAATTTTTTTCTACTTTTTTTGGACATGGGCTCTCACTATGTTGCTTAGGCTGGTCTTGAACTCCTGGGCTCAAGTGATCCTCCCGTCTTGGCCTCCCAAAGTGCTGGCATTACAGACATGAGCCACATCTGACCTCTTTATTTTTATTTATTTATTTTATGGCATAAGAAAATTTATTACTACAGTGTTTTCACCATTAAAATTTATGATCTTGGTCTTTCCTTCTTGCCTTTGTATAGGGCCAGAAGAGACACATTCTTCCTCTTGAATGTGTCTTGTAATTTTTTAGTAGAGACAGGGTTTCACCATGATGTCCAGGCTAGTCTGGAGCTCCTGGCCTCAAGTGATCCACCTGTTTCAGCCTCCCAATTCCTCTTTTCAATGTCTTGAAAATTCTTTCTCTTCCTCTAGTCCTCTTGTACACAAATCTCCAGACAAAAACAGCACCCTCGGTTTCCATTTAATTTAATGGATACCATAAACCTCTTGTTCAGTATATCCTCTGCATTGGGCAGGTGCTGAGTTCCTGTCAATGTCAGATTCCTCCCTTAGTAAACAAGAAAATACCCAGTTCCCTCTTTTTATCCTTCCCAGAACCTTTAAGTTTAATTCTCAGTTTTGTTTTTGGTGACAAGTGTAAATGTTTGCCCAGTCCCTGAGAAATAACTTAGATTCTTGTCTTGGGTCATGTGGAAACCTAGAGGAGCCCTCTTCCATCCTCTCCTTTCTTTTATTTATTTATTTATTATACTTTAAGTTCTAGGGTACATGTGCATAACATGCAGGTTTGTTACATATGTATTCTTGTGCCATGTTGGTGTGCTGCACCCATCAACTCGTCAGCACCCATCAATTCGTCATTTATATCAGGTATAACTCCCAATGCAATCCCTCCC
>NW_012118068.1:0-1311 GCF_000951035.1 Colobus angolensis palliatus
CTGACCAACATGGAGAAACCCCATCTCTACTAAAAATACAAAATTGGCTGGGCGTGGTGGCACATGCCTGTAATCCCAGCTACTCGGCAGGCTGAGGCAGGAGAATCGTTTGAACCCAGGAGGTGGATGTTGCGGTGAACCAAGATCCTGCCACGGCACTCCAGCCTGGGCAACAATAGCGAGACTCCGTCTCAAAAAAAAAAAAAAATCACATTGTAACTCATAAGTATTTATAATTACAATGTGGCAACTAAAACAAAGCTGGTTTTTGTTTCTCTGTTTGTTTGTTTTTGTTTTTGTTTTGAGACGGAGTCTCCCTCTGTTGACCAGGCTGAAGTGCAGGGGCTGGATCTCAGCTCACTGCAAGCTCCGCCTCCCGGGTTCACGCCATTCTCCTGCCTCAGCCTCCCGAGTAGCTGGGACTACAGGCGCCCGCCACCTCGCCCGGCTAATTTTTTGTATTTTTAGTAGAGACGGGGTTTCACCGTGTTAGCCAGAATGGTCTCGATCTCCTGACCTCGTGATCCGCCCGTCTGGGCCTCCCAAAGTGCTGGGATTACAGGCATGAGCCACCGCGCCCGGCTAAAAAGCTGTGTTTTGGAGGATCTTGGCTAGTTTATGGAATTGAACGAAAGGCTAGAGAGTCAAGTTCTGAGAACAGGCAGCAACCCACGTGGGCAAAGCCGCCGATGCAAAGTTACAGGCAGGCCTCCAGGGCAGTCTGTCTCTACCTTAACTTAGCAAAAATTAGCCGGGTGTGGTGCTGGGCACCTGTAATCTCAGCTACTCAGGAGGCTGAGGCAAAAAAAAAAAAAAAAAAAAAAAGATGAAGCGTCCAGCCCTTTGGGAGGCCGAGGCAGGTGGATCCCCTGAGGTTGGGAGTTCAAGACCAACCTGACTCACATGGAGACACCCCGTTTCTACTAAAAATACAAAATTAACTGGGCCTGGTGGCACGCACCTGTAGTCCCAGCTACTTGGGAGGCTGAGGCAGGAGAATCGCTTGAGCCTGGGAGGCAGAGGTTGTGGTGAGTAGAGATTGCGCCACTGCACTCCAGCCTCCAGCCTGGGTAACAACAGCGAAACTCCGTCCTCAAAAAAAAAGAAAAAAGAAAAAAGTTCAGGTGTGGTGGCTGACGTCTGTAATCCCAGCACTTTCGGTGGTGGAGGCAGGCGGATCATGACGTCAGGAGATCGAGACCATTCTGGCCAATGTGATGAAACCCCGTCTCTACTAAAAATACAAAAATTAACTGGGTGTGGTGGTGTGTGCCTGTAATCCCAGCTACTTGGGAGGCTGAGGCAGGAGAA
>NW_012118069.1:0-2114 GCF_000951035.1 Colobus angolensis palliatus
TCTGCTGCTGATACCCAGGCAAACAGGGTCTGGAGTGGACCTCAAGCAATCTCCAACAGACATACAGCTGAGGGTCCTGACTGTTAGAAGGAAAACTAAGAAACAGGATGGACACTCACAGCAAAACCCCAACAGTACATCACCAGGATCAAAGACTACAGGCAGATAACACCGAAAAGATGGGGAAAAATCAGGGCAGAAAAGCTGGAAATTCAAAACATAAGAGCATATCTCCCCCTGCAAAAGAACGCAGCTCATAGCCAGCAAAGGATAAAAGCTGGACAGAGAATGACTTTGACGAGATGCGAGAAGAAGTCTTCAGTCCATGAAACTTTTCAGAGCTAAAGGAGGAATTGCGTACCCAGTGCAAAGAAATTAAAAATCTTGAAAAAAGAGTGGAAGAATTGATAACTAGAATAATTAATGCAAAGAAGGCCATAAACGAACTGACAGAGATGAAAACCATGTCACAAGAAATACATGACAAATGCACAAGCTTCAGTAACTGACTCGATCAATTGGAAGAAAGGGTATCAGTGATTGAGAATCAAATGAATGAAATGAAGTGAGAAGAGAAATCTAAAGAAAAAAGAAGAAAATGAAATGAACAAATCCTGCAAGAAGTATGGGATTATGTAAAAAGACCAAATCGACGTCTGATTGGGGTGCCTGAAAGTGAGGGGGAAAATGGAACCAAGCTGGTAAACACTCTTCAGCATATCATCCAGGAGAACTTTCGCAACCTAGTAGGGCAGGCCAACATTCAAATTCAGGAAATACAGAGAATGCCACAAAGACAATCCTCAAGAAGAGCAACTCCAAGACACATAATTGCCAGATTCACCAAAGTTGAAATGAAGGAAAAAATCTTAAGGGCAGCCAGAGAGAAAGGTCGGGTCACACACAAAGGGAAGCCCATCAGACTAACAACAGATCTCTCGGCAGAAACTCTACAAGCCAGAAGAGAGTGGGGGCCAATATTCAACATTTTTAAAGAAAAGAATTTTCAACCCAGAATTACATATTTAGCCAAGATAAGTTTCATAAGTGAAGGAGAAATAAAATCCTTTACAGATAAGCAAGTGCTTAGAGATTTAGTCACCACCATGCTTGCCTTACATAAGACCCTGAAGGAAGCCCTAAACATGGAAAGGAACAACCACTACCAGCCATTGCTAAAACATGCCAAAATGTAAAGACCATTGAGGCTAGGAAGAAACTGCATCAACTAACGAGCAAAATAACCAGTTAATATCATAATAGCAGCATCAAGTTCACACATAACAATATTCACTTTAAATGCAAATGGACTAAATCATCCAATTAAAAGACACAGACTGGCAAACTGGATATAGAGTCAGGACCCATCGGTGTACTTATTCAGGAGACCCATCTCATATGCAGAGACATACATAGGCTGAAAATAAAGGGATGGAGGAAGATCTACCAAGCAAATGGAGAACAACAAAAAGCAAGGGTTGCAATCCTAGTTTCTGATAAAACAGACTTTAAACCATCAAAGACTAAAAGAGACAAAGAAGGACATTAAAAAATGGTAAAGGGATCAATTCAACAGGAAGAGCTACTTAGCCTAAATATGTATGCACTCAATACAAGAGCACCCAGATTCATAAAGCTAGTCCTTAGAGACTTACAAAGAGACTCAGACTCCCAAAAATAATAATGGGAGACTTCAACACCCCACTATCAACATTAGACAGATCAATGAGACAGAAAGTTAACAAGGATATCCAGGAATTGAACACATCTCTGCAACAAGCACACCTAATAGACATCTACAGAACTCTCCACCCCAAATCAACAGAATATACATTCTTCTCAGCACCACATCACACTTATTCCAAAATTGACCACATAATTGGAAGTAAAGCAATCCTCAGCAAATGCACAAGAACAGAAATTGTAACATACTATCTCTCAGACCACAGTGCAATCAAACTGGAACTCAGGACTAAGAAAATCATAACCACTCACCTATATGGAAACTGAATAACCTGCTTCTGAATGACTACTGGATACACAACCAAATGAAGGCAGAAATAAAGAAGTTCTTTGAAACCAATGAGAACAAAGATACAACATACCAGAATCTC
>NW_012118069.1:3548-3929 GCF_000951035.1 Colobus angolensis palliatus
TCTGATCTTTGACAAACCTGAGAGAAACAAGAAATGGGGAAAGGATTTCCTATTTAATTAGTGGTGCTGGGAAAATTGGCTAGCCATAAGTAGAAAGCTGAAACTAGATCCTTTCCTTACCCCTTATACGAAAATTAATTCAAGATGGATTAGAGACTTAAACGTTAGACTTAATACCATAAAAACCCTAGAAGAAAACCTAGGCAATACCATACAGGACATAGGCATGGGCAAGGACTTCATGTCTGAAACACCAAAAGCAATGGCAACAAAAGCCAAAGTTGATGAATGGGATCTAATTAAACTAAAGAGCTTCTGCACAGCAAAAGAAACTACCATCAGAGTGAACAGGCAACCTACAGAATGGGAGAAAATTTTTGC
>NW_012118070.1:0-382 GCF_000951035.1 Colobus angolensis palliatus
ATTCCGATGCACCTGTGATGCCAAGTTAGAACTTGATAAAATCAAAATGTTACATACCTTCCATAGGCAACAATGCACAAAGACTTACCTTTCAGATTGTCACTGAGGAAGATTTTATACCTCAGTGAATTACAAAGAACAACTCCCACGAACTTTCGATACCACGTCCGCTTCACATATTGCCGCCCATGGCAGTCCGTGTAGCCGGGATCATGTTTGAAAGCGAATGGGATCCAAATAGGCTCACCGCCTTGACAACACAAAACACACCTGCTAAGGGTAAGCACTCCACGGTGTGTCTTCTCTCACAAAGCGCCAGGAAACTGGACTTCCTTCCTGGGCCTTCCCTTCCTTGAGGGCTTTGTTTTTTGTTTGTTTGTTT
>NW_012118070.1:5757-7194 GCF_000951035.1 Colobus angolensis palliatus
GCTAATTTTTTTTTTTTAGATGGAGTGTTGCTCTGTCGCCCAGGCTGGAGTGCAGTGGCGCAATCTTGGCTCACTGCAAGCTCTGTCTCCCGGCTTCATGCCATTCTCCTGCCTCATCCTCCCGAGTAGCTGGGACTATAGGCACCTGCCACTATGCCTAGCTAATTTTTTGTATTTTTGTAGAGACGGGGTTCCACTGTGCTAACCAGGATGATCTCGATCTCCTGACCTCGTGATCCACCCCCCCTCAACCTCCCAAAGTTTTAGGATTACAGGCATGAGCCACCGTACCCAGCCAAAAAGTTTATTTTTATAAAATGCCATGAACTAGGTAAATCTGGACGATTCCTTTTTTTTTTTTGAAAAATTATCATACAGTAAATTGCTCTTTTATGGTGTATATCCTATGAATGTTCACGCCTGCATAGGTTCATGGAATCCTGCCAAAATCAGCATGCAAAAGGTTTACATCACCCCCAAATCTCCCTAGGCTGCACCTTGTACAGACCATTTGTTCTGATGCCCTCTGCTATCCACAAAACAGAGGGACACACCACAGCCGTAAGTGTCCAATGCTTGCTTTGCTCCCCAGCTCTGAACTGAAGTTCAACAGTCTGCCAAAAACATCCCAAATACCCCAGGGCGGGTGGAGGGAAACAAACAAAATGACACCAGCACAGAAAACAAGACCTGACCTCATGGCACAGCCTGTGTCACACACTACGTTTACTTTCTGTATTAATTTTCAGATTGTTATGTTTGGCAAACTCCATAATTCACTGACTTTATCGTTTTCCTGTTGTTCCTGTTGCTCGCCTAACCACTTTCAGCAGAGTAGCACAAAATGAAGGAGAAACTTGAATAAACTGATGGAATAAAGGCAGATAACCAGAGCAAGTAACTGTCCAATTTTCATGTATGTGCGGCTCCTCTGGGAGCCCATTGAAAGCGTTTCCTAGAGAGATTCTTATTCAGATGGTAGGGTGGGGCCTTGAATTTTCCTCACCCAGCCCTCGGAGGCCATAAAGAATGAATTAGGAGTTTTTCTTGGAGGAGAAGGTAGAAGACAGCTGTTTCATCAAAACTTTAGATTGCAGCTCCAGAAGTTATGTGTGTATCACTTTTACTCTCAGAAAGATTTCAGATCGGAGTTTCCTGATAGCTTTCTGGATTTGAAATTTTTAAAACATTTTTTTTCATGTTGATTCTGATAGTTGCCAAGGTCCACCTTGTTTTTAGGAAATGCAGTCATAATCACAGACACATCCTTTATTTTAGCAAATTAACCACAGATAATCGTTTTCTCTTGCTCTTTCCTAATTACTAACAGAAACATATTTCTTTTTTTTTTTTTTTTTTTTTTTGAGACGGAGTCTCGCTCTGCCGCCCAGGCTGGAGTGCAGTGGCGTGATCTCGGCTCACTGCAAGCTCCGCCTC
>NW_012118071.1:0-1280 GCF_000951035.1 Colobus angolensis palliatus
TGAAGGAGCCAGGTCGGTTGTGCCGTCTCATAGATGTTCACTCCGAGGGAATGAAGGAGCCAGGTCGGTTGTGCCGTCTCATAGATGTTCACTCCTTTTTGTTTCTCTTCCAGTTGGCTTCAGATTTGGGATGAAGCAGCCCTGTGGTCTTGGAAATGCCAGATGGACATGTCTGGCCACAATCTACTGACACTTACTTCCCCTGCCAGAGGCGTGCTCCCTGGGTGACAGGATCTTACTGGCTGGGATATCATTTCAAGTCGACATTTTTAAGGCATTAGCATAATAAAGGACATTGTGTTGTGACAGTAGACTTTTGGCTGGACAGTAGCTGAGTTTGTTGCCTGTAACTTCTTTCCCATGAGGACAGGGTATGTGGAGGTGCCTTGGAATGAATCTGCAACCCTCGGCAGGTTCTCAGTCTGCTGGTGTGAGTGGTGGTGATGAGCTTCGGAAATTGCTGACCTTGGGTTCTGCCTGTCCTTCTGAATGATGTCATCCCGGTGCTGGACTGCTGTCCTTAAGGCCTGGGCTGCAGAGACTGAGTTCTTGGTCTCTTGATTTGTCAGGGCGGGTGTGGTCTGGGGCATCTGGATGAGGCCCTGAGATTCCAGAACTTCATCATTGAGCTTTATTTCAGACACCACTGGCAACTGTTAGGAGACATTGTTTTAGTTAATGAAGTGTATCTCAAAGATCGTGTAGTAAAATCGGCAGATGAGGCTTGTTGTGGCAAACTTACTCAAAGGTTTCTGTTGAATATCATTGGTACACAGATACCACGTCCCTGGCTGTGTATGTGTCTCTATGTGTCTTGTCTCTTGTTTCTAACTCTTTCTCTCTGACCCCAAGCTCACAATAGATACATATGCAGCTACCCGGGTGCAGTGGCTCACGCCTGTAATCCCAGCCCTTTGGGAGGCTGAGGCGGGTAGATCACGAGGTGAGGAGATAGAGACCATCCTGGCTAACACGATGAAACCCTGTCTCTACTAAAAATACAAAAAAATTAGCCAGGCGTGGTGGCAGGAGCCTGTAGTCCCAGCTACTTGGGAGGCTGAGGCAGGAGAATGGCGTCAACCCGGGAGGCGGAGCTTGCAGTGAGCCGAGATGGCGCCACCGCACTCCAGCCTGGGCGACAAAGCGAGACTCCGCCTCAAAAAAACAAAAACAAAAAACAAAAAACAAAAAAAAGATACACATGATTGATCCTGGGTGTGTCTGTGAGGGTGTTGCCAAAGGAGATTAACATTTGAGTCAGTGGGCTGGAATAGGCAGAC
>NW_012118071.1:4949-6352 GCF_000951035.1 Colobus angolensis palliatus
CCATGCCTGGCTAATTTTTTGTATTTTTAATAGAGTTGGGGTTTCTCCATGTTGGCCAAGCTGGTCTTGAACTTCTGACCTCAAATGACCCGCCCGCCTTGGCCTCCCAAAGTGCTAGGATTACAGGTGTGAGCCACCGCACCTGGCCTTAATTGGGATTTGTTTTTCTAGCAGCAATTTTCCATAAGAAGTAGACTTTTTATAGCATTATTTATTATTTTGTGGGTGGCCATTTTCTGAGTAGTCACATTGGTGAGCAACAAAACCCTATTGAAAAGAGAGATACTGCTGATTTATGAATTTAGAGATACCTGTATCACCATTAGCAAGCAAATAAACCACATCAACCACATACTCATTAAAAATCCCCCAAATGCTGCAAAGCTTCTATGTTAGTATTCTAACTCTAAAAAATAAATAAATAAATGAAAATGCTGTTGCTGTAACACCTTCTAGCAATCATTACCAATAGGTGCTTGAGCAGTAAATATAAATGATGGATTTCAGCTCCCTCAGTTTGAAGTTGGGAAGTTAACGGGCCAGGGGTAAGGGTCCCCAGAAGTAGAGGATGGGGGTGAGGAGTCCCCAAGGGAAAAGGCAAAAAGAAGGGAGGTGGGAGGTGACAGATTACACTGCCTCCTCTTCTGTTGTGGGAGCCGGCCTTTGTGCCTTCCGTCAGCTGCAGGTAGAAGCCAGGCGAGAGGCCGCTGGAGCCCTGTGGGCCATCAAGGCTGGAAGCATCTCTGGGTAAGGATGTGAGGAGCAGGCAGATATGGGGCTTGTGTTCCATGGCTGTTTCTGGAGTCAGGGCTTACAGTCTTTGCTTCAAAACTTATTGTCGTAAACTGTATTCCCAGAGGACCCCTGAATGAACGTGTCACTGCCCTCATAGAATGGAAGTGAACATACACGATGGAGTCTTTTTGCTGTTGTATTTGTTTTAAAAGTTGAGGCCTTTCCTTTATTTCACACTCTATAATACTGTTGTTTTTCCCCCTGAAAGCATCATTATACATATAGTGTACTAACAAAAAGTGCACCAGGAATTAGCACTGGGGCCTGAAGTCCTCTGGAATGCCCCTTTTATTAGGGCCAAGTCTTTCCTCTCTTTCCTTTCCATTTTTGTTGTTGTTGTTGTTTCTGTTTAAAAGCTCTATTTTAGGCTGGGCAAGGTGGCTCACACCTGTAATCCTGGCATTTTGGGAGTCCAAGGCAGACGAATCATGAGGTCGGGAGATCGAGACCATCCTGGCTAACACGGTGAAACCCCGTCTCTACTAAAAATACAAAAAATTATCCGGGCATGGTGACCGGCGCCTGTAGTCCCAGCTACTCGGGAGGCTGAGGCAGGAGAATCGCTTGAACCCGGGAGGCGGAGCTTGCAGTGAGCTGAGACTGTGCCA
>NW_012118072.1:0-1528 GCF_000951035.1 Colobus angolensis palliatus
AAAATAAAATAAATAGAAAAAGAATTTTGTCATTAACTTGTATTAAACACGAATTGGTTATCAGGAAAGGCATGAGGGAAAGTCAGGGATAATAATGGTTTTAATGTGTTTGAATCAGTAAGGAAGGGAAAGGGGAATTATAGATAATGGTCATTAAATGATCTAGAATATATTTTTAAGGGCAAAGTATTCTTATCTTCATTGTACATGAATTCAAAAGGAATCTGTTATCGCTAACAAGAGAAGAATTTGTTTATTTACTCTATTTCTTGCATGGTGTTTCTTGACTTCATTTCCAAAAACCAATGTTTCCACAAATACTTCCTTTTATCATGTGACTCTGCAGCACCTCTGATAAGCAGAACCAGGTCATCTCACACCAGTCCCAAGAATTATAGAAATCCTTTGGGAGACTCATTCTCATTCAGATTTACATGAAAAAAATGCTTAATTTTCTCTCAAGGTACCTAAAACTTTGTCTCACACAACTTTCTCTACTTTTCTCACTGTTAATTTTTTCCAAGCTAATCTACTAACCAGTTGCTCAGAAATAGTGCAACTACTAATCAGGTTTGTGTGGTCTGCAATGTAACTTTGCTTTTGTACATCTTCAGCAGTGATCTTTTCCTCACACATACATTCTCCTAGGGAACTTTAAATCTTGACCAGCGAATTCACAATGGACAGATATCAGTGCATGCTGAACAAAGACAATTGTAAAGGGAAATATCGAGCAACCACTAATCAATGAGGGCTTGGTGACTGAGGGGCTTTAGTCAACACCTTCCAAGACAAAACAAGCAAGGAAGTCATAGAGAATCACTGCTGTCAAGAAGAAAACGCATCTTGACGTCATACAAATCACATATAATTTCTTACATCAGAGCAGGCATTTGAAATCCAATAATCTCATCATATGACTTCATTTTATATTGAGATAAATTCTTCATTAACCACCTTTGAAAATAAGATTTTATTTTTCAGAAACAATATTGAACTCTATAGAACAGAAAAACACTTACAAAAATGAGAAAAAAACATAAAAACATCTTGAAGTGGTTTAAGAGGCCTTCTGGAAACATACTAAAAACAGATCTTCTTTAATAAATAATTTTTACTATAACACATGGAAATTTTATAAGCCCTGAGTTATGATAATAATTAAGTCATACATAAAAGTGTTAACTCTGAGACATTAAAACAGGAATTACAGTTTTTCTTGTACTGATCTCTAAACACCATGAATTTTCCTCACTTATTTTCACGTCAACACAGAAAGAATTGAAATATATTTTTTTTAAAAGAAAAACTGAATATGGGAGCTGATACAAGCCTTTATTTAAAATAATCTACTTCATTTTTCTCTTTTTTCTTTGGTAAATATACACAGTTAGACCTACCAATGCCCTCTGCTGTTGAATTCAATACTCACAGTTATTCTTTCATCTTTATCATCGAGTGGAGAGCCATCTTTCTTCCACGAAATGGTGGGCTCAGGATGGCCTCGTGGAGGCTGGCATTCCATTAC
>NW_012118072.1:5533-7043 GCF_000951035.1 Colobus angolensis palliatus
AATTGTACAAAACATAACAAAGCATATAATCACCTACTTTTTGAAAACTTTACCTCAATTTTAACACAATTCTCAAACTAAGTAAACATCTTTTGAGAAAGGAATTCTAAAATTCAGTGGTGTCTTTGCAACTTATCTGGGTAATATTAAGACAGGAAGCAAAGAATAAAAAAAGTTAAACAGAAAGTGTTCCAAGTAATATGGGGACTTTAATACTTGCAAAACAGTCTTTAAGTGCATTGTAGGAAATTTTAGAACTGAAACATAACATTACAGAATGGGCAGAAGTCTTTGACAACATATAATCAATCCCATAAACAGAGGCAACCAAGTCCCAGGAAGCTTTGCTTGTGTTATTTATGAGAAGGGGACCAGAAGAAAACCCAGGCATTCTGATTCCCAATGAAGTGTTTTTTTGTTTCTTTGTTAACCATGCCACTATTGTGCTGTAAAAATGCAACTGTTTCTATCTAGTCCATTGTATCTCCAATAAATTCACTTTATTATTGCAAAAGGCTTGACGTATGGTAATTGTGCATCACTGCGCTACAGTCTCACCACTATCCAGTCTTGGTAGGCTCAATTTCTCAAGTTAAGTGTGAACAACTAATTGTGAATATTTGTGAACTACATACAATGCCTTTACCTTCATGAATCATAGAATCTCAGTGCAGTTAGGGGCCTGTCAGATGTGTGATCTGCACTTTTTTGCTTTAGAAATTAATAAATTAAGGCTCCTCAGGGAGAGAGGAGCATGCCACACAAATAATAATAATAATAATAATAATGTCAGCAACATAATAATGATGTTAGCAATGGCTGATGCTAATTGAACATTTACTGTGTAAGGAACCTCAGTAAGTAACAACTCATTTAATACTCATAACAAGTCTATAATAAAAGGAATGTATTGGTTTTGATTTGCAGATGAGGAATTTGTAGGACGTGGTACCCAAGCTAGAATACAGATCTCCAGTACATAAAGAACACTTCTCTACCAAGTTACCTGCCTATCTGGTCTTAATACAGTGTTCATAATTCTACATACACAAGTATCATGACATAATTAACATTTCAGACTCAGTCCATTGTAACATAAGTGAGAAATTTCCCTCCTGATAATCACATGGCTATCTTTGAATATACTCTGCATTCCTGTGTTTTTTCAGATTTTTTTTCTTGGAAGAGGACACCACATTTTCAGAAAAATATTGAGAATTCAATTTCATTATTCATAATACATATGACGTGCTCATTTTTATCAATGTTTCCCCTATTTCAACCACAAAATGATTGAAAAAGTTGTATGTTAATAAGCATTTTAATTAAATATGTGCAATTTAATTACAAGTGGGTATCTTGGGAAAAATAGGGGAAGATATTCTGCAGTCCTGGGATTTATTTTTTTCCACTTGCAGCAAATAGTAACCTCTTGTCAACTAGGAAAAAAAATAAAATGAAACCCTTAAAAAATAAGGTATATTGGAGGAGAAAATAAAGAAGAGGTAAA
>NW_012118073.1:0-429 GCF_000951035.1 Colobus angolensis palliatus
TTTTCTACAAGAATGTCCAAGTTTAAGACTATAACTAGAACCCGAAAAAGACAAATCCCTTAACCTGCTCTAATAACAATATGGTCTTTTCACTATAATTATTAGAGCAGGTTAAAAGATTTGCTTATTTCATTTCTGGCCAGGCGCGGTGGCTCATGCCTGTAATCCCAACACTTTGAGAGGCCAAGGCAGTCAGATCACCTGAGGTCAGGAGTTAGACCAGCCTGGCCAAGATGGCGAAACCCCATCTCCACTAAAAATACAAAAATTAGTGGGGCGTGTGGCGCGCCTATAGTCCCAGCTAATCAGGAGGCTGAGGCAGGAGAATCTCGTACACGGGAGGTGGAGGTCACAGTGACCCGAGATCGCGCCACTGCACTCCAGCCTGGGTGAGAGGAAGACTCCTCAAAAAAAAAAAAAAAAAAAAAA
>NW_012118073.1:5725-6924 GCF_000951035.1 Colobus angolensis palliatus
AAGCTTTGTGTGAACAACAAGGCTGTTTGTTTCATTGGGTACAGGTGGGCTGAGTCCAAAAAAGGAGTCAACAAAGGGTGGTGGGATTATCATTAGTTCTTTTTTTTTTTTTTTTTTTTTTTTGGAGATGGAGTCTTGCTCTGCCACCCAGGCTGCAGTGCAGTGGCACGATCTTGGCTCACTGCTACCTCTGCCTCCTGGGTTCAAGCAATTCTCCTGCCTCAGTCTCCTGAGTAGCTGGGATTACAGGTGCCCAACACCATACCCAGCTAATTTTTGTATTTTGTATTTTTTTTTTAGACAGAGTTTTGCTCTTGTTGCCCAGGCTGGGGTGCAATGGTGTGATCTCAGCTAACTGCAACCTCTGCCTCCCGGGTTCAAGCGAATCTCCTGCCACAGCCTCCCGAGGAGCTGGGATTACAGGCATGCGCCACCATGCCCAGCTAATTTTGTGTTTTTAGTAAAGATGGGGTTTCACCATGTTGGTCAGGCTGGTCTTGAACTCCTGACCTCAGGTGATCCGCCCACCTCAGCCTCCCAAAGTGCTGGGATTACAGGTGTGAGCCACCACGCCTGGCCTCCTCACAGTCTTTTTATACCAGTTGTATTAATTACAACAAACCAGTGAGGTAAAATCAGTAAGTTAATTATCACAAATCCAGTGAATGATTTAATCTAACATTGTTTAAAAATCAATGAATAGTATTCTACAACAAACGTTCTAACAAATATAGTTTATCAAACATTCGTAACCTTTTTTTTCGGACAGATTCTAATCTCACTCTGTCACCCAGGCCACATTGCAGTGGTGAGATCACGGCTCACTGCAACCTCCACCTCCTGAGTTCAAGCAATTCTCCTGCCTCAGCCTCCTCAGTATCTGGGGCTACAGATGTGGGCCACCATGCCTGGCTAATTTTTGTATTTTTAGTAGAGACAGGGTTTCACCATATTGGCCAGGCTGGTCTTCAACTCCTGACCTCAGGTGATCCACCTGCCTAGGCCTCTCAAGGTGTTGGGATTACAGGCGTGAGTCACCGCACCCGGCCCTGGTTTTCGTTTTAATCAAATCAATTGTACCAAAAGGGGAGAAGAGAGAATTTAGCAAGGAAGTTTTGAAAAGCTACTGCCGGCCGGGCGCGGTAGCTCAAGCCTGTAATCCCAGCACTTTGGGAGGCCGAGATGGGCGGATCACGAGG
>NW_012118074.1:0-425 GCF_000951035.1 Colobus angolensis palliatus
CGCCATTCTCCTGCCTCAGCCTCCCGAGTAGCTGGGACTACAGGCGCCCGCCACCTCGCCCGGCTAGTTTTCAAAGCACTTTTAAATCTGGTTAAGTGTCAGAATTGCATTTAGATGTCAACACATTTATATTCCTTGATGATTCCTCCTCCCTAAGCCTTAAGCATATAGTCACCTTTTATCAAAAAGGTATTTTATTTGTTTAAGTGGAAGATATAGTTTACTTTCTTCACACAGACGCCAGAAATTTTCTATGAACATAGAATTGTTGGTGCAATCAAGTGCATACTGCGTCCCAGATCCTATAACAAAGGAGATGAAGGTGTATAATTTTATACTCATCACAGAAAGTTTTCAGAGACTAACTGGCATCACCAACCAAAATACAACATGCCACCACCACAACTATTTTCTTTTTTTTTTTT
>NW_012118074.1:5410-6875 GCF_000951035.1 Colobus angolensis palliatus
AGAGAGAGAGAGAGAGAGACAGAGACACATTGTGAGACAGAAAGAAAGAGAGAGAGACAAGGACAGAGACAGATAGAGCAGGGAAAATGTGTCCCATGTGAAGAACAGGGAAAATCATTCATGATATTCACGCAAGAAAGCAAAGATAGAGAGTACAGCAATGGAAAGCAGATCACAGGAGGAAATTAAACCTGAGCACAAATAGAACATTAAAGCTTAGTACAAATTAAAATTGGGTAGGCCAGCCAGGCACCCACCCTCTTTGAACCAGGACAGAAACCTCCCAGCAGACTGAGCTGCAGTCCATCCCGGGGTTCATAATATGGAATCAGGAGCCTCACCCGGATCTGAAGCCCCTGCCTCTGAGACTTGGCCGACCTTGGACAGGTTACTTCATGTCTCCGTTCATAGTTTTTTTTTTTTTTTTTTTAAATGAGGAAAATAATAGAGCACGCTGTGAAGGGTTTGTAGGAAAATTTAATGTATCCATGTTTGCCTACAACTAAATTAGCAACTGCCCTATAGAAAGAGCTGGCTGAGTTTTTGCTGAATTCTTAAAAATCTTTCTCTCTTTATATACAAAATAGTATTTTAAAAATATTCTCTTTGTAGTGGGCATGTAGGCTTCTTTTCTAGGATTTTTCATTTGTTTGGTTTGCTTTTCCGGGATTTTTTTCGTATTCTTTTTTTCACTGACAGATAATAATGGCATATATGTAGGGGGTACAATGTTTCATTACTCTATTTTCACACTGCTACAAAGAACCTCCCGGGACTGGGTAATTTATAAAGGAAAGAGGTTTAATGGACTCACAGTTCAGCATGGCTGGGGAGTCCTCAGGAAACTTACAATCATGGCGGAAGGCAAAGGAGAAACAGGCACCTTCCTCACCAGCGGGCAGGAAGGAGAAGAATACGGGAGGAATGACCAAACACTTACAAAACCATCAGCTGTCACGACAACTCGCTCACTATCAAAAGAACAGCATGGGGAAAACTGCCCCGATGATTCAATTCCCTCCACCTGGTCTCTCCCGCGGGGGAGACACGCGGGGATTGTAGGGCTTACAATTCAAGATGAGACGTGGGCGGGAACACGGAGCCAAACTGTCTTAAGTGTTTTGATGATTGGTTTACACGTGCAGTTCTTCTCAGGTGGGGTCTGAAGGGGCGGCCTGCCCCTCCACACCTGTGGGCGTTTCTCCTTAGGTGGAACCAGAGACTTGAGAAAACACAGGAGACACAAAGTATAGAGAAAGAAAAAGTGGGCCCAGGGGACCCGCGCTCAGCATAGAGGACCCAGGCCGGCCCCGGTCTCTGAGTTCCCTCAGTATTTACTGAGAATTATCTTTGCCATCTTAGAAAAAAGGGAAGTGGGCCGGGCGCGGTGGCTCAAGCCTGTAATCCCAGCACTTTGGGAGGCCGAGACGGGCGGATCACAAGGTCAGGAGATCGAGACCATCCT
>NW_012118075.1:0-1262 GCF_000951035.1 Colobus angolensis palliatus
GGCACCCTAAGCAGTCTGAGGCTTCCCCTTTGCCCAGGAGTCTATTGGCAAGACGGGATGGGTAACTGCGTGAGTGAAATTGCCAGAGACTCCTCAGTGTAGGTTATAGCCTAGACCAAAGCTGGCCTGATGAGAATCTCCTGCGCTTACCATGTCCTCTTCTCCCAAATCCCTCTCACCAAATATACAGGACCAGAGTGTGTCAGGCTTCAGCAGCGTGGGAGGCAGCCAGGGGGAGGGATCCTAAGAAGGCAGGCTAGGTGGGCTCAGGTGGTTGAAGTATCCTGATCAAGGTGTGGGGTCCTGGGAAGGAGGTGACAGGAGGGCTCTGTTGCTGCGGGGGACATATCCTATACAGAGGTTCAGAGGTAGGGCTGGCTAGCACTCTGGCCAGAGCCTAGCTTTGACTCTGCCTTCCCCACACTCTCCTTCCCACCTAGTGAACAAGCAACTTGCAGATAAGGAGCGGGTGGCAGCTGCCTTGGAGAACACCCACCTCCTGGAGGTTGTGAATCAGTGCCTGTCAGCCCGCCCCTGAGCCTGGCCTTTGGCCCCTCAACCTGCATACTGGTGTCCTGGTCCCAGCTCCTGCCAGGGCTCTTACCCTTGTTTTCTTGAATCACTCACAATGAGAAACTAACATTTTGCTTTTTGTAATAAAGTTAATTTATATTCAGTTCCCAGCATGCTTTGGTGTCTTTCATCTTGGTGGAGTCATTTGGAGTTTGAGGGAGGATGGTGGTGGTAAGTGCCTCTGAAGGGTGGTGTATTTGCAACTTTAAGTAAAACAAAATCAAAACGGGAAGAGTAGTGTATGAATGTGCCTGTATGCCCACCACCACCACTAGAGTCAGTAGGTGTTGACATATTACACATTAGTCTTATTTATGTGTGCATATATAAACATCAGTATATTTGCGAGTAAGCTGCAGAGACTTGACTCTTCACTTTGAAGTACTGCAGCTCCGTCTAGATGAGTAAGCCTGTATGGCCACAATACTTTCATCTGATCAGAAAATGAACAGTTCCTCAACACCATCTAATACCCAGGCATATCTGGATTTCACTAATATGTCATTCATAGTTGTTTTTGTTTTGTTTTGTTTTGAGATGGAGTCTCGCTCTGTCGCCCAGGCTGGAGTGCTGTGGCCGGATCTCAGCTCTCTGCAAGCTCCGCCTCCCGGGTTCACGCCATTCTCCTGCCTCAGCCTCCCGAGTAGCTGGGACTACAGGCGCCCACCACCTCGCCCGGCTAGCTTTTT
>NW_012118075.1:6562-7253 GCF_000951035.1 Colobus angolensis palliatus
ATGGGTTCTACATCCATGGGTACAAGCCACTATGGATCCAAAATGTAGTTAGGCCTAGGATGACTGTGTCTGTACTGGACATGTACAAACGTTTGTTCTTGTTTTTATTCCCTGAACAATGCAGTCTAACGACAACTTACATAGCATTTACATTGTATTAGGTATTACAGTAGTAATCCGGAGATGACTTACAGTATATAGAAGGGTGTGCAGAGGTTGTATGCAGATACTATGCCATTTTATGTAAGAGACTTGATCTCAGCCACTGAAGTTGAGTTTAAAAAATAAAGTAAAAAAATACATGTAAAGGAGTTGAGTATTCATGGATTTTGGGATTCATGGGGATCCTGAAACCAATCCCCTGTGGATACCAAGGGACAACTCTAATTTACTTCTCAAGACATCTAGCCGGGCACAGTGGCTCACATTTGTAATCTCAGCATTTTGGGTGGCTGATGTGAGAGGATCGCCTGAGCCCAGCAGTTTGAGACAAGCCTGGGCAACATAGCAAAATCCTGTCTCTTAAAAAATTTTTTTTTTTTTTTGTAATTAGTGGGGAATGGTGGTGCACGCCTGTGGTTCCAGCTACTCGGGAGGTGGAGGTGGGAGAATCGCTTAAGCCCAGGAAGTTGAGGCTGCAGTGAGCTATGATTGTGCCACTGCACTCCAGCCTGGGTGACAGCAAGACCCT
>NW_012118076.1:0-357 GCF_000951035.1 Colobus angolensis palliatus
CTCTTAAAAATTCTCTAGTCATTTCTTTTTTACTTTCATGAATTCATTGTCTTCAAATAAATGTTTGAACTTTGGGGAATTTATTCTCTATAGAATATTCAGTGGTTCTTCAACTGATACCTACTTATGGAAACCCTTTCATTTTATAAATACACAAGTTATTCTTTAATTTCAGAGGAACCATGATATGCCATTTTATTGAGTGCTAGTTAATAGTTTGTTTTCTTTTATTTAGTTTTCTCACACTTCAAAAAATGAAAATGATCTCTTACATGAAAACTGCATGTTGAAAAAGGAAATTGCCATGCTAAAACTGAAAGTAGAGACACTAAAACATCAGCACCAGGAGAAGGAATA
>NW_012118076.1:6447-7621 GCF_000951035.1 Colobus angolensis palliatus
GATAATTGTCTCATACTTTCTGTTTGAAGGCTCAAAGACTGTCATGTGGATAGAGCTTTGTCCAGAGAAAGATCATTGTAACTGTGATTTATTAGCTTAGGATTGGATCCCCATTTTTCAATTCACGGGGTGTGGCAGGGTTCATGTATAGCACAAAAGAAGTGAGTAGAGGAGAGAAACATAGCAGCTGAGGTCAGGAGAGATGTGGAGACTGGGTTACCTAGGGCCTCTAAAGCCTTTGAAATAATACTTTTATTCTGAGATAGAACTCTATTGGAAATATTTCAGCAGGTGATTGAATATGTGAGTAAATATGTTGATTTGTGTTGCTAATAAAAAAGAAGGAAGCATTCCACTGTGTGTAGAATTTACCCCCACTAGTCCTGCTCACATATTTTTTTGAGACTTCAGTAGGTTGTGAAGCATTGCAGATTCATTAGTGGACAAATGACTAGTGAGATAAATCTGGTGTCTAGAAAGAGAGTACCAGTTTGGTAGGAAGATAACACCTTCTTGTCCTTATTAAGTGCATTCAATAATGAATGGGAATGTGTACAGATAAAGAAAATATGGTGAATCAATATATTTGGGGATAGTTTTGAAAGTAAATAATGTTAATTTGATAAGATGATTTACAAAATCAATAACAAACATGTCAGGTCATTGTGAGACAATGTAAAAAAATTGGCTGATCTCAATAAACTGTGTCTGAGGCTTGACTAGAGGTTACATCACATTATCACATTAATCTCAAAGATGAGATACGGATTTAATGAAGAAATTATTTCAAATCAGAAGTCAAGTATGTATTAAATGTAACATGCCAACAGTGAATCTATAGCTGGTTAAATAATATAAATTGTGATACTAATTTCCTTGGAAGATTTCTTTTATATGTTCAGTATAATTAGTTTTACTACAATTTTATTATCTTTATAATGTGTGTGTGTGTTTGTTTATTTTTGAGACCTAGTTTCACTCTTGTTGCCCAGGCTGGAGTGCAATGACGCAGTTTCAGCTCACAGCAACCTCCGCCTCCTGGGTTCAAGCCATTCTCCTGCCTCAGCCTCTGGAGTAGCTGGGATTACAGGCACATGCCACCAGGCCCAGCTAATTTTTTGTAATTTTAGTAGAGATGGGGTTTCTCCATGTTGGTCAGGCTGATCTCAAATTC
>NW_012118077.1:0-7516 GCF_000951035.1 Colobus angolensis palliatus
CCCAGAGGTGGAGTCTACAGAGACAGGCAGGTTTCCTTGAGCTGCTGTGAGCTCCACCCAGTTGGAGCTTCCCAGCAGCTTTGTTTACCTACTTAAGCCTCAGCAATGGCCGGCGCCCCTCCCCCAGCCTCGCTGCTGCCTTGCGGTTAGATCGCAGACTGCTGTGTTAGTAATGAGGGAGGCTCCGTGGGCGTGGGACCCTCCCGGCCAGGTGTGGGATATATTCTCCTGGTGTGCCCGTTTGCTTAAAGCGCAGTACTGGGGTGGGAGTTACCCGATTTTCCAGGTGTTGTGTGTCTCAGTTCCCCTGGCTAGGAAAAGGGATTCCCTTCCCCCTTACGCTTCCCAGGTGAGGCCATGCCTCGCCCTGCTTCAGCTCTCGCTGGTCGGGCTGCAGCAGCTGACCAGCACCGATTGTCTGGCACTCCCTAGTGAGATGACCCCAGTACCTCAGTTGAAAATGCAGAAATCATTGTTCTTCTGTGTCGCTCGCACTGGGAGTTGGAGACTGGAGCTGTTCCTATTCGGCCATCTTGCTCCACCCCCAAGAATATGGTTTTCATCCTTTCTTGAGGCTAGGTGTGTTCAGTGACTAAATTAGTATTAAAATATATGTCAAAATATTATGAGAAATTTCTAGAATGTTTTAAATAGAAGCAAATCAGCCCTCCCACCCCTTATTTTCCCCTTTCTCTATCGTGATGCCTAGAATGCAAATGTGATATCTGGAACTCTACCAGCCTTCTTTTCTATAAGAATAAGGGCAGAATACTTAACTGGAAATAATGTGAGTCTGTGAATATCAGAGAATTATCGTAGCTGTTCTATACCTCTCATCTTCAGTTATCTGTTATGTGACGTACAAAAATCATCCAACTTGTTTAAGCCACAATTATACTATGTTTTCTGTCCCTTACAGATGAAATTGATTCTAACTGATATATCTTACCTGTTATGTTTCCATGTCCCATTGAAGGTGCCTAAGCCATGCCCCACAATGTTTCAACACCCAACATGTCTGAGTAATAACACCTCCCTACATATGTAAGGGACATTAGTATGAATAGAATTTTAAACCCTACTCCTACTGTTGATTCTTTTGCTGCCTACATACCAATTTATTGTTATTATTTTGTATAATTGGTGATTATTGTTTTATAGTTTATTTAATTCTCACTCCAAACCATGAGGGGAGAGGAAGTCCCATGGCATGAGTGAAACATGCTACTATAAGACCATCAAAAGAGAAAATTTTGGACATGCCGAGTTCAAACTCATGAACACTGTCAAATCTTATTTAGGTTAATGACAGCCAAAGTTCTAACTACCGCTCAGACATCTCTTCTAAGCTCCAATTACATGTGTTCGTGTAAAAAGGACATGTATCTATCTGAAATGTTCATAGAAAACATAGACTGAGATATTCCAAAACAGAAAGCTTCATCTTCACCCTAAAATCTCCTCTTCCTCCTGTTTATTGCACCAAATGGAGCCACTATCCGCCTTGAAGACATCCCCTAATCCTCTTGTTCCCTCACTGCAACTTCCAATCATATTCCAGGCTTTGCCTAATCTATGTCTGTGATAAATCTCATCCATCCCGAGACTCTCATCCCACTGCATCTCCCTTAACTCTGGCCCTCATCATTTCTTGCTCTGACCACTGCAGTGACTTGAGATCTGGTATCCTTAGCAACACAGTCTAACACAGGCTTCACATTACGGTGCCACCCATCTTTCTGAGACATGTCAGAGCATGTCACTCCCTTGTTTAAAAGTTCTTCATGATGTCCAGTCATGAAGGCAAAACGTTCAACTCTTCAATGTGACATTTAAGACCTTCCAAGATCTGGACCCAGCCCATATGGTTTCTCTGACTCACTGATTCAGCAATACAAACTTATTAACATTCCCATTAATACCTCCTTCATTTCCAATTCTGAGCACAGGATTGATGTGGTGTCTGTAAAATGCATATGCTTCTCAACTAGTGAATCCAACCCAGGAAACCCAGCAAGAATGTTTCTCCTAATATGAGCCTCCTTCGACCACCTTTTATCTCTGGGCCTAAAGAATAAAACCCTCCTTCATCAATGTCCCCCTGCACAGGTTTATATATGCCTCCTTTTTACATCCTTATACTCTGTACATGGCTGTACAATGTAATATTTCATGCAGCTAAACATCTTAGAAAGCAAGTGAGAGTGGCATCCATATGGAACAGCACTAGGGTATATCCATGCTGCTGTGTGAATTTCTCCATGTGTTTGCATAGATGTAGCCCCTTCAGAGGTCGACAGACCCGCTATCATCAGAAAGAATTCAACCTTTATGCTCATGCTCCTTTCATTCTACTAACTTCAGGGATGTTCTACATCTCCAAAACCCCAGCAGCCCCTTTGCCTCCTCTTCACGCCTAGTATCACCCAAGCTTTGTGCCTAGACTTGCTAGCGGGACCCAGGCTGTTCTTTCTGGAAGTCCCTCTAAACCAGTGACTTTGTCTCCAAAGATATAAAATGAATTTGAGCAACCAGGCCCCTCAACATAACCGACCCTTCCCAACCACTAAGGACACTCTGTCCACCTTTGCTTAGCCTGAATACTCTCATGTAGCTAGAACCTACTCATTGTCACTAAATTCAAGATATCAGAGGAAATATTACCTGGAATTTCTTGTCTTCTTTTTTTTTTAAGAAAATATAATATCTCTGTCTGGTAGCCCTGCTTTCCCTCAAAGCTTAGAGTGAAGTGAAATAAATGCAGGGAAGTGGTCCTATATTCTGTACACTTAAGAAATGGGAAATTCAATATTTGTTTACAATAAAAGCAAAGTTAAAATAGCTCATGCTACATTGCCAAATGAAGAATAACAGAGACATAAACACTGTCCTTAAAAAGATTCTTTTAGAAGAAAAGTATGAATCGAATCATTTACTGAAGTACTGTTTGAACAGATGGTGTGATTAACAACTAACATGTAAGCCATCTTGGGAGTTTATGGAAAAGTAAACAAGTGCAGCTAAAAAGAAATCACTTTATTCCCCAAAAGATTCTTTCATTCATTTTACTAAGTAAATTGGAAAGCCTGGGTTTTGAAGGCTGCATTTCCTTGGGGGATATTAGGAGGGAGCAGAGGAGAGTCTCTTCAGAGCAAGACCATGTCGATGCAGGGTCGAGCTCCAAACTCACCTCCTGAGGGATGAAATGGTCTGAAGAGCTGGCCCCTTCCCTCAGCTGGCCCTTGCCAACCACTGAGGATGCTCTATTCAGCTTGCTCATCTCCAGTGGCCTCACGTGCCTGGGAGGAGGGGAAAGGAGTTAAGGTTTGGGAATCAGTTGTTTCTGGCCTTCTGCTGGGCACTTTGCATGGACTGTTTCCTTTAAGGCTAACATCCCTGGAGGTCACATGTTATAAGGCCAACTTACCCAATAGGGAAAGTGGGGTTTAAAAAGGAGGAAGTGGCCTGCCAAGGCTGCATAGATAACTCCTTCATGGAGCTGCCACTGAAACCCTGGCCTGTTGAGTTCCAGAGCTCTTAGGTGAGGCAGTGGATTGTCGAGGAAAGAGCGTGGAGCAGGATGTCTGGAGACATGGGTATGAAAGTCTGCTCTGCTAGCTTGTGCCTTGGAAACAACTGCTGTTCCCTTATGCACCACAGCTTCTACATCTTTAACATATAGGTTCACACCAGATGGTCTTGAAGGTCCTTGTTTGGATACGGAAATGGCATCAGGATATTAAGTTGGCTTCCAGCCCCATTCCTGATCATCCTCAACTGACATTAGGAATACATCCTTGGACACTGCTGTAGCTGAAGCCATGATGCCACCTACTTAGGCAGACCTCTGAGGGATTGGATGATCCTTGGCAGAGCTTTCTTGCTGTTGCCTGCACCAGAGCACACCCCAACTGGTGATGGCTCACCCCCAAATTGCCCTGGTGTTCATCTATTCACCTAATGTTTATTGAGTGTGCACTAACACTCCAGGCAAAGAAGTGTGGAAACATGGTGAGCAAGAGGGATTTGGTGTCTCTCCTTCTAAAATTAGACCCAGTAAGGAGACACAGAAGTGAACAGATAATTGAAATATAGAGGGATAAATGTGAGTATAAGAAAAGGGAACTTGAGCTCTACCTGTGGAATCAAGGTATGCTACCTTGTTGATGGTAGTGATGTTGACACCAAACTAATTTTTTAGTGGATTTTTTCTTTTCCTCTTCTTTTTCTTAGATCTAGCTCATTTGTCATATACCAAACTAAATAATTTTTATCAAACATCTAAATATTTAGAAAGATCCAGTTGATTGTTATAGATTTGCTTGCCTTTCATTCTGATATTGGTACTACTTAGATGCCCACGTTGGTTTCCCAGGCCATTTAGAGTCAAAAGCTGCCAGGAAGGCAATGAAATCATTTATGTTTCCAAAGATATAGTGGCTTAGTTAAAGAGGAAAGCAATTTTCATGTTAATAATCTAAAAATAAACCCCTTCTCTTGGACACGTCCCTGTAAATCCTTCTGAGCTCTTTCATGTGAAGGACCTTCTAATTGCTTCTCTGGGACTTAGTCCTGGAAGCTGTGAAAGGGTTTCCCTTTGCAAATATTAGAACCATTGATACTGTGTCCCCTAGCAGGTGTGATTCCACTTCCTTTTGTGTGCATGTGTGCGTGTTATTATTATTATTTTTTTTTTTTACAAAATCAACTTTCAGAATATTCTCCCCATTTAGTAAAGGGAATGCACCTTTTGAATTACATTTGAATTTCACTCCAGGTCTCTACTAAATGGAATGAAAAAGCCTACTGTGCATTCTGTGCTAATATGTGACAGTCTTCAGAGAAAGGACTCCTTTCTTAGATGGCATGACCCATTAAACATTGTTGCAGGTCAATAGAAGAAGGAAATTTCTGTCCCACCTCAGGTACCCATCTGCTATAACCCTTGGCCCTTTGCACCTCACTTTACAGCCACCTGAGTCTGTCATCCTCACTACTTCTATGCTACTGTATGTTCCTGCAGATAATAATAGTGTCTTGGACTTCCTGAGATGCCACTTGCCAAAGGCCAATGCCTTATACTTAGTAGGTGCTCATTCTATATTTGGCCAATGTCAAAACTTTCAACGTTGTTTTATTGAGCTCTCAATACTGTTTTATTGGCATGTAAAACCTGTCATAATTCATCTTCAAAGGCAGCCATCTTCATTTCTTTCCACATGGCACCAGTGTTGTTTCATTAATTTACCAGGTGGTAAAAACATACTCTAAACCATTCATTCTGAGGATCTTTTAGATTTTTAAATCTTTACATTTGTTCATCTCCAATAATTTGTCGTGAAAACTAACTTCTGGCCTTACACACCGTATGCTACTCCGAGGGGAGAGAGAAATGGCAAAATCAGTCCTTCAATTCACCATGCTGGATTTCTCTTTGGACAATAATCTAATAAAAGAACAACAAATATCAATAAAAGATTGTAATATTTTTTCTAAGTCTATAATTATTTACTTGCACAGTTGTTATATTATGTTTTCACTGAAAGCTTTATCTTCAATTGTTTATTTGTTAAAAAAATGAAATATCATTCACCATGAATTTTGATAGTCTGTATATTGACCGTGGGAAACCAAACATACTTGAAATCATAGAGCTTAGAAGAGTCATTAAAGATTTTCTGTTGCCATGGAAAAATACTTGAGTGGGAAAGCAGGTCACAGCATTCTCTATAAAGTGACATAATGACTGCAGAAATAAGCATAAGAATGGGAAAAGAACCCAAATATTGTTTATGATCATGGCTAACCAGTGAGATTCTGTTTGACTTCGTTTCCATTACTAACAGCTTCCCGTAGCTTCCATGTTTTACTTTTGATTGAAAAAAAACAACGATACATTTAAAATAGCAATTGTCTAGTGAGATTCATTTGCTTTATAGACAAGAAAACAAAAGTCTGGAGTGTGTGGAAAAACAAGGAGTGGAAATCTTGCCTCAGGACTTTAAGACTAACTTGTACTTTGAATCTGATTTGGGAGATACATTGATTTATAATTTCATCTGTCAATTCATCCAAAAGTTTGGGTACAATAAGAATCCTATGCATTTTAAAACCCAGCACACATTCTAAAGTTAAGTGGGAAACTATGGTTGTACATGAACAAGGAATATGTTGACTATGTTTCTTCTTCCTTTGAGATGGAGTAGCCATTTGGACTCATCATCTTGTGGAACTGCCCCTTGCCCTACTCCCTAGTGCTTCCTCTCAGTCATCTCCTCTTCCCAAGTGCACATTGCCAATAGTAGCTTCAGTCATCCAGAAATGCTCATAACCTCTGGTGCAAAAGGAAATTAGACTGCTCTGGCAAATGGTTGTCATTGTGTCTGAGTATGAGTTGTTTTCACTAAAGGAAACCTGAACTTTTGGGTGCTAATTCCTGCTAATTGCTGACACCTCATAATTAAATTGGCAGAAATTTCACTCCAGGGTCATGGCATATAAAAACTGGCAGGCTTCTTTAAAGACAGCTTTCTCAAAGGACTCTGAGACTGGGGACTGTGGGATCAACAGAATGTTTCCAGGACTTCGTTCTGTGAAGAATTCAATGGGCACAAAGGGCCACAAGGGAATACTGTTTAAGGTAGGATGTAACACTTGTGGATACCTAAGGAACTAGTGTTTATAGTGGCCAGTAGGGCACGCGTGGTCTCTAATTAGTGTAATGCAAAATGCAAATACAAAGTGGTATTCAGGTTAGGGAATATGATTTCAAGAATAATCACCATCCCTTCTAGATCAGCATTTGACAAACTACAACATGAAGGCCACTGCGTGTTTTTACAGATAAAATTTTCCAGCCCCTCACTGCCTGTTTTTACAGATAAAGTTTTATTAGAGTACAGCCATGCCCATTCATTTACGTGATCTTTGTGGCCGTTTTCGTACTACAAGAGCAAAGTTCAGTAGTTGCAACAAAAATCAATGGCCTGCAAAAGCCAAAATATTCCTGAATATGGAAAAACCTAGCTTGCCCGGTCCTAGATCGTAAAAAAGAAAAGTTAGAAAAAATAATCCTAAAAGGAAACACGTATAAAAGAAGAGTTAAACAGACTCCCAATCTATAGTGTGGATGCTTAGTAATGAAAGAGCTTGAAATAGAGATGAACGGATGGGAGAAAACGGTATCCCTGGAATAAAACATACATGTATGTGGACAGTTCTTTAAGGGCAATTATGAATCATCTAAAGTTGGTGTTGGCAAACTACAGCCTCCTGGTCAAAACTGGCGCACCATGTGTTTTTATAACTGACATTTTATGGGAATACAATCACACCCATTTGTTTATGTATTTTCTATGACTGTAGCATTACTACAAAAGCCCTTAATAACAGAATGATCAGGCCAAAATCTCCTTAAGCTGATAAACAACTTCAGCAAAGTCTCAGGATACAAAATTAATGTGCAAAAATCACAAGCATTCTTATACACCAGTAACAGACAAACAGAGAGCCAAAT
>NW_012118077.1:9431-41599 GCF_000951035.1 Colobus angolensis palliatus
GTTTTTTGTATTTTTTTAGTAGAGACGGGGTTTCACCGTGTTAGCCAGGATGGTCTCGATCTCCTGACCTCGTGATCCGCCCGACTCGGCCTCCCAAAGTGCTGGGATTACAGGCTTGAGCCACCGCGCCCGGTCGGTCTTCCCCAACTTTCAAGACCTCTGAATCAGCTTTGCAGGCTCTTTTACTTTTTCTAAGATTTGCTTATTGTTCTCCACCCGTTCTGGCCACATTTCCAGTCTTATTACCCATTATCTGCAAGAGCAATTGGGAGAAACTTTACCTGGAGGCAGTATTTTGACCCATGATTACATGCCATATCCCAAATCATGGGTAAAACAATAAACTTGGAATTTTAGGACTTGGTATCTGCTTAAATAAATTTCTCCTAACATATTGATTAACGGATCAATGTTATGTGGGAAGAATGTCTCCAGTGACATACCCAGGGCCCTGTTCTGTTTAACATTTTTATCAAATGACTTAGATAAAAAGCCAGAAGGCAAATTTATCAAATTTTTGTTAACACAAAGAAAGCAAGAAGGAAGTAAAGTTTTGGATGCCAGAATTAACATTCAAAAAGACCTCAGTGGACTGGAACTCTGAGTCAAACTGAACAAGATGAAGCATCACTTGGCAAATGGTAAAGCTGAGCCTTGAGGTTAAAAGAAAATCAATTGTACAGTTATAGGAAGTGAACTAAATGGTTTGAGAGTAGTTTGTGTGCAAAATTCAGTGTCAGTGGCCTTACTTCCCTGCTAAGTATAATACTATTAAAAATAGCTGATTATCCTAAGTGACTTACTACAGGAGTACCGCCACAATGTCTTTCAGGAGCAGAACTGGGTTTGTGATTGAGATATCTTGGAACTATATCATCTAAAATGAGGTGGAAAGACTGTAGCATTCTTAGCATAGAGAAACATACTCTGACTCTGAGGTTAATTTTATTCACGAGTTTCAGTGGTAATCCCAAATCACATGCAAGGATTGCGGGGTTTCCTCATAAACATGACTTAATGATGCTAACACTAGGAAAGTCCTGGACAAACTAGGACATTTGGTCACACTACATTATGCTTCAGCCACACTTAACTCCTATCTATTCAGCAAACAGTTTCAACTTGTTCTTGCCTTGGGGTCCGAGCACTTGCTGTTCCCTCTGCCTGGGAGTATCTTTCCCTAGATTTTCACGTGGCTGTTGGGACATTTTGGTCCCAACTGAAATGTCACCTCCCTTGAAACCTCACATTTATAATAACAATTTTGTTTCACCACTATCTTTCAAATTGCCCTGTTTTGTTTTCTTCATAACAGTTCTTACTATCTGAAATTATTTTGTTACTTGTTATTATCTTTCTCACCACATTAGAATATAGATTTTAAAAAAAAAGTTTTACCTCTTTTGCTCATTGCTCTACCCTCAGCAACTAAACCAGAACTGAACACATAATAAGAACTCAACAAATATTTGTTCAATGGATAAATGAAAGTGAATGATTCTGCATGGCATATATTCTGCATATATATACCAAAGTGCTCTGGAAAAAAAATCATAGGATAAGTCAAATTCAGATAGCTGGCAAACTTTCAGATGAGGTTGCACAGGCCAGTATGCTATGGGGATGAGTCTAGTGTACTTTGATTACAAGCTGGAAAAGCTGATGTCAACTGAGACTTATGAGATTGCTATGTAAGTACTGTCTACACCCAGGAGAACAAAGTCTGGGCCGTTTGCATGCTCTGTGCTGTGGTCTTGAAGTGAAAAAGATCTATTTTCATCTTAAATTTCTTGAGACTCTCTAGCTCTGGTCAAATTATCATCAGAGGTTTAAGAAATTTCAAACTAAAATATTGAGAGAAAAATATCTAAGGCCTCACAGCCAATTTTCCTTTTAGAAATATTGGCCATACAGTTTCTTTCTATTATGAACTCCCAGATGATGTGGTTATTTTCTCCCAACATTCCTGTCCATTCCATCACAATTAGGTCCATAGTATCATTTCCCCTCAATAATTCTTTAACCTTCTGAGAAATGAAATTGTCAGCAAGGCAAATCCCAAATTTATCAGATGCTCTGCTTTTAACAGAATGAGACTTCCATCAGATGCCTGGACAGCTAAATCCTTCCATTCCTGCTGTAGCTTGCCTCTATGCCAGTTCTGTAATCTTCATTATGGAGGCATCAACCATGTCCTCTGTGAAATATTTCCTTGATTGCACTGCAATTTCTCCCTATTTGTATGCTCCTGCAAATGTTCAGCATCTTATTCTCTTTTACATTTTATGTGAATTTTTATGGAGGTTTAATATGTTTTTAACATACAAGGTGAGATGGTCCCTAGGACAGAACCAGAAAGAAAGGGCAAATCTTACTACCAACCCTCTGTGGACAGATAGAAGGAGTGACTCACAAAAGTCCAGTGTGAACTGTCTGGCTGAAAGTTCTCTTCTGCTGCCTTTCAACAGACCATTGCTCTATCAGTCAACAATTTTTGAACTAAGGAACTGAAGATTTAAAATTTCAGAAAAAAAAATACATTATTCAGAGTCCTATGGTCAAAAACAGTATGATTGAATGTAGCATAAAACTACTTGAACGAAAGAATCCACTTAGTCAAAGTGACATCAAGAGGATTTATTTCAGCAAATATCTTTTAAGAGTTTCTTCTGTGCAAGGTAGAATACCAGAGAAAACAGATGACTTAGATTTGTTTGCAAAAATCAGGGGCTTACAGCCCCCAAAGTGCACACCCAGCTTTAAGCTTAGTTATATGGGGTCTAGAGTCCCTAAAGTTAACAAACAACTACATAAAAATTAAATGATGCCCAATCTCCGTTGGACTCACAATCATACTTGGGAGAGAACCTGACTGATCAACAGAGCATATCATTCAGAGGACCCAGCAGACACAAAAGTTGTTACACACTCCTACTGTGATATATATCTTAGTCTTCAAAATTCCTCAATATTAAATCTTCATAGTACTACTTGAACATTTAACTTGCAAGAAGAAAAAAATGAAAGAATGAAGAACTGCCCAGACAGAAGGAAGTCTTGCTTTCTTCACCACAACCATGTTTACTGACCAGAATCATTGCTATCAGGAATATTCACTGAAATTCTCATTAACTAATTTGGAAGGAAAATGAACTTTATTTTAATGAGCTAAACATAGCAGATATCTCCTCCTTCTTTGTTTTCTCTCTGTCTGTGTGTTTATATTGGGAGAGTTAACTGCAAAGCAGGGACATCCTATAAGTTCCCAAAGTGGAAATTTTTCTTCAAGACTGAGGTTATCAATTCTTAAACCACCACATGATTATCTACATTTCTAAACACTATCTTACTCTTGCATTTGAATCCTGGCTTCTTTTAATGCTGCTTAAGTATTTTTGGTCTGTATATAGACTATACTTTGGCAAACACCAACATTTTTAAAAGATTTCAGTGTATTCAGAAAGGACATCTCCTCAATTTATTTTTCTGTAGCTGGGAACACAGTAACAGAATTTAGAACACTAGAAGAAGAAATATCATTTTAATATTTGTACAGGCAAAGAAAAACTGCGTGTCATGAACTGGCATCTATATTAATATTACATATGCGAGAAAATGAATTTTTTATTGTTTCTTGGACACCAACCCTTCGTGGTCACCTTATTACATGCCACCTCTCTGTAAATAAAATAAAAGGATATTTAAACAAGTAGAAATAATTGTGCATGATTCACCAGCACAGTTAACTTAAGATTTTCCAGCCTTATAACCAGAACTGATAGGAAGATTTATTACCACAGCTGCTTGTATTAAACTTCTTTTCCTTGCAGTTGAAGGAATCAAATTTCTTCTTGGAGATTAGTCATTTGTGGGGGTGTCGCCAACTGCAAAATGCTTCTGTTATGAATGAGGTGCACTTCTCTGTTGCTGTCCTCCAGCCCTAAGTCAGTGAGTAATTTTCATCTCTTTATGTGTCTTTCCCGCCTACCATCAGGAACAAATTTTAATGACTTACGCAGTCAAACTTTCTTTAGTTGTTGTTCAAACCTAAAACTTCAGATTGTATTGTTTCTGGTAATGTGATAACCTCACAAGGAAAGGTAGGGTGGAATGACACTTTGGCACGTGTTTATAAGATGAAATCCAAACTGTAGGGAAGGTCTGCATGGGGCGTGAAAGCAGAAGTTAAGGTATCTTGGGTGGCTATAAACGTACCGGACACATTTATTTATTTGTTTGTTTGTTTGTTTATAGAAATTATCTTACCTAATTCTTAGAACAATCCTGCAAGAGGCTGGGTGGATTCCCATTTCACATATGAGAAAACTGACTTTCTCAGGACTGTGCAGGTTTTAGTGACTAAACCAAAAGTTAAGCTTAGATCCAGCTGGCTCCCTTGCTTTCTTTCTGTATTTCAACAGTTTGCCTTTTAGTTAAAAAATTACAAGGCATTACACAATTATATACAGCACTAATATAACTATACAGTATGGTGAGATTGATGCTGTTTCTAAATACGAAAATTCTAAAGCCAACAGACACTTCAATTGGTCATATCTTTCACTCCCTACTAAAACCATGTAAAACTGAAAAGGCTCTGTCTTTTCTTTTTGAACAGTCCTGGAAACATGCATTCAAATTTTGCCTTGTCCCTTTTCACAATTGCTGGTAACTATTGTCCACATGAAATCCTTTTATCTGTTAAGATTTCCCCATCACCCTTTAAGCTCTTGTTCGAAACTATATGGAGATGATAGGATCTGCACATAGTAAGCTTCTGTCAGTCGAAGATAGATGTCAGAACAATTGAGCAAAGAGTGAGATTTCAGTAAATCCACCAATTGCTTGGTTTATTGCATGTCAATTTGGCTACTGGTGTTTTTCCATTGAATTGACTAGATGGTTTAGCTACATATACACTTTCTAATTCACCATATATAGGTGGTTCTAATATGACATATAAGGGGAAAAGAGGATTGAAAAGTAAAGAAGTATTTCAAGCATTCAAAACTGTATCCTTGAGTTTAAATTTAAAAATTATTATTAAATTGGTGAATCAACTTAAATAAAGCTGGAAAACATTTTTGTTGGACAGATGTAGCTTATTTGCCCTTTTTTCAGTCAAGGGTAAAATCAATCATGTAGCTAAACCCCTTTATGAGAGTAATAATTCTATTTGACTCAATGTCAATGTAAGTACCTCTATTTGGGTTTTAACAGTCCATACAACTAAATCAGACTGTCCTAGGTCATATAAGTTTCTACAAGACAGAAAAGCAAAGAGAACATATATTTCCACCACTGGATACTTGAACAGTTGAACCCAATCCTGTAAAATAAATGACACACAGTAATTAATTAGAGCTCCAGAACACGAACTATAACAGGCTACTGAGATGCTCTTCCTCTTATTTCTTCATGTAGATGACATTGTTTTGTCTCTTTTCCCAACACTTGAGACAAGTAAATGGGCGGTCTAAAAAGAGACAATGCCGCTGAGATGACCGAACTCATCCTTGTTGAACTTGCCAACACCCTGAAATCCAGACTGCCTTCTTCTTGGAACTGCTGTTTCTCTACTGGTCACAATGTTTGAGAACATCCTTATCGTTGCTGTAGTGAGATGAGATTCTCAACTTCATACTCTTATTTTTTTTTTTTTCCTCAGTAACTTATCCTCCCTTGAAATGTGTTATTCCACCAGCTGGGAGCTGTAAGTCTTGGCTCAATGCATCAAGGACTTCCCCACCATCTCCTATAACAGCTGTTCTGTTCAGATGATCACACCCCTCTTTCTGGGGATGACAATGTCTCCTCCTTGCTGGCATGGCTTACAACAGGTTTGTTGGAATCTCTTATCTCCTGCATTACACTATTATTATGAACAATCGGGTCTGTATACAGTTGGCCTTGGGAATCTGGACCCATGCCTTCTTAGCAGCAGTCACACTAATCATTACAATTCCTGCTAGTTATTATTAACACAATGTCATCAACCATTTTACCTTGAGATCCAGGCCCTGCTGAAGCTCGTCTGCTCAGACACCCTTGTCAGCCTGATTCTGGGTCTGGTTATCAGTGTGTTCACATTGTCCCTGACCTTCTCTTTCCTCCTCATCTCCTTTCATAGTTGCTGTGCTGTGGAGGCTAGGCATGAAGCTTTCTCCACCTGTGGATCTCATCTGACTGGAGTCACCATATTTTATGGGGCAGTCATCTACATGTTCTTGAAATCTCAGTCAAAGGGAACCCAGGAAGAGGATAAAGTTGTCTCAAAACTTTATGGAGCAGTTACTCCCATGTTAAATCCCCCAATTTATATTCAGAGAAATAAGGACATAAAAGGTACACTTAGAAAGTTAGCCAAAGGAAATGAAAAATCCTAATGGTTCTCTTTAAACTTCTCCAAAGTGCAGGAAAAACAGTGAAAACTTGGCCCATTATTTAAATTTATGTTTCTTTAAAACACACGACAAAATTTTAGTGAGCATTCTTTCCATGGTCGCCACTAGGCACTCATTAACAATTTACCATAAATATTACCATAAAATTTACCATAAATATTAACATTTTGTCAAGCCCCACATTAAGATCTAAAGCCATGGATGTGCCCAAAGTAGTTCACAGAGAGAATAAGGCAGTAGGTATGTGGAGGCAGGCGCAACAGCCATAGTAGCCTATCAGGGAGAGCCCTTTCTCTTGGGTATAAGCCATAAGATTTTTGTAACCAAACATCTTTGTACTTGCCACACAAAGTGGGAAAAATTCATATACAAGACAGTGGTTATACAACCATAATACAACATTTGCTTCTCATAACACATTTTATAGGTGTCTGCACCAATTTGAACCTAATGGACAATTGGCCCCTCAGTTCTCCCATTTAGGTGATAACATTCCATGGCAAGAAGTGCCTTTTGTATGTAAAGTACTTTATCTTTTAATAAGTGCTTTTAAATTATATTTATAATTTCTTATTTTAAAGTAGTCTTCTCTCAACCAACATTGTTTCTACAAATATTAAATTTCCATCATATCAATTTCGTATAGAAATGTCTATACTGAAGTTGTTATTCTTTTGCCTTCTCCTGTTTCTCTGTCTCCTCTTTCATGATATGCTTTAGCGACCCTCTGGCCATTTCAACTCCGACTTCTCATACACATTTATGAGCTTTAGTATTTCTGCTCTTCCCAAGAGTCTTCATGACCAAGATCGTGATTATTTTTATCATTTTCTCCATTTAATAAGATGCTATATGTACTTTCTGTTATAGGCAGCCAACATTTATTATATACTTTGTGTCATAGTAACTTGTTATTCTTTTTCTCATCTTAACTTTGACCAACTGACTTTAAAATTCTGCCATACACTATTCACAATAGCAAAGACTTGGAATCAACCCAAATGTCCATCAATGACAGACTGGATTAAGAAAATGTGGCACATATACACCACGGAATACTATGCAGCCATAAAAAAGGATGAGTTTGCGTCCTTTGTAGGGACATGGATGCAGCTGGAAACCATCATTCTTAGCAAGCTATCACAAGAACAGAAAACCAAACACCGCATGTTCTCACTCATAGGTGGGAACTGAACAATGAGATCACTTGGACTCGGGAAGGGGAACATCACACACTGGGGCCTATCATGGGGAGGGGGGAGGGGGGAGGAATTGCACTGGGAGTTATATCTGATATAAATGATGAATTGATGGGTGCTGACGAGTTGATGGGTGCAGCACACCAACATGGCACAAGTATACATATGTAACAAACCTGCACGCTATGCACATGTACCCTAGAACTTAAAGTATAATAAAAAAAATAAAATATATTTCCTGAAAAATTATAGAGCTGCATTATTCTTCATATTCAATGTTCGCTATTACTGGCATGTCACATTTATATGATACATGTGTTAACAATTAATAAACCAATGTTAATATGTAAAAAATAAAATAAAATAAAATAAAATTCTGCCATAGCACATTCAGAAGGTGGATATGTCTGTCTTCTTACTTCTAAAACCTCCTTTCCTCCCATGACTTTTCTTGGGTAGATGGCTTTCTGGTCACAATATTTTCTATACTTGGCTTTTTTATTTACTTTCTTTCTGAGGATTAATGCTTTTTGGGTTCTTAAAAATACCTTACAAAATTGTCTCTTCCCATAAGTTTTCTGCCATTATTGTGGGCAAATGGAGTGTGATGCTTACGCCTCGATTGCTGTGATTTGCTACCAGAGATCAAGAGGCAAATTCATTGGAAAGAACAATTCTCCATTGATTCTGCCTGACCCTCCTTCATTAGGGATTTTCTTCTGAATCAGTTTTTCTAGGTTTTAAGAGGGCCAGGAAAAAGTCCCTGTCAGTTCCACACTGCACTTTGTTTGTGGTACCATGTATATATAATCAGAATATACATGCTTCAATGGTGGGCAAAGGAATCAGAAAACTTGAGTTTGAATTCGAGCTCCACATTCACTAGCTGTTCCATTACAGCTTAGGCAAATTACTTAACTGCTCTGTGCATCACTTTCCCCATCCACAAAATGAAAATAGTAATAGTATTCCTCTTATAGTGTTGTTGGAAGGATTAAATTTATGGTTCATGTAAGGCCCTTATAACAGCCCTTAGCACAGGGTAATCATTCAATAAATGTTAGATACAATTGCTATTTTCTGTGTTTCATCCAAATGCTCCTGTTCTTTGTTTTCTAAAGTCTATTTCCTTTATGAATCTTTCCCTCCAGACTTCCCAATGAAGAGCCTCGCTGGCCCATTCTCTAATTTTAGAAACACTGTAATATCGTATTTCCCTTTGGCTCTCATTTCTATGGCTTTGCTCTTAATCTGGGTGACTCCTATTCCAGTTCCTCTGACCTATGCTTGATATATTTTAAGTAGAGACAGCCCCAAACTTAGGAATGAGTTATGTCCAAAAGCTAACTCATAAGTCATCAGCTTGGAACTCAGAGCACGTTTTCTCTACTGAGACAGGGTGGCTACATTCCAAGGGCAGCTTACCAACACCTATTTAGGTCATCATTGTATCACTAATAATACTAAAAGTCCTAGCACCATACTTTTGAAAGTATGTTTATTGGAAGATAGGTGTTGAGTCCCCGTGCAGAATTCTAAAAACACTGACACTGTTAGATGAGATTTCTGATCCCCAAAAAAATATTCCATGAGGGTCTCTGCCACCACACTCATGTCCTAGGGGGTGTATGAGGAATTCTCACAGCAAGGTATAAGAGTGGGACTTAGAGAGCTTCTCTAGAGACTATGAAAATAATAACTCACTTCTGTGTATAAGTCACTCACAAGTCAGAGGACTTCTGATCCTCTCTTCATTTCTTTTTATGCTATTTATTACTGGTTTGGGATGACTTGATAACACTCTACCTTGGGCCAATCATTCCACAAACATTTACTACATGTCTACTGTGTGTTAGGGATGCAAATCTGAATAAGACATTTTTTACCTTTGAAAGGATCACATTGGAGCTGGGGAGCAAATATTCACCAGTGAAGAACTATAGATACTGTGATCCACATTATTTATGAGGTACAGGCACCAGCTATAACTGGGCCAGTCAAGAAATATTTAGTATTTTAGCAGTCTTGAGAAAGAGTTTGCCAGTTGGATAAGGGAGGACAATTTTAGTGGACATAATGTGAACAAGCACAGAAGTACAAAACCCAGCTTGGTGTACTTCCAGATACTGCCAACAATTCAACATTACTGCAGCAGAAGATGTGGGAAGTGTTTCTGGCAATATGTACGACCTGAGAAAAAATCAGTAAGCCAAATTAGGGGGAGACTTGTTATTCTCTATTAAAGAGCTTGCACTTTCTTTATTCTAGAGATCAACAAATTGCAGCCTGAAAGGCCAAATGCAGCCCTTGGCTTGTACAACCCACGAGTTAAGAATGGTTTGCAAATTTTTAATGGATGTGAAAAAAAAGCAAAGAAAAATGTTTTTACAAAGACTGTGTGTGTCATACAAAGCCAAAATTACTATCTGGCCCTTTACAGAAAAAAAATTGTGGACTTGTGCAACAAGTAAGTGGTGGATAATCACTGAAGGTTTTGAGCAAGTCAGTAAAATGTTCAGAATTGTGCTTTAGAAAGATCACTTTCACAACAAATGTGAAGAATTGATTGAAGAGATGTAAGACTGGACATAGGGTAATATGATTCGAGCAATAATCTTAGAGCCAGTGTGGACCTGAACTGAGCTATAGCAATAGAGATTTAGAAAAGACCTGTATCATAGAGTACCCCTTCCTTTTTTCAGTTTTACATGCAATTTCATACACATTCCAGATACATTTTCTCAAAAGCAGCACAGATATAAGGGGCTTTAGTGATAAGGTAATCTCACCTTCAACATCACTCATTTCTTTCCTCAAACTAAACGAGCACAGAGATATGGAGGGGGATATGGTCTAAAGGCAGATAGTTGTGTTTTATTCACATACTACAGCCCCTTTTCTATTCCAGAATAGCTCTGCGTGAGTTATAAAATTGTATTTGGTTAAAACAGAGTGTTTTTGTTGAAAGATAATAAATATCCTCTGGCGTCTTACGTAATCTCTGAAGTTCACTGATCACCTGTCACTCCTTTAGACATCGTTTAGATGCGTTTCATGCATCATGAATCATGCCACCATGAGTTTTTAATAGGAAGATTTCTAAAAGCATTGTTTAGAAATGTCAGTGACTTTCAGTTTCTAAGTTTTTCTTTTCTCAAACATCACTCCCTCTCCTTGTTTTATCATATTGGTCATTTCCTTGTTATGCCATATACCAGAGAAACCCACAGATAAATGTTTGCTCAGCCTATTCCAAAAAGTCTTGGAATAATAATATCTAAATGTTGTTCAAGATATTTGCATAAATGTTATCTCATTTGAGCTTCATAAAAACATGAGGTCTCTGTACAGATGAGAAATTTAAGAATCTGGAAACTAAAAACATTTGTCCAGAGTCACATGGCTGTTTACGTAGTAGAAGCGGCACTAAAAGTCACCTCTGACCACAAAGCTGGTAGATTTATCACTGTGCTGCATCTATAAGGGTTGCAGATCCAGATTTTCTCATCAACACCTTGTTCATGATGTTCACTCACATTTTGAGCTGTGAAGTCTGTTGCTGAGTCATTCCTTGATTTTCTGCTTGGTTTTGCGTACCCCAGTATTAGCCTACCTCCTTTCCTGTATTACAGCTCCATAAAGAACTCTCATAAATGACTTGAAGTCACCTTAACGTGTCTAAAATCTCTCAAACACATGACAACTTTCTTCTCTTCCTGAACATGAGAACATGTCAGTAGCCGTCCTTGCCTTTGCTGCTTCCCACTGTTACCTTGACTCTTTCAGTCCACTGCAGATATTTGTCATTTGCCCTTTGATTTTCCCTATTTCGGTTTTAATTTCTTTCTTTATTTTTTTTTTTTTTTTACTGTGCTCTTCATTAGTTTGTTCTGAAATTGAAAAATATCTACTTTTCTCTTCAAAGTATTTGGCTTCATTTCTTTCCTTGAGAGCTTTCCTCAAATTATTTTCTCATCTGTACCAATCCTCTCTGACAGCTTGGAATGAAAGCAGGGCTTCTCTCCTTGACCATTCCTCATCATTTTCAATGCCTTCTCTTAGTTATATGAATTTGCTCATCCTCCATTTACTTCTGCCAAATTTCCAAGCTTTTAAGAAATTAATTTCAGCTAGTACCATTGCATGATCAGAAAAAGTGCTATCTTTCATTTCATATGTCGGACCTCTACTCTCTCTTGCATATAAATCCTGTCAGCCCTACTGGATCACTTCTTTTTTTATGTAAGCATACTGCAAATTGTTAGCATGCACTTCCAAATAATCTTCTTTCAAGTCTACATTTTTGCACACAATTTTCTAAGTATTCAGCTTCACTGGTCAATTTCCAATTATCTCTGGCTCTATTCCCTTTTCTGAGATGTAATTGAAATGTCTCTACTCCAACATAAAATAGAGTGGTTTACTCTATTTTATGAAGAATGAAAAAAGAACACCACATCCTTAATTTACAAATCTGAACTGTTCTCCTTCCTAATTGTCATCCTTGATCATGTCTTCCAGTTGAGATCTTCTATCTATCATCAGACCTTTGCATGATAATGTTTAACCCAAATCTTACCCCATTGTTGTACTCTTTTCCTCCTTTTCAATAACAAGAAACTCAAACTTAGCCACTTCATTTGAATAATTGGCAAGTAGTATAAGCAAGCACTCTATGTTGTAAACATAAAGGAAATAGATAAATTACTTGTAGGTAGGAAGAAATGTGGAATACTTCTTTAAAATAGAAGAATTTGAGCAAGGGTAATGGAATATTTCTTTTAAGAGAGAAGAACTTGAGCATAGGTAGGATTATAATAATCAAAATGAAGTGTGGGATATGATTCTATTCCAAATGGCAGGAAGAAATGTGCATAAGTTTAGGGGCATGCCATGGGTTGCATTTTCAGAATGGCTAGTTCCTGTTGGCTGAAAGATAGCCTGCAAGTGATATACATCAGGAAAGATAAGGTGGGGGCATGTTGTAGAGCATATTGCTAACCAAAGTAGTTTAGACTTTATTCTATAGTAAAGAGTAAGCCATTGGAAATTTTAAAAACAAAAATAACATAGTAGACTCCAAAATCTTTACTGAAGGAGTAGGTGGATGAGTCGAAGATAAATCCAAAATGTTCCATTTGGATGACTAGAAAGAGAGCAACACTCTAAACAAAGAAGGAAAGGAGGGGATTTGCTGGTTTTAGTCAAAAGAAAATGGGTTCAGCTTTGGATGTAACTGAACATAAGGTGTTAAAAAGCCATTCAAGTTGAGATAGTAATCAAATACATGGATATGCAGGTCTGAGAGTTTGGATACACAGATAAATTTTGGAAGTCAACCACATAGAGGGGATAAGAAATGTTGTAGGGGTATGTAAAATCACCATGCCTGAAGTCAGAGACAAGATCAGAAGGAGTGTCCATGGAGAATACCCACGCTTACAGGGTAGGAAGGGAAAGGGGCAGTTTAAAGAGAAAAAGTGGTTGTATGGAAGTTAGTGGAAGAATCCAAAGACTGAGCCAAAGGAAGAGAGAATTTAAAGAAGAGGGAGGGTGATTACCAATGTCAAATGTTTCCAATATATGGAGGAGGAAAAGTTCTGAAAAGCATTCAATTTGACAATTAGAAAGTCATTAGAAACTGTCAAACAAGATGTGTGAGTAAACTGGAAGGTTCAAAAGCTAGGAAGTAGGCGTGAGAAAGCACAGGCAACAATGTAAACTACTTTTTAGTGAAGTTTGATGATAAAAGAAGGTGAAAAATGAGATAACTCATTATTATCAAATAATTTGAATTTATCAGGATTAAGAAATGCATGTTTTTAGAACTGAAGAATCATCTGTATGATTGCAGGTATAAGGAAAGGAGCTTGGTACAAAGTAGGAAATGTATACATTTATGTATATATGTATATATTTTTTCATTAGAAAAGGAGGTAGGGAAGCAGGGAGGCAGGGAAGGGAAGGGAAGGGAAATATAGGGTAAAATATTTGTAGCATAGAAAACAAGGACAACTACTGAAGCAAGACCCTGAAAAAGCAAGAGGTGGAATTAGCTAATCATGCACATGCCATGGGTAGCTCTGGCAAGAAGGGAGGTGGGGGCTTCTTTCTCAGAAGCGGAAGGAAAGAATAAGTCCAGATACAGAAAAGAGTTAAAGTTGAAAGCAGAGAAAGGACCAAACAGATCTTATTCCTCTCTGATCAATCTAAATTTCTATTACACACGTCTCTATTCCTCCGACTTCTGTGACTGGGACTCCACCTTCAGGAAGCCTGTAGCATTTATTTCCTTGTGTGTGTCTCTTTTACTCCTGTTCTGCAGATGTTTTCTGTAGCAAGCCCACATCACAATTTATTTCAGTAGCCATTAGTTTACCCCAGCTGTTTCTTGCTGCCCTGGCAGTTTTATTATATTCCTTTACTCCTTTCTCTACCCCTACCTAACATCTATTTTTATTCTTCTCCTTCACGTAAACCCCTCATCCACACATTTACTGAATCTCTTAACTCCCTTTCATACAAACCCTTCCTGACTAGTAAATACTACAGCTAGTGATGGCTACATTTTTCAGGAGGTTGAACTGTGCTAGGAAATGATAGCCAGAGAAGAGATAGCATAGTGCGGGGGGAAAAACCTTGAACAAGTTTACGGAATAAAGAAAAGGAGTCAGTAGGAAAAAAAAGAGGGAGATGTTAAAAACAAAATTAAGGAAATAATTTGATTCCAGAGCAGGTAGGAAGAAATGGAATCCAGAGCACAGGTAAAATGAAAATCTTAGGCATAGAGATACTCCTGCTGAGGCGGGAAAGAGGAAGTAATAATGGGTCAAATGCATCCACATTTGTAGGAGGAGACATGAACTTTAAGAATTCCAACCTGATGATTTCTATTTCCTGGAGTAGTAGGGAGGCCAAGTACAGAGAATTAAAGTGGAAGTGATGGAGTAGTGATGGGAGGAGGCTCATGAAAGTTTCAACATGCTTTTGTGGAAAATGGAGGAGAGAGCAGTCTAGGAAAAATTGAGATTATCAAACAACATAGAGGATCCAAGCAAAATTGGAAGCGAAAAATATGTAGAGGCATAAATCCACATGGATGTGAGACTGTTATCTTAGTAATACTTAGCAGTCTACATGTAGGGAAATATGGCCCAAATAAGATCTACATAGAGGAAAAGAGTTGAATTAATGTAGGTTAAATTGAAATAGGAATGGATTCCAATGTCCCAAGGGAGCATGCCATGCTTGAAAAACTACAGTAGCTTGCTATAGCTGGAAGCGTTGTATATAAGACTAAAAAGTTAATCAAGGACCCAACAAATGATGGTTTTATATGCTTTGGCAATGGAAACCCACTGAAGGGTTATGAACTGGGGAATGACTTGATCTCATCTGTGTTTTGAAAACATTACTAGAAAACATCTATGGAGGGGGGAATAGAAGGAATAGACAAATGGCAAAGAGGCCATTTAAGAGGTTATTTCAACAGTATAGATGGGAAGGCTTGAACAAGGGCACAGAAGCGGGCATGAAAGGAAGAAATGGATTAGAGAGACCTACAGAGATGATTAGTTGAGGATAGATTTGAGAAAACGTGGTGACTAAATGGGATTTTAGGTTATTTGAATTTCATTTCTTCCTCACAGATTCTTCTTCCTTACTCCCCTCTGCAGATGATTCTTCCTTTGACAGAAGCCAAAAATAACTAGTACTAATTGCACATAAAACTCATAAAGCATCATTGAAAGTTTAACAGTATAATTGAAAGAGTACGGACTTAGGAGTTTCATGTTCTAAGCCCTACTCTACCACTTAATATCTTCATGATTTGGCACAGTTAACCTCACGTAGCTTCAGTTTCTTCCTCTGTAAAATGAGGATCACATCTATTTTCCAGAGCTATTGTAAAGTTTAAATGAAATACTGCAAACACGTATAGAAAGTAGTTTGTTTGAACGCTTCCTGGTACATAATAGATGTTCAAATGGTAATTAGTTCTGTTTCCATTATTTTTGTTACTCTTAGTATCTTTGTCATTATCTCAGTGTTCATGGAGTGCTTTTTCCAGGTTCTGCTGTCCCCTCCAAGGCTGGTTTCATCGTGTTTCATCCTGCCTCTGCCTTCTCTTCACTGAAGACGTACCAAGTCACATAGTAGATAGGTGATTCCCTAAATATCGCCCAACAAGCCACATAGTGTGAGGGACCCTCCCTGACTCCAGTCCAATCACTGAGCCAGCTGGCCCTAGGTTCACACCAATGGCAGAGGCTGTCCCTCAAATCAGGCCGTATTTGGCTGGACAAGAAAACCAACCACACAAAGATGGCCTCTCAGATCATTTGTTTAACTATTGACATGTACTGACAAATAAACCTCGTATCATTGTGTGTGTCATACGTGAATATGTTATATTCTCATATGCTCTGTTCTCATACATTATATTCTCCCAGGCATGCCTCATGTCCAACTATCTGAAAACATGCCAACCGGAAGAAGCCCCTCAAATCTCAACATATAAGGAGTGCAAAACACAAAAACAAAATCTTAGCAGCCAAGGCCCCTCTGACTGAATCATGGCCAGCTGTCTTTAAAATAACATATGCCAATTTTATGACTGCCTACAGAGATTGCCCTGCAAATAACCTTGGGTAGGTGGTTATGCCTCTAATTATACCCCATAAGTAACAGAAATCATGCTGCATCATGACTCTCTTCAGATTGCAGAAAAACAGACCTAATTAAAACAGTTCCCTGATAGCCAGGCACAGTGGCTCATGCCTGTAATCCCAGCACTTTGGGAGGCTAAGGTGGGTGGATCACCTAGGGTCAGGAGTTTGAGACCAGCCTGACCAACATGGAGAAACCCATCTCTACTAAAAATTCAAAATTAGCCAGGCATGGTGGTGCATGCCTGTAATCCCAGCTACTTGGGAGGCTGAGGCAGGAAAATCTCTTGAACCCGGGAGGTGGAGGTTGTGGTGAGCCCAGATCGCACCACCATGCTCCAGCCTGGGCAATAAGAGTGAAACTCTGTCTCAAAAAATAATAATAACAAAATAAAATAAACAGTTTCCTGCTTTCCTCTGAATAAGTCCAGTATGGTCCTTTTAACAGTAGCAGCATGTTCGAGGTTCTCTCCTTAAGAATCTACTAAGTTGTTGTTCAAAATGATTTTTTTCCCAGAACTAAGAATCAACTTTGAGTGATAACCCGATATGGAGGTACAAAACAATTCGTGCACAAAAGGAGACCAAAATGTCAGGCATTTTCCAGAATTTCCCTTTGGCATCAGCCCTATGGTCTTAAATTGGTAAGAGCTCTAGTAAGACCTTTTTGGGTGCTCTTTACCCTACAATCTTCCCTTGCCCAACCTAAAACTAGGGTCAGTGGCATTCTCCATGCTCACATTTTCCTAATTATACTGTAGAACCACTTCCAAATTGCTAGAATTGGGACCAAGTGGGATAGTGAGAAGAGGGGGAAACAGTGGTCTATTTAACCTCATCTCATCCTTCCAAAATCCACAAGGCTTCTTTCATGGACAAAGATTTTACATAATGGGAACCTTTACAAAGCACGAGGAGTCTTCTTGGATATCATGGGAGCAAAGAGTTTTAAGCAATAGATTAGGAATTCACATTAGGGTAAAAGCAGGTAGAACCTCTGTTAGCCTGTAGACTTCAAGGACGTTGATGACAGCAATACCCATGCATCTCACTATTTGAAAGGGAGCCGAATGTCTATGGAATGTAGTATTAAAAGAAACTATTTAGTAATTTTAATACATCTCTGTAAACAAACAAAATTCCACAAGGCTACTCTCAGAGGCAAGGATGGGAAGCCATAGCAAGGAATGTCTCTATTCTAGTCCTAAGAAGATTTGTGTCACTTTCCCGTAACCTCAAGTGTTTACTTGTTCTTGCAACAAATCAGGCCTAGACTGTCACTGGTTAACAATTTTCCAGTATGCATCATTTTCATTTCAGCTCCTGCTAGTGTACCATGCAAAGCACCTGGGCATAGTAATTAATTTTAAGCATTTATGTGCTAGTAAACAATTCTAGCACAACCTTGTGGTTGTGTTTCACTATTAAGTGAGCCCTTTTGGTTTTGCTGAAGTCCACACGTGTGCTTATGTATGTATGTGTTTACATGTATCTGTGTAAACAATAAGTAACAAGCAAAAACAAGCCAGTGTCCTACAGGAACGAGAGCAGTGAGTTTTTTACTATGTGTACCTGTTTATCCTTGCTCCAGGCTAAATTGTGTGCCCCTGTGTGTTAAAGTTAAATAACCATTACTACCTATGAAATCACATAACACTTCCACTTTAGGATTGTCAAACATCTGCTAGCATTTTCTTAATACATTCGATTCAGTAGCTGGATCCCAGGAATTCACCTATGAACACTGAAAGATTACTTCTGATGGCAGACGTGAAATTAGTTGCTCCAATTTTTGAACTAGATGGAACCAACTGGAATAGACTACAGGGTGAGAGTATACATGTGAGTTTGAGTGAATATGTCATTTAAACCTAATTTTTGTCTCATTTTCAGGCGGTTATATAGAATATAAGAAATACCGAAATATAACTGAGACCTTGAAGAAACTAAAAGGAATGACAGCATAATTGAAATGGCAAAGTCTGCTTTCATCTTTAGTTTCTCTAGTGAAAGAAGTGACTCTATGTCTCCCTGAAGGCCCAAATTGGAGAACAACTAGGTCCCCCAGAACTGGTCCAGAAAATTAGGGATAAAGAAGTGCCATTTGTTACAAAAATCTAGCCGGGTGAGGTGGCGGGCGCCTGTAGTCCCAGATACTCCGGAGGCTGAGGCAGGAGAATGGCATAAACCCAGGAGACGGAGCTTGCAGTGAGCTGAGATTCCGCCACTGCACTCCAGCCCGGGCGACAGAGCGAGACTCCATCTCAAAAAAAAAAAAAAAAAGAAGTGCCATTTGTCAGTCCTACATCACCATTATTCAATTTCCAGTGGTTGGACAAATTGTACCCAGCATGGAATTTTGAAAGGCAGGCAGATGAGCCTCCTCCACAGCTTTTTGTTGGTCTACCTTTCATCTTCTAAAGGACAGTGTGCTGAGGGAAATAGCTAAAAATGAAAAACATTGAACAAAGGGTCACAAGTTACAATTGTATTAAATATTTTGAGTCAGGTAAGGCCACTTCGAGTCAGATAAGGTCAAATACTAGCTGGAAACAAAGAAAGTAAGAGACTGAAAACATGAGCAGTTTACCATGACCTTCTACTTAGGCTCTGGGATAAGGTCTCCGTGACGGGTACTCACTGAAAATGGAGAGACAAAGAAGTAAACAATTATAATTCGGGGTGGAAAATGCTGTGAAGGAGGTAAATGCAGGAATCTACAGGATTACATTGACGCCTACCACCAACTTAAAGAATAACGGTAAGCAGGGAGGGCTTCCTGTAAGATATGACATCTGAAATTAGTTTCTAAAGACAAATAGGATTTTTCCTGATGAAGCAGTCATGGCAGGCATTACACCTGGAGAGAAAATATTCTGTGCAAAGCCATGAAGGCATGAAAGAGGAAAAGCATGTGTTAACTGCAAGTAGCTCCGTTTGGCTGGACTGTAAGGTCTGAAGTGGTAAGGAAGAGATGGAAAGATGGGGAGGAGAGTGAATAGGAAGGTAACAGGCTGCAGCAGTGAGCCGGAGCCGGATCATGAGAGGCCTTCTGTGGTATTATACTGGAAGCTGCATATAGGCCATGACTCTTAATAGCTAAGCTTCATGGGAACAGAAACTATGTATATTTCATTTGTGGGTTCATCCCCAAAATAAATGCCCCAATGGCAGCATGAATGAATTCCATACCAAAGTATTTAAACATTATCCTGAAGGCTAAGAAGATCCATTCAATGGTTTCAAGCATCTAGGGACATCGCTATATTTCAATTTTATAAAGGCTCTGGTTGCAGGGTGGAGAATAAATGGGAGGGATCAACACTGGATGTGAGAAGCAGGTCTATAAGGCTATTGTAGTAATCCAGGTGAGAGAAGATGGTGGGCAGGGACGGGAGATTTGGAAAACTAGGTAAATTTAGGAGGCATTAAGGAAATTGCATTAACAGGACAGGGTAACTGATGAGAAAGGAGATGGAAAGAAGAATGTGTCAAAGATGGTACTACCAGTTTGATTATCTGAACAAGGTGGTACTATTTACTAAAATTGGGAATATTGGGAACTGAGTGGGTTTGTGAGGCAGAGAAGGGGTATCATTGGTGGGGTTATGGCATCAGAAGAGGGTGTGGGAAAATTGGAGGCAAGGAGAGTAAGGAAAACATCAGTTCCATTTTGGAAACATTGAGTTTAAGGCATCTGAAGGATATTCAGGTGACTGTATATTCAGTACCCAGTTGAGTATATATCTGAGGCTCAGAAGAAAAATCTGGAAATATAGATATAGGAGTTGCATATAGATAGCAGTTGAAAGTATATGTACCTTTTGGTTGGCTCATTTTTTGTTGTTGTTGTTTGTTTGTTTGTTTTGAGAAGAGTCTCACTCTGTCACCCAGGCTGTAGTGCAGTGGTGCGATCTTGGTTCACTGCATCCTCCGCCTCCCAGGTTCAAGTGATTCTCCTGCCTCAGCCCTCCAAGTAGCTGGGATTACAGGCGCGCACCACCACGCTCGGCTAATTTTTGTATTTTTAGTAAAGGCGAGGTTTCGCCATGTTAGCCAGGTTGGTCGCGAACTCCTGTCCTCAAGTGATCCGCCGGCTTCAGCCTCCCAAAGTGCTCAGATTACAGGGGTGAGCCACTGCGCCTGGCCTGGTTGGCTCCCTTAATGATTCCTCTTATACCCCTGGCCCAGTGAGCTCTGCCTAAAAGCTAATTCACCACAACTCGAATTCCTAATGAGTATTTAATCTTCTTCCTAATATCTTGTAACCCAGCCCAGGCCCCAGCGGTACCGTCTAATAAATCCCTCAGGAGACTGAGCAAGATTCCACATCCTAAAGTTCGTGCCGCTTGTAGCCACAGCTCTCAGCTTCTAACAGCACAAGAGTGCCCTCTAGTGTTCAGCATGATGCATACAGGGGCACAGAGCACTGAATTGTGAACCTCGCCTTTCGACCAGGATCACTACCCTGCCACCTTCACTTCTGGGGAAATTCACTAGCCACATACAACCTCAAATTTGGAGGGACTGTAAGTACTTCAGATTCTAGCAGGGCGTGAGGAGAGTCAGGCAAGCCATACTATCTTAAGGCAATGTATTTTTTCAGTTGCCCATCACAGTTAGGGAGTAGCCTGTAGTGCCATCTCTTGAGTAGAACAGTCTGGGTTCTCAGTAAGCCTCAGGGGGGAAACTACAAGATAGATTCATCAGAGTTATACTCTTATTTCAGAAATAATAAGTCACAGAGTGTAGATACATATGTGTCTACAAAACTAGAGAACCACAAGGATACATACCACAGGCCTCCTGGATACACTAGTCTCTGAATATATCCTAGCACAGGGTTAACCACTTTGTCCACAGATGCCACTCCCGTCACTAGAAACTTTTGTATACTAACCAGGGAGCTAGGGTGAAAGTGGAAGGATCATCTTTTACCCTTACCTACAAAGGGCCGTGGGAAGGGCAGTACATCATAAGGAATTCTGGGTGGTACATTCACCTTTACACTAGTGAACTGATATCCTTGTACATATAGCAGATTAGGAGGAATAGAGATCCTCCTATAGGATCGGTGTGCTCATGAGATAAGATGGAAAAAGAATCGGGGTGCTCATGAGATGAGATAACATACAACAAAACCCCAGTATTATTACTGTTACTCCTTTTACTTAACCCTCTACAGAGTGGAGATCCAAGTGCCTACCTCACTATAGCCTAAGAAAACCTATGCTCTAAAAAAGAACAAAATCATGTCCTTCGCAGCAGCATGGATACAGCTGGAGGCCATCATCCTAAGTGAATTAATGCGGGAACAGAAAACCAAATACCGCATGTTCTCACTTATAAGTGGGAGCTAAGCATTGGCTATACATGGACACAAAGATGGGAACAATAGACCCTGGGGATTCCAAGGCTGGGGGCAAGGGAGGGGGACAGGGGTTGAAAACCTACCTATCGGGTGCTATGTTCACTACTTGGGTGGCGGGATCATTAGAAGCCCAAACCTGAGCATCACGCAATATACCCATGTAACAAACCTGCACATGTACCCCCCTGAATCTAAAACAAAATGTTTTTAGAAAAGAAAAAAAAAAAAGAAAACCTACGATCTTCATCTTATTTTGCAATACTGCCTTAAGTTCTAATGTGGCCCTCCACCATCTGTCATTTCCTTACCTAGGATTCCAAACAAATATGCCAATTACCAGAAGACATTTTCAGAATTGAAGGCAGAACTGAAAGTATGATTAACCTGAGTACGATGTCAAGCACTTGAATTGTTTCGCTAAGGCTAAGGTCAAGTCCTTTCAACAATATGTAGATAATAACTATGGCAAATGCACATCATGTCCCAGTACTAGACATATTTATGAAATGTCTGCCTATTCCAGTCATTACCTCAGCATCACAACAATAAGACTTTGCCCATACCTATTGACTCAGGGCCTCCCAGATCATCTTGGCAAACCATAACTTTGTTTTTAATCATTTTGGAGTTTGTTTGCATATAGTAACATTTACCCATTTTGAATGCACTTTATAATAAGCATTGACAAATTTATATACCCCCTGGAAATAACAACTGCCATACTCAAAATACAAGACATTGTCATCACCTCCTCCACAAAATTCACTTCTGCCCATCCCGGTCACCCAGAGCCCCACTTAGAGCCTAAGGCTAAACAGTATTTTTGGTTTTGTCACCTAAAATAGATTTGCCATTCCTGAAGTTTCATATAAACAGAAGCATACATGATATCCTCTTTTGTGTCTATCTTAATTTAACAAAATGTTCTTGAATTTCATGTTCAAGTTAAAGTTATGTCCCACTGTGGTTTTTATTTGAATTTCCCAAATGACTGATGATGTTGAGCATCTTCTCATGCTCTCATTGCACATTTCTATACTTTTTTTAAGGAAATTTTGAACCATTGTTTTTTATGAAATGGATATGTCCACAGCATGAATGAGAGTGATGTGTGGAAGACTGTAACTCACATGTGCTACAAGCAATTTTTTTCTTTGCTGTTTGCCGTATTCAGCACCCCATATATTTTCAGAAACAGATGAATTAAATCCCATATGTCCTTATCATGAGATCATGGTATCCTTTTCTTTTTTTTTTTTTTAGACGGAGTTGGGAGTTGCTCTCTTGTCACCCAGGCTGGAGTGCAATGGCATGATCTCAGCTCACTGCAACCTCTACCTCCTGGGTTCAAGCAATTCTCCTGCCTCAGACCCCAAGTAGCTGGGATTACAGGTGCTCGCCACCACAACCGGCTAGTTTTTTGTATTTTTAGTAGAAACGGGGTTTCACCATGTTGGCCAGGCTGGTCTCAAACTCCTGACCTCAGGTGATCCACCCACCTTGGCTTCCCAAAGTGCTGGGATTACAGGTATGAGCCACTGTGCCCGGCCAATGATATCCTATATTTTATTCCTGATAATGAGATTACAGAGTTTCCTGGCCACTTGATGTAGCACCACTTTTGGAATAATCCTGCAAGAGGCCTACTTAAAAGTTAAAAGATAGAATTATTGGACCATTTTCTATATATTCCATATGATGAAAATACGTCATTGTCTATTACGCATCAATCACATTAAACTTAGGAACACTCCAGGTAAATGAAGTTTGTCCTGAGATTTCTGGCATTTATCAGGTTCTACCCACAGTTCATTCCTTATGTTATTTTTCTAGTTAGTCCAATAACTGATTTCAAGAAAGGGACATAATTTGTTTCATTGTTAACTTTACTTACTGGGCTGTAGGTTTGTGAAATAGTGATCCTCTCAGCCCTCAGAACGGCCATGAAGACTTATGGCATCCAGAGCATGGGGGTAGTTGCCTTCAACTTTGAATCTTGCTGATTTCCTTAGTATACCATATACATACCATTTTCTATTAGTGTTAACACATGAAATTTTGGGGAGCACTAGTTTAGTCCTCTATCATAGATATAGCCATCCAGCACATGAAGGTACTATTTTCTACCCTAATTCTCTCTCCTACACCTAATCCTCCTCCCTAGCCCTACCACCAGCCTACTCCGACCTGGCAAATTCTTTGTTTATTTATTTAAGGTTTTTTTTACTATTATACTTGAAGTTCTGGGATACATGTGCAGAATGTGCAGGTTTGTTACACAGATATACATGTGCCGTGGTGGTTTGCTTCACCCATCAACTCATCATCTACATTAGCTATTTCTCCTAATGCTGTCCCTCCCCTTGCCCGGATCCCCCAACAGGCCCCAGTGTGTGACATTCCCCTTCCTGTGCCCATATGTTCTCATTGTTCAACTCCTACTTATGAGTGAGAACATGTGGGGTTTGGTTTTCTGTTCCTGTGTTAGTTTGCTGAGAATGATGGTTTCCAGCTTCATCCATGTCCCTGCAGAGGACATGGACTCATTCTTTTTTATGGCTACGTAGTATTCCATGATGTATATGTGCCACATTTTCTTTATCCAGTATAATATTGATGGGCATTTGAGTTGGTTCCAAGTCTTTGCTATTGTGAATAGTGCTGCAATAAATATACGTGTACATTTGTCTTTATAGTAGAATGATTTATAATCCTCTGGGTATATACACAGTAATGGGATTGCTGGGTCAAATGGTACTTCTAGTTCTAGATTTTTTTTTTTTTTTTTTTGAGACAGAGTCTCGCTGTCACCAGGCTGGAGTGCAGTGGCAGATCTCTGCTCACTGCAACTTCCGCCACCTGGGTTCAAGTGATTCTCCTGCCTCAGCCTCCCAAGTAGCTGGAACTACAGGCACGTGTCACCATGCCCAGCTAATTTTTGTATTCTTAGTAGAGACAAGGTTTCACCACGTTAGCCAGGATGGTCTCTTGACCTCATGATCCACCCGCCTCAGCCTCCCAAAGTGCTGGGATTACAGGCGTGAGCCACCGCGCCCGGCCTGTTTCCTGACTTTTTAATGATTGCCATTCTAACTGGCATAAGATGGTATCTCACTGTGATTTTAATTTGCATTTCTATAATGACCAGTGACGTTGAGTTTTTTTTTTCATATGTTTGTTGGCTACATAAATGTCCTCTTTTGAAAAGTGTCTGTTCATATACTTTGCCCACTTTTTGATAAGGTTGTTTTTTTCTTGTAAATTTGTTTAAGTTCCTTGTAGATTCTGGATATTAGGCCTTTATCAGATGGATAGATTGCAAAAATTTTCTCCCATTCTGTAGGTTGCCTGTTCACTCTGATGATAGTTTGTTTTGCTGTGCAGAAGCCCTTTAGTTTAATTAAATCCCATTTGTCAATTTTGGCTTTTGTTACCATTGCTTTTGGTGTTTTAGTCATGAAGTCTTTGCCCATGCCTGTGTCCTGAATGGTATTGCCTGGGATTTCTTCTAGGGATTATGTGGTTTTAGGTCTTATGTTTAAATCTTCAATCCATCTTGAGTTAATTTTTGTATAAGGTGTAAGGAAGGGGCCCAGTTTCAGTTTTCTGCATATGACTATCCTGTTTTCCCAACACCATTTATTAAATAGGGAATCCTTTCTCTATTGCTTGTTTTTGTCAAGTTTGTCAAAGATCAGTTGCCAACCTGGCAAATTCTTATACTGTGATGAGAAATGTCTCCAACTACATACTGATGACCATCGTATCCTCAGAAAACCCCTAATTTGGGGAACATCCACCTCAACACCTATCTGTTTAAGAAGTTAGCTAGACACAAAGTCAACCATATTTTATGGGAATTAGAATACTCACCACCAAGGCCTTCCTTGGGACTTAGAGGTGATACTTCACTCAGAACTCCATAGCTAAGAACAGCTAAGGCAGACCCAGAGCTCAGTTTGTACCAGCTATTCATTCTAGAAGTATTACTAAGTGCTTAGTGTGTATCAGGCACTGGTGCAATGCTTGATGGACCACATTCACAGAATTTTTTGGTCTTACTAGGCAGCCCAAATGACCAGGTCTTGAGGGCAGATTATATCCCTTAGCAAGCCTGCCCTGGCAGATTACCCAAACTATGAACTTTAAGGCCATCTATTTTCAACTATAATTAATCAGAATAATCTGGCAGAGAAAGTAGGCACACAGGCAGGCATACTGATGCCAGACTGAAAGTCAAATATACCCAGAAACAATAATTTAAAGTACAGAATAACAGGCTGACCCCCGTTTAGGGAGGCCTGTCCTTAAATACTGTGCCTATGCAAAGACATTTATGTCTGGTGATTATTAAAGATATTGATTAAACTCTACAGAGACTTTTGAAGGATCCATATTTATTACTGCTTCCTCCAATACAATGCATCTAGAAAATCTGTAGTCAGAACAAGAAATACTTTTAGCAATTCAGAAAAATAATACACCACTCACTGTCCCTATGTGCGTCTCTAGGATTCCACAACATTAAAATGTATCTTTAATTTGCTCCATTTCCACTGCCATAACTTCAACTTAGTGATTATGTAATTATTCACTAATATGGCACGTTTTATCCATATACTGGTTCTTTATCCATTGACATTAACATAATACTATAACTTAAATTAGCTATTTTGTTTCCAGAAACTCTGATGTTTTCAACTATGACACCAAGATTGAAGAATAATATTGAAGGCCTTTTGTAATTGTATCTACTATACATGGCTAAATGCAGCACAACCAGTTTTTTTGAGGAATACTTCTTCTGTTCTGCTTACAGACAACTCAATAGTTCAACCTACTTCATAAGTTTGGCTGCAACATAAAACATTCACAGGAAACATCCCCTTCAAAGAAACCATTATACTAGAAATGAAAAAGAATCTCAGGAAAATAGAAATGGACAGGAACTTCCTTAACTTGCCAAACAATATCTCTGAAAAATATAGGTCATATTATTCTTAATATTGAAAGACTGAATGCTTGTTCCCAAAAGCGAGATCAAGGGAAGGATAACTATTCTTGCCACGCCTATACAGCACCATATTGGAAGTGCTAGCTAGTGAAAGGCTAGAAAATAAAATGTACGCATAGGAGACAGAAAGAAACAAAACAGTCCTTGTTTGCAGATAATATGATTGAATACATAGACAATACCAAGGAAATCATAAAAATCTCCTAGTTAGTAAGTTGCAGGATACAAGATCAACATACAGAAACCAATTGTGTTTTTATATACTAGATAAGAACAGGTGGATACCAAAAATAAAAAATACAATGCCACTTACAATTGCTCAGAAAGTGGAAGACTTAGGGGTAAATCTAACAAAACTTGTAAAGAAATTACAAGCTGAGCACTACACAATGCTGATGGAAGAAATTTTAAAAATCTAAGTGCATAAATGGAAAGACATAGTATGTTTGTGGACTTGAAGTCTCAAGACAGATGTCAACTCTACTCAAATTGACACACATATTTAATGTAATTCCTGTCAAAATCCAAGCAAAAAATTTTTATATATAGGTTTTATATATATATATACACACACACACACACACACACACACGCAATGGATAAGTAAATATGTGATTAGACAATATACCTACAAAAATGCCTAGATTTTGGTATGAATTTTTGCAAAATTTATATGAAAAGTCAAAAAACTCAAATAGCTAAAAACAGTTTTTTAAAAATACAAAGTGGGAAGAATCAGTGTACCCAATTTCAAGTTTTATTATATAACTACAGTAATCAAGACTGTGTGATATTGACAGAGTGATAGACACATAGATCAATGGAGCAGCACACAAAACCCAGAAATAGACACACACAAATATGATCATTGATTTTCAGCAAAGGTGCAAAAGCAATTCAGTGGAGGAAAGATAGCATTTCCAACAAATGGTATTAGAGCAATTGAAAATCCTTAGGGTAAAGAGTGAACCTCAACCAAAAACTCATACCCTATGCAAAAATTAACTAAAAATGTATTATGGACTTACATGTAAAATGTAAAATTATAGAACTTTTAGGGAGAAAACACAAGAAAAACTTTGGCATATAGGGTTGGGCAAAGAGTTCATTCACTTGATACCAAAAGCACAATTCATGAAAGAAATTAAATGATAGTTTGGACTTCATCAATATTAAAAACTTTGGTTCCATGAAAAAGGATAAGAAATCTTTGGCTCCATGTTAAAAAGATAAAATATAGCCTATAGGGTAAGAGAAAATATTTGCAAATCACAAATCTGACAAAATACCTCATATCTATAGTATGTAAAGAAAAAATAAGCAATCCCAATTAGAAAATAAAGAAAAGACACAGACATTTCACAGACAAGGATATACAAAGGTAAATAAGCACATAAACAGATGTAAAACATCATTAGTCATTAAGGAAATGCAAACTAAAAGTACAATGAAATACCATTACACACCAATAAGGATAGATAAAATAAAAATAGTTACAACTCCAAAAACTGGCAAGGATATAGAGGAATTGGACCTTTCATACTTGATGGGGATATAAAACAGTAGAGCCACTCTGAAACAGAATTTCAAAGTTTCTTAAAAATGAAACACAACCCAGCAATTGCCCTTCTGGGCATTTATCCCAAAGAATGAAGCCTTCTGTTATGTATACACACACATGCACAGCTACTTGTACACAGATGTTTATAGTAAATTTGTTCATAATTTAAAAAAAAAAAAACCGAAAACAACCCAAATGTCCTTCAAAAGGTGAATGCAATGAGTCAATGCAATGGGTTATGCGATTGTGGTATATCCATAACATGGGATATTTCTCAGCAATGGAAAGGAACAAACTGATACACACAAACCTGGATTAGCCTGTAGATAATCATGCTGAGTGAAATAACCATTCCCTAAAAGTCACATACTGTATCACTCTATTCATACAACAATCTTGAAGTGACAAATTATAGAAATAGAAAACAGATTAGTGGTTGCCAGAAGTTAAGGAGCTGATGAGAGCAGGACAGAAACTAGAATGACTACAACAAGACAACATGAGGGATCCTCATGGCTATGAAAATGTTTCATATCTTTACCATATCAATGCCAATATCCTGTTTCTGATATTATACTACAGTTTTGCAGGTTGTTACCATTGGAGAAAATTAGGTAAAGGATGAATGAGATCTGTGTGTATTTTATTTTGCAACTGCATGTGAATCCAAAATTATTTCAACATAAATGACTTAATTAAAAATATCCATTAAATATCCATAAAATTGAAACACCTTTAGCTAGACTGATCAAAAAAGAGATAATTCACAAACCACCAATGTCAGAAATAAAAGAAGGAGTATCTACCACAGAGACCACAGACATCAAAAGGATAATAAGAAACATTATTGTCTCAGTAAGATTGGTTGAGTTACTATAACAAATTACCATAGACTGGATGGCTTAAGCAATAAACATTTATTTCTCATAATTGTGAAGATTGTAAGGTCCAAGGTCAAGGTGCCAGCAGATCCAGTGTCTGCTGAGGGCCAGTTTCCTGGTTTGCAAATGGCCACTTTCTGCCTATACCCTTATGTCTTTTCTTAGGAGAACACTAAGTTTATTCAGAAGGACTCCACCCTTATAATATAATTACTTCTCAAAAGCCCCACCTCCTAATATCAACACATTGGGGATTAGGTTTTCAATATATTGATTTGGGCAGGACACAAACATTTAGTCTATAATATTCTATTCCTGGCTTCAAAAAGTCATGCCTTTCTGACATGCAAAATACATTCATTTCATCCCAACAACCCCAAAAGTCTTAACTCACTCCAGTGTCAACTCTAAAATCTAGAGTCCAGAGTCTTGCCTAAATATCATCTAAATCAGCTATGGGTGAAACTTGAGGTAAGATTCATCCTGAGGCAGAATTCTTCTCCAGGTATAAACCAGTGACACCAAACAAGTTATGTGCATCCTAAATACTAGACATTGCCAAAATAGAAATTTGCTGGGGGGCGAGGAAAGTAAGAAAGAAGGAAGGAGTGATGAGCTCCAGGTAAGTCCAAAATCTAGCAAAGAAAAGTCTATGAAGTCTTAAGGCTTGAGAATAATCCTCTGGTTTGATCCTCTGTCTTCTGGACCCACTGTGGCAGTAGTCCTGCCTCCACAGTTCTGCTGAGTGGGAGTTAAGCGCCCATGGCTCTGCCCAGCAGATGTTATGAGCCCATGGTGAGATTATGTGAACATTGGTTCAGCCCTTTGAGACTGAGGTGAAGTAGACCTGCCTCTCAGGCCCGTGCATTCTGGGCCTGTAGTGAGAGTCATAGCCCTGATGATCTTTGAATCACCTTTTGGGCTGTCTTTCCTTGTCTGAAGAATAATGCATGTCCACAGCTGGAACAGATGTATGATCTGGGTTTGTAGGCCCTGAGAAGTCTGACGGTCTTCTTTTACTTCATCCCATTTTCTGTTTTCTTTAGTCAAAGCTGGCAGCATTTTTGCTAACATAATGGCTTCTGCTGAGATAGCTGAATAGGTCCATGCTTCACACCTGCACTAATCTCCTTAACAAATGATTGCTCTACCACACCCGTAGTGTTTTCTTCTGAACTCACTTTCTCACTTTTTGTTATGCATAGGCTGAGAATTTTCCAAATCTTTAAGTTCTCATAACTTTTTGGTAAGTAATTGTGTCTTCAATTCATTTCTGTCCTCTTGCATTTTACTATAAGCAATCAGGAGGAACCAAACCACTCCTTAGACACTTTGTTTAGAAATTTCCTTGGTTAAATACCCAATTTTATTGTTCACAAACTCTACCTTCCACAAAACGCTAGAATACAAACATAATTCAGCCAAATTCTTTGCCACGTTATAGCAAGAATCACCTTTCCTCCAGTTTCCAATAGTATGTCCCTCATCTCCATCTCAGACCTCGTCAGAATGGCCTTTACCATCCACGTTTCTATCAACATTCTGCTCATGATTATTTATGCATTCTCTAAGAAGACAAAGGTTTTCTCTACAGATCTCCATTTTTCTTTCTGAGCTATCACTAGAATCACCTGTAAAAATCTCTTCACAGCAATTCTGGCTTCTTCTGGCATGTACTGCTAAACCATTCTATCCTCAACCCATTACCCAGTTGCAAAGCCACTCCACATTTTTAGGTATTTGTTACAGCTGCAGAACACCACCTCTTAGTACCAGTTTCTGTCTCAGTCCGTTCAGACTTCTATACAAAATTACCATAGACTGGATGACTTAAGCAGCAAACGTTTATTTCTGACAGTTCTGGAACCTGGAATGTCCAAGATCAAGGTGCCAGCAGATCTGGTGTCTGGGCCCACTTCCTGATTTGCAGACGACTGTTTTCTTGTTAGATCCTCACATGGTTAAGTGCAAAAAGTAAGAACAAGTTCTCATGTCTCTTCTTATAAGGGCACTAATCCCATTCAGAAGGACTCCACCTTAATGACCTAATTAGTTTTCTAAGACCCCACCATCAGATAAATAGCAATCCCCCACAAAATGTTTCCAAAAAAGTAGAAGTGCATGCTTCAAAATAATTTTATGAGTCCACATAACACTGCAACTAAAATCAGGAAAAAAAAGGATTTAAAATGAATAAAACTGTAGATCATTTTGCACTTATCCCCATGTATATAATACTTTTTAAATACTGGCATATTATGTATAAGAAGAAAGATAAATTACCAAATGAAGTATATTCAAGAAATGAAATATATGCTGCTAAGCAGGCTCTCTGGCTTTCACACTTTGTCTTTATTTACTATCTAATCATGTTCAGTTTTTCAGTATCTTTCTCCAAAGCATCAATAACCCCAATAAAAATAATCCAATTTCTTAGCTTTCATGTTTATTATGTCCCTGTGCCTCTCAAACATCAAAGACATTGTACCTACTAGTATATGCCTTGCATTAATGCTCCATCCCAGTTTACCATCAGTACAAGTTTCAACAAATGCATGACAGAGGATATTAGCGTTTTAACTACCAGCAGTGAAGGGTCCTTCTTTGTCAGACGGTCAGCAAGAATTCAGCAAGAAATCCCATTATAGTGTTGCTTCCCAAGTCTAACTCCCACAAGATGGGTGCCTCAAAGAACAGAATCTGAAAAAAGAATTTGCATATAGGAAATGTATTGGTGGCCAGGGGCAATGGCTCACACCTGTAATCCCAGCACTTTGGGAGGCCGAGGTGAGTGGATCACTTGAGGTCAGGAGTTCGAGACCAGCCTGGCCAACATGGTGAAACCCCATTCGTACTAAAAATACAGAAACTAGCCAGGCATGGTGGCACCCTGTAATGCCAGCTACTCAGCAGACTGAGGTGGGAAAATTGCTTGAACCCCGGAGGCAGAGGTTGCAGTGAGCTGAGATCCTGCCACTGCACTCCAGGCTGGGCGATAGAGTGAGATTCCATCAGGAGGAGGAAGAAGAAGAAGAAGAAGAAAAAGAAGAAGAAGAAGAAGAAGAAGAA
>NW_012118077.1:41774-68024 GCF_000951035.1 Colobus angolensis palliatus
AGGAAGGGGGAGGAAGAGGAGGAGGAGGAGGAGAAGGAGGAGAAGGAGGAGGAGGAGAAGGAGAAGGAGAAGCCTGTCAATCCTATGGAGAGCTCTAGAACTGGGGTGAATCTAGAAAAGTGACCCACATTGAGACAAGGGGGCTGGGCCTTTATACTTTTATACTCCAACTTGAACCAGTGAATACAGGCTTCCCCTGAAAGGGAAATCATAATATTTGAAGAAGTGGCTCCAATTGTCTCAAGGAAATTTTTGAGGAGACATTCAGAGATTCATCTACGAGTTGTTAGCATGCAACACTATTGGCAGCTAGGGTAATAGGTATCTCAGTCCTGAGAGGGAAGAGAGGGCATATGGGCAGTACACACAGCATCCACTACTACACACATGCGCGCTCACGCACACACACACACACACAGTATATATATAGTATACATATATACATTGTGTGTATTGTATATGTATATGTGTACACAATTATATATGTATACAGTATATATACACACTGTATGTATAAATATATGCACATACTTTGTGTGTATATGTATATATTCAACAACATGCTTATTAGTGTAACAACCTGTTTCATCCCTTCTTCAGTACACTTTCGCCCCACTTTCATTCATGTCCATATTTCTAGCATCATATCCTGTTCTAATTCCTTGTTTATGAGCTAGTTCTGACTGCTTCCATATCGGATTTAAGATATCTCTAATTAATTGGGATACATGGAGAGGGTGTCATCGTCATTCTCGGAAGCCTTAGTAACATAGATAGGAGTAACTCAAGTTTACCTAAACCACCCAAGATGGATGTCTACGAAAGTCCTGCCTTTGCAAGTGCTCTATATGGGTTTGGAGTGAATCTAGCAGAGGTCATATCCAAGAAAGCCAGTGTGTTTAATTTGTAGAGTTTTGAGACTTGCCTGGATCCAATGAGAGAAGCAGAAAAGTGAAGAAGAGTTTAAACTATGGTCAATGAGAGAAGCTGGAAATCAGAAAAGCCAGAAAAAGCAGCACCCATAATTGAATCTGAGGAGTAAGGCAAGGTCACAAACATGAAAACAAAGTAAAAGTTTCTTGCAGTAACACCAGTTGGAACTTCTCCTCATTAACTGTGTCTTTTTCCTAGAAATTTCTACAGAAAATAAAATAAGAATGCTGCGGTCAAAAGGGCAGAGTATTCAAGCAGAAAGCAGAAGAAAACTGCTTTCTCCGTCCAGAGAAACTAAGCTCTGTCACTTACTAATTATATCACATATGGCAAATCACTTAACCTATCTGAGGCCCTCATATTTTCTTCATATCTAAAGTGAGAATATGAATATAGGTACCCATTTCCTGAAAAATTTTTTCAAGATTCAATGAATTAGCAAATATGAAGATGTTTGGCTTCATAGTAATGTCTGCTTTCAGAGAGATCTATAAGATGCTTCTCCTTGAGCAAGGGATCTGCTGGAGGACTCCCCTAAACATCCAAAGGAGGCAGAAAACCCTGAAGGGAAGAAGAAGGAGGCAGCCACCTTGGACGGTGAGAGGACCCTTCCTGTGGAGTTGGAAAAGAACAGCACCCTCTCTGAGCCCGGCTCTGGCCGGGGGCCTCCCCAAGAGGAAGAAGAGGAGGAGGAAAAGGAAGAGGCTGCCAATGAAGATGCTGAGGCCCCAGGCATCAAAGATCATGAAAGCCTGTAGCCACCAATGTTCCAAGAGGAGCCCCCACTCTGTTCCTGCTGCTGTCTGGGTGCTACTGGGGAAACTGGCCATGGCCTGCAAACTGGGAACCCCTTTCCCACCCCAACCGGCTCTCCTCTTCCACTCACTTTTCGCACTCCAATCCCAGCCCATGGAGATTGACCTGGATGAGACAGGTCACCTGGCCCTCCCCTCTAGGTCCCCATACCCCTATTATCAGAGTCAGAGCCATGTCTTCTGCTCCCTGGGTTGAGATGAGGCTATTATGTTCCTTCCACTTGGAGCTATTTTCCAGGCTTCTGCTGGGGCCTGGGCCAACTGTTTCCACCTCCTGACATCCTTCTCCCACTCTCCTAGGTATTCTGGAACTCTGGGTTGGGATCAGGGGTAGGAATAGAAAAGATGGAGCATAAACAGCAGTGTGGGCTTGTGGGGCCTGGGAGGGGCAATCCTCAAATGGGGGGTGGGGGCAGCACAGGAGGGTGGCATCTTCCTGAGCTCCTGTCCCCTGCTACACCTATTATCCCAGCTGCCTAGATTCAGGTAAAGTAGGACAGCTTGTAGGGAAGGGGCTCCTTACCATAAATCTTTGATGATTGACAACACTCATTTTTCCTTTTGCTGATCCCAAGAGTTCCGGGAGTTGTAGTTTATCATCAAAAGATTTTGGGGCTTCCAAGTTGTTTGGGCCAAGGACCTGAGACCTGAAGGGTTGACTTTACCCATTTGGGTGGGAGTGTTGAGCATCTGCCCCCGTTTAGATCTCTGAAGCCAGAAATGTGATGCTTGGGAAGGCCCCTAGCTGCCCTTTTCCCTCTCTGCACAGTGCTCAAGGCCAGCTTATAGTTATATATATCACCCAGACATAAAGGAAAAGACACATTTTTTAGGAAATGTTTTTAGTAAAAGAAAACTACAAAAAAAAATTAACCCTTTGTGTGCTCCGCATTCTGCTCCTTCTTTCCCCATCGTTGCCCCCATTTCTGAGGTGCACTGAGAGTCTCCCCTACTATTTGGGGCTTCATGACTTTCTTTTTGTAGCTGGGGCTTTGGTGTTCCTTCCAGTGTCATTTCTCATCCACATACCCTGACCTGATCCCCTTAGTGTTGTCACCAGATCTGATTTGTAATCCACTGAGAGGACAGATGGAAATAAGTGCCCTCTCCCACCTTCTTCCTAGGGGTCTCTCTATGCCTCTCTTCAGTATCTGGTCTCTTTTACCCTGGCACCTCCCCATTGGGCTCTGATGACTAATTGCTGACTGTAGCTTTGGAAGTTTAGCTCTGAGAACTGTAGATGATTTTAGTTCTAGGAAAATAAAACCCATTCATTTCCCCCTGCCAAAAAAAAAAAATAGAAGTAGAAGATGCTTCTGAGCACATCAAATCACCCTGGGCCATCCGAAAAGGCACGCCTTTTCAGTTTGCATTCATAAAAATTAGTTCTATGACTGACTAAATGACTTCTATTCCTTTTTTTTTAAACTTTATTTCAGGTTCAGGGATACATGTGCAAGTTTGTTAATACTGGCAAACTTGTGTTACAGAGGCTTGGTGTACAGACCATTTCGTCACACATGTACTAAATAGAGTACTCGATAGTTATTTTTCCTGATCCTCTCCCTCTTGCCACCCTCCTCCCTCAAGTAGGTCCCAGTGTCTGTTGTTCCCTTCTTTGTGTCTGTTGATTCTCATTATCTAGCTCCCACTTAATAAGTGAGAACATGCAGTATTTGGTTTTCTCTTCCTGAGTTCGTTTGCTAAGAATAATGGCCTCCAGCTCCATCCATGTTCCTACAATGGACATTATCTCATTCTCTTTTATGGCTGCACAGTATTCCATGGTGTCTATATACCACATTTTCTTTATCAAGTCTACCATTGATGGGCATTTAGGTTAAGTCCATGTCTTTGCTATTGTGAATAGTGCTGCAGTGAACATTCGCATGTATGTGTCTTTATGGTAGAATGATTTATATTCCTTTGGGTATATACCCAGTGATGGGATTGCTGGATCTAATGGTAGTTCTGGTTTTAGTTCTTTGAGGAATCATCACACTGCTTTCCACAATGATTGAACCAATTTACCTTCCCATCAATCACATATAAGCATTCCTTTTTCTCTGCAACCATGCCAGCATCTGATATTTTTCTACTTTTTATTAATGCCATTCTGACTGGTGTGAAATGGTATCTCATTGTGATTTTGATTTGCATTTCCCTAATGATTCGTAATGTTGAACATTTTTTCATATGCTTGCTGGCCACATGTATGTCTTCTTTTGAAAAGTGTCTGTTCATGTCCTTTGACCACTTTTTAATGGGGTTGGGTTTTTTGTAAATTTGTTTAAGTTCCTTATAGATTTTGAACTTTAAACCTTTGTCAGATGCATAGTTTGCAAATATTTTCTCCCATTCTGTAGGTTGTTTGTTTGCTCTATTTGTAGTTTATTTTGCTATGTAGAAACTCTTTCGTTCCATTAGATTCAATATGACAGTATTTGCTTTTGTCGCAATTGCTTTTGGTGTCTCTGTCATGAAATCTTTGCCTGGTCCTATTCCAGAATTGCATTGCCTAGGTTGTCTTCCAGGGTTTTATACTTTTGGGTTTTATATGTAAGTCTATTCTCTCTTGAGTTTTTTTGGGTTTTGTTTGTTTGTTTTTGTTTTTGTTTTTTGAGATGGAGTCTCACTCTTGTTGCTCAGGATGGAGTGCAGTAGTGCAATCTCGGCTCACTGTAAACTCCACCCCCTGGGTTCAAGCAATTCTCCTGCCTCAGCCTCCCGAGTAGCTGGGACATAGGCGCCTGCCACCATGCCTGGCTTTTTTTTTTTTTTTTTAGTAGCGACAAGGTGTCACCATGTTGGCCAGGCTGGTCTCGAACTCCTGACCTCAGGTGATCCGCCCACCTTGGCCTCCCAAAGTGGTGGGATTATAGGCATAAGCCACCATGGCCAGCCCATCTTGAGTTGTTTTTTGTATGTGGTGTACAGAAAGGGTCCAGTTTCAATCTCCTGCTTATGGCTAACCAGTTATCCCACTCCCATTTATTGAATAGGGAGTCCTTTCCCCATTGCTTGCTTTTGTCAGCTTTGTTGAAGATCAGAGTGTTGTAGGTGTGTGGCCTTATTTCTGGGATTTCTATTCTGTTCCATTGGTCTCTGTGCCTGTTTTTGTACCAGTACCATGTTGTTCTGGTTACTGTAGCCCTATAGCATAGCTTGCAGTCAGGTAAGGTGATGCCTCTAGCTTTGTTCTCTTTGCTTGACTTGTATATCTCTTGTAGTAGCTTGGTCTCATGTTTCTATTAATTAACTCTTGTGGTGCTCTCGTGAGGTCTTTTTCTGCTCAACTGCCTCCTCCCAGGGTCAGGCTGCATTTCCTTCGTTGGTGAAAGACTCTAGGAATCTCAGCCTGCTTTCTCATGTTCTCTCTCTCTCTCTCTCTCTCTCTCTCTCTCTCTCTCTCTCTCTCTGCTTCTATCTTCTATTTTCACGCTTAGAGTTCTACTGCCTTCCCTCCAAGTGTGGCTATAGATGCTTCAGTTTTCCCCTTTCTTGAATACAGGATCTTACTACTGTAAATGTTTTACTGAAGATCAGTGCAGAAAAAAAAGACATGAAACATAATATAATTCTGGGAGTATCAGTGGATTACAAGCCACAGAATTCTCATAATAATTTCTCTATCATTCCAAACTCCCTTGTGGGTTGGGCCTTTTCTCCCGGTAGGTGGAGTTTCAGAGGTGCTTCCATCCTGATTACCTGATTGACACTTGAGGGTACATCCTGTGATGCTTGCTTCAAGGCTTCTCATCTTGAATATGGAACATAAGCATGTTCCAGAAACAAGATATCCTAAATGTCCCTTTCTGCAGTGCGCAGCAGGTATCTCTGACCTCAGAAATATCACACAAGTGACCCATTGCTGACTAAGCCTATAAGAATTTTATTGCTCACACTGCTACTCATAGCATGTGGCTTCTCTGCTGCTCAGTTTTTCCATTTTATGATAAAATTTACCCTTCTTTCCAGCTTTCAATCTTCCTGCTTTGTTTTTGTATTCTCATTAGTGTTCTACTTCAATTCAGAAGAGGCTTGGCCATTTCAAAGACCAAGGCAAGCCCTTTGGCCTTTTCCATTCCTATAGGTATTCTAGCACCAAAGAACAATTGGTCACAAACACAATTCTAATACATTCTCTGGGCACAGCCATGTACAAGACTTGAGCTGGCCTCACTGCAGCCATCTCCATGGAAACCAGGAAAAAAATGTGCATTTTGAGAAGCTGGAGGCCAAGTCCCTCTGGCACATTGTTTTTCCACAACGAATGACACAGGTGAAAGTGACCCAAGCAAAAGTCATACAAGATAAGTCTTAGATGGACCTGCTTCTCCCCAGCCTACCATCAAAGGTCACCCTGAGCTTTTTCAACTTCCCACACTACTACCAACTGACAGAGAGTTATCACAAACTTTCTTAGCCTCACTGCCCAGCTATCTAACTTTTTAAATTGAAATAACAGGCCTGGAGAATTGATGGACGTTTTTCTCCATCATCCAAGCATAAAATTATCTGACCCAAGGGGCCGTTCATACTTTCAAAACTGAAACAATATTATACCAAAGGAATTCACAGAATTGTGCATTGTTATGTTGTGCTTGCCCCTATCATATGTAAATATCCTTGCAAAGTGCTATAGAAAGATACACTGTCTGCAGACACTACATATGAAAATGTAATCAGAGATTATTTTTATATTTTATTTTTAATTTTTGTGGGTACATAGTGGGTGTATATATTTATGGGATGTGTGAGACATTTTCATACAGGCTTGCAATACATAATAATCACATCATGGCAAGTGGGGTATCCATTCCGTCAAGCATCTATCCTTTCTGTTATAAACAATCCAATTACAATCTTTTAGTTATTTTTAAATGTACAATTAACTATTTAGTCACCCTGTTGTGCTATTAAATAGTAGATCTTATCCATTCTTTCTATTTTTTTACCCATTAACCATTCCCACCTACCCCCCACCCCAGCCCCCTATTGCCCTTCCCAGCCTCTGGTAACCATCCTTCCACTCTCTATGAACAAGAGACGAATTGTGATTTTTAGATTCCACAAGTAAGTAAGAACATGTGATGTTTGTCTTTCTATGCCTGGCTTATTTCACTTAACATAATGATCTCCAATTCTATCCATGTTGTTGCAAATGACAGGATCTCATTGTTTTTTATGGCTGAATAGTACTCTATTGTGTATATGTACCACATTTTCTTTATCCAGTTATCTGTTGATGGAAACTTAGGTTGTTTCCAAATCTTACATATTGTGAACAGAGTTGCAACAAACACAGAAAGGCAGGTATCTCTTTGATATACTGACATCTGTTCCTTTGGGTACATACTCAGTAGTGGGATTGCTGGATCATATAGTAGCCCTATTTTTAGTTATTTAAGAAACCTCCAAACGGATCTCCATAGTAGTTGTATTAACTTACATTCCTACCAACAGGGTTTGAGGGTTCCCTTTTCTCCACATCCTCACCAGCATTTGTTATTCCCTGTCTTTGGACTTAAGTCATTTTAACTGGAGTGAGATGATATCTCCTTGAAGTTTTGATTTGCATTTCTCTGATGATCAATTATATTGAGCACCTTTTCATATACCTGTTTGCTTATTATATACCTTCTTTTAAGAAATGTCTATTCAAATCTTTTGCCCATTTTTTGAAAGGATTATTAGATTTTTTCCTATAGAATTGTTTGAGCTCCTTATATGTTCTGGCTGTTAATCCCTTGTCAGATGGGTAGTTTACAAATATCTTCTCCCATGTTGTGGGTTATCTCTTCATGTTGTTGATTGTTTCCATTGCTGTGCAGAAGCCTTTTAACTTGATGTGATCTCATTTGCCCATTTTTGTTTTGGTTCCCTGTGTTTGTGAGGTATTGCTCAAGAAATTGTTGCTGAGACCAATGTCCTGGGAAGTTTGGCCAAAGTTTTCTTGTAGTAATTTCATAGTTTGAGGTCTTACATTTAAGTCTTTAATCCATTTTGATTTGATTTTTGTATGTGGTGAAAGATAGGGGTATAGTTTTCTTCTTTTGCGTAAAGATATCCAGTTTTCCAAGCACTATTGTATCAAAGAGACTGTCTCTTCCCCAGTGCATATTTTTGGTGGCTTTGTCAAAAATGAGTTCAAGGTGGCTGTGTGGATTTGTTTCCACATTCTCTGCTTTGTTCCATTAGTCTATGTGTCTGTTTTTATACCAATACCATGCTGTTTGGGGTACTACAGCTCTGTAGTATAATTTGAAGTCAGGTAATGTGATTCCTCCAGGTTTAGTTTTATTTACTCAGGATAGTTTTGGTGATCCTGGGTTATTTGTGGTTCCATATACATTTTAGGATCGTTTATTCTATTTTTGTGAAGAATGTCATTGGTATTTTGATAAGGATTACATTGAATCTATAGATTGCTTTGGGTAGTATAGATATTTTAATGACATTGATTCTTCCTATCCATGATCATGGAATATCTTTCCATTTTTTGGTGTCCACTTCAATTTCTTTCATCAGTGTTTCACAATTTTCATTATAGAGATCTTTTACTTATTTTGTTAATTCCTAGGTATTTAATTTTATGTGTGGCTATAGTAAATCAGATTACTTTTTTATTTCTCAGATTTCCCAATGTTGGCATACAAACGCTACTGATTTTTATATGTTGATTTTGTATCCTACAACTTTACTAAATTTATCAGTTCTAATTCTTTTTGTGGAGTCTTTAGGTTTTTCCAAATATAAGATTATATCATCTGCAAACAAGGATAATTTCACTTCTTCCATTCCAATTTGGATGCCCTTTATTTCTTTCTCTTGTCTGGTTGCTCTAGCTAGGACTTCCAGTACTATGTTGAATAACAGTGGTGAAAGTGGGCATCCTTGTCATGTTCCAGATCTTAAAGGAAAGACTTTCAGTTTTTCCCCATTCCGTATGTTACTAAGTGTGACTCTGTTGTATATGGCCTTTATTATGCACAGAAATTCTGAGTGGTCTGCACCTAATGCAATATGTTCAAGTATGTAGAAATGTATTATCTACACACCAGGAGGGTAAAGAAAGTCTACTGAGAACCAAAGACCTACTATACCCTCTTATGATCCCCAAGGGTTCCTGCATGATTGTTTCACTGGACTCTCTGTTTTAATTCAGTCTAGGGCTATGCTCCACTTTTTCATGACACATACACTGGTAAAGACTACACTTTGCCTTGGTGTATTATTTATTATTATTATCCTTGAGAAAAACAGATATCACACATAGACTGGGTAATGTGATAACAGTTTAATAAAAAGACTTTAAAGATAATTAATGAAACTGTGGGAAGAATTTCTAAGTAAGTATTCTGTTACTGACAACAGGGAAGAGCCATTACCATGCTTACTTTGGAAGGGTTGGGGGGTAGTCACTGGAATCCAGCGAAGATAGCAAAAATGTAGGTGACATAACAGGAGCCATGACAGTCACCAGGCAAAATAAAGTCAACAATGATGACTCTTCAGGGAAGAAGCCAGAAGAATAAATACTCTGGCTTTAATTTTTCCCCACCTCCCAACATTCTCCCCATGCCCTCCATTGGCCAAACTCAACCAGGGACAGAAAACCAATGAGGAAACATTGGACTTAAGCTGTATTTTAGACCAAATAGACCTAATAGACTGCTATGATTTCAAAGCCCCCTCCAAAACTCATGTTGAAATTTAATTGCCATTGTAACAGTATTGAGAATGGGGGCTTTTAAGATGTGATTAGGCCATGAAAACTCCACCCGCATGTATGGGCTTAATGCCTTTAAAAAGAGGGCTTTTGAGAGTGATTTCTTACTCCCTTGTTCTTCTGCTTTCCATCATGTGATGATGCAGCAATAAGGCCCTAACCAGATCTGAGCCCCTCAACCTTGAATTTCTCAGCCTCCAGGACTATAAGAAGTAAATTCAGGAAATACAGAAAATACCACTAAGATGATTCACCAAGATTGAAATGAAGGAAAAAATGTTAAGGGCAGCCAGAGAGAAAGGTCGGGTTACCCACAAAGGGAAGCCCATCAGACTAACAGCGGATCTCTCTGCAGAAACCATACAAGCCAGAAGAGAGTGGGAGCCAATATTTAACATTCTTAAAGAAAAGAATTTTCAACCCAAAGTTTCATATCCAGTCAAATTAACTTTGAAAAGTGAAGGAGAAATAAAATCTTTTACAGACAAGTAAATGCTGAGAGATTTTATCACCACCAGGCCTGCCTTACAAGAGCTCCTGAAGGAAGCTCTAAATATGGAAAGGAAAAAGCAGTACCAGCCACTGCAAAAACATACCAAATTGTAAAGACCATCGACACTATGAAGAAACTGCATCAACTAACGGGCAAAATAACCAGCTAGCATCCCAATGACAGGCTCAAATTCACACATAACCATATTAACCTTAAATGTAAATGGGCTAAATGCCCCAATTAAAAGACACAGACTGGCAAATTGGACAAAGAGTCAACACCCATTGGTGTGCTGTATTCAGGAGCCCCATCTCACTTGCAAAGACACACATAGGCTCAAAATAAAAGGATGGAGGAATATTTACCAAGGAGATGGAAAGCAGAAAAAAGCTGGGGTTGCAATCCTAGTCTCGGATAAAACAGACTTTAAAAGAACAAAGATAAGAAAAGACAAAGAAAGACATTACATAATGGTAAAGGGATCAATGCAACAAGAAAAATTAACTATCCTAAATATATATGCACCCAATACAGGAGCACCTAGACTCACAAAGCAAGTTCTTAGAGACCTACAAAGAGACTTAGACTCCCACACAATAATAGTAGGAAACTTTAACAACCCACTGTCAATATTAGACAAATCAACGAGACAGAAAGTTAACAAGGATATCCAGGACTTGAACTCAGCTCTGGACCAAGCAGAACTAATAGACATCTACACAACTCTCCACCCCAAATCAACAGAATACACATTCTTCTCAGCACCACATCGCACTCATTCTAAAATTGGCCACATAATTGGAAGTAAAACACTCCTCAGCAAATGCAAAAGAAGAGAAATCATATCAAACAGTCTCTCAGACCACGGTGCAATCAAATTAGAACTCAAGATTAAGAAACTCACTCAAAACTGCACAATTACATAAAAAATGAATAACCTGCTCCAGAATGACTACTGGGTAATTAACAAAATTAAGGCAGAAACAAATAAGTTCTTTGAAACCAATGAGAACAAATGGAGAATTGAAATAAAAATAAGTTGAATTATTTCTTTAAATAAATAGTTGTACACACACACGCACACACACACATATTCTTTTCTTTTTTGAGACTTAGTCTCGCTCTGCACCAGGCTGGAGTACGGTGGCACATTCTCGGCTCACTGCACCCTCTGCCTCCCAGGTTCAAGCAATTCTCCTGCCTCAGCCCCCCAAGTAGCTGGGATTACAAGCACACACCACCACGCCCAGCTAATTTTTACATTTTTAATAGAGATGGGGTTTCGCCGTGTTGCCAACCTGTTCTCAAACTCCTGACCTCAAGTGATCTGCCGGCCTTGGCCTCACAAAATGCTGTGATTACAGGTGTGAGCCACTGTGCCCAGACAATCAATAGGTATATTTTAGCAAGACGTAGATTGAGATTCCTACTCAGATGTAAAATTGCAGTATGACACAATACATACCGCAGACGAAAGCTTTAGTTCTTTCTCCAGTGGGTCTTGAAGGTGGCAAGAAACACATATGAAATAAATACTCCAGTTCAGTGTCTCTGATTATTCAGATGGAATGAAAATGTGTGGGAAATTGATGGGCTTGGGGAAAAGTGATTATAAGAAGTTGGGAGTATAGATAAAGAAATGAAGAGCTGGAAGTGGGATGTAATAGGTTTTGTAACTTGTCTCACTTAGAAAGGATGTAGGATTGGTTTTAGAGTTTCCAGCAGGCCCAGTTTTAAGGGATGTGTCAGAAGAACCAGCTTGCATCTTGTACTCTATGATTTACACTGGTTAGTAGTGCTAACCAGAAAGATCCAAGGACCAGAAAATTCAACTCAAGATCCTTCTGAAGATTATATATGTTCTTCCTTGTATAGACCAATGCCTGATGTCAAAATGGCACTGGCTGGTATAGAAAATGCAGGGTTGAAATTCATAATGACTCTGAAAAAGGAGACCCTATATGGACAAGTGAATGAAAATTTATAAGCTCTTTGAGTAGTACATTTAATTCACACATTTCTTCTGGAAATTGGTTTGAGGGTTTGAGGTCATGGATATTTAGGCTTTAATTTGTAGGGCTTAAAAGTGAACCCCTCAAGACAGAATAATTTCGATGTGATTCAGCCTAATGTAAACCCTGGTTCAGAAAGCAATACACTAAATATCAAAGAATTATAATATCTAGTGAATATGTACGAGCAGAAACCAGGACAATATGAGTGACAGTGAAGTGTTAACATCAAGAGATGGCAGAATGTAAGCCCAGATATAAGAATTCCTTGCCATTGGGGAATTTACCTAGGAATAGGAATATTTTTTAACTTTTACTTTAACGTAATTTCACACTTAACATGAATCTGGAAACTCCAGATTCCCAATATGTTGCAAGGTTAATGCTTTTACCACATTGCTTTATCATTTACCCCTCTCTTCCTCTCTCATTTCCTCTCTCTTCCTCCTTTCCTCCCTCTTTCTTTCCCTACACATACACACACACACACACACACACATTAATTTTTCTTAACTGCCTGAGATTAAGTTGGAGACATAATACCCTTTAACCCTAAATACTTCAGTGTATATTTCCTAAAATCAAAGTCATTCTCTTACACAATTATAATACAATTAACAAAATGAGAATATTAACATTAATACAATGTTTTTAGTGAATCTATTCACCTTAACCAGAGTTAATCAGTTGTCCTAATAATCAATTGCTCCTTTACACTAAAAGAAAATCATGGATCACAAGTTGCATAAAGTTATCACATTCATTTAGCATACTTAACTGAAATTTAATGTTCTGGTGAGGCTACCTAGAGCCAGTGCTAATATTTGCTTGGGATGGCTCCGTGAAGCCTGGTCAGGTAGATAGCCTACAGTAACCCAGGTAGAGATACCCAAACTGTCTTGATATAGTACAAAAAAGTAAGTTCAAGGGATTAGCATTGAATTAGAGTGCAAGACTTGAAAACCCATCAACTGATTGTACATCCATGTACACAAGGAGCAATGAAAGACACTCTATTAAGTAACGTGCTAGTGATGGAAACACTAGTATCTTTGAGAGGCTCAGCAGTGGCTGCTGCCTGTAGATTCGGGTCAATGCTCTATTTTGCCATGGAACTGGGCTGTATAATATTAATGTGGATGATGTGATTCTGGAATTCCAGAGGCCACATGGCAACACTGAGCCATTAACCATAATTAATATGATGTGCAGCAAGGCTGGAATAGAAATCATAATGTCTTACTGTCCAGGAATCTGTGACAATTGAAAAGAGGCCATGGTATTCTCAGGGGTAAGATAGATGGGTAGTCAACTAGCTATCATTCAATTTTATTATGATAAAAACTAGCTGTTGGTGATCAGAAGGTTGATGTCAGATGCCACATGCAAAATTGCTCTTCTTCATGCAGTTTCTAGATCTGAATCAGTTCACAGACCCAAAATCCATTGATTCAAGTTGATGTTGGGTTACTTCAAGTATAAACAGTGAATATTCCTTTGATGTTTCCCCCAATGAGGGCTTCAGCCATTTTCCAAGGTAACTGTGTGCTGTGGAAAAGGGAATATTCAGACTTCTCTAGAAATATATATACATTTTTTTTGAGACAAGGTCTAGCTCCATTGTCCAGGCTGGAATGCAGCAGCGCTATCTCAGCTCACTGCAAACTCTGCCTCCCAGGATCAAAAGATCCTCCCTCCTCAGCCTTGAGTACCTGGGACTATAGGTGCACACCATTATGCCTAGCTAATTTTTGTGTTTTTTGTAGAGATGAGGTTTCACCATGTTGCCCGGGCTGGTCTCAAACCCCTGAACTCAAGCAATCCACCCATCTCAGTCTCCCAAAGTGGTGGGATTACAGGAGTGAGCTACCGCACCCAGCCTAGAAATATTATATATAAGATTTGAACTGACACTATCACAGAGAATCTGAGATACACTTTCCTTTGATTAGTGTGGAGGATCATGGAATCCAGGCAAGAAATGGAGTTTTGGCTCAAGCCCATCTCATAAGGGGTCAAATGGCTTCACACATCTGCACTGTGGCTCTTTCTCTGGTCTTTGAGTGTGTAACTGAAATGCATATTCTCAAATGCTGGAAGTCTTCTCCCATTATTTTTCTGACCTGTAAATTAAGAACCATTGTAATAGGAAGAATCACATGAAAGCTCCCCAAACCTCCAGAAATCTAAATCAGGAGAAATATCACATTGCTAGAGGCACTGCAGAACTTAGTCTCACCACCAAAAATTTAAAAGATGTAAGGCTAGTGGACCCGATTACATCTTTCTGAGTGCCCCAGTTTGACCTCTACAAAATCAGGTAGTTCATGCCTCATGAGAGTGGACTACTGTAAACTTAACAAATTGAAGTCCTAATTGAAGTTGCTATTCTGGATGTAGTGTTTTTATGAAAGATGAAAGCAGCTCAACAAAATTGTAAGCACTTAATATAATGCTATTGATTTGGCAGAATGCTTTCTTCTTGATGCACATCAGCAGGAAACATTGAAAGCCATTCACTTTTGCATGTCAGAGATAGCAGAGTATATACATCCTCTTGCCTGAATGCTATGTTAACTCTTTGTTATTTGACATAATATATCCATCAGGACGTTGAATATTTTGAAATTCCTCAGAATATCATTCTGATCCATTTCACGTTAATTGAACCTGTTGAGCTAGAAGTGACAAATATCCTAGATGCATGAGTAAGATACATGTATACCAATAAATTCTGTATTTGTGGATCTGCTGTATTGTTGAAATTTTTAGGGATTTGCTTGTATGCCAAAAAGGAGGTAAATAAACCCCATAAAGGTCCATGGGTCTGTCATATTGGTGATGTTTTGGCAGGATGGTCTTGGATGGTACTGTGACATTTTTCTAAAGTAAGGAACAAGTTGTTGCTCCTTATCACTCTCACGACCAACAGAGAGGAACATATATTTGGCCTCTAAAATAAAGTCACAAGACAGACCTCCAGGACTTTGGAGAAAGAACATGCCCTCCTTGGTAGGGAATTATTCTGCTTTGTTAATATATCCTACTCCCAGCTACTCAGGAGGCTGAGGCAGGAGAATCACTTGAACCCGGGAGGTGGAGGTTGCAGTGAGCCGAGATCGCACCACTGCACTCCAGCTTGGGTGACAGAGCAAGACTCCATCTCAAAATATAGAGAGATACATATAGATATAGATATATAGAGATATATAGAGATATAGATATATATCTCTTAGTCAAGATTAGACACTTGACCACAAGATACCAAGGGACTTTACAAACTAAGATGACCATCATGGCCTGTGGTTTATCAAATCTATCATGTCATAAGTTTGGCAGTCATAGCATCTATAATTTAATCCACTGTACAATGAAGTAATACATTTGGGACTGGACTCAGGAAGGCCCAGAAGGTATGAATCAACTACATGAATAGGTAGTCCAGATGCCCACGTCACCTAACTTTATTGCATTAACTCCTGTTCTTCAACTCACACTAATAGCCTCATGAGATGGATTGGGAGAGATTTCTATAACCAACTGACAGAGGAGGAAGTCACAAGGGCTTGACTTACAGACAGATCAGCACGGTATGTTGACACTGGCCAGAAATGGACTACTCTGGCACATTACAACCCTTCTCAACTGGCCAAAACAGGAAGAGTGGGTATAAGAAAGAGATATATGGATAGACTATGACAATAGACACAAAATCCACAGATATTTATGTCTCAAGTTAATAATCACAAGATAACATTCATTGCAGAGACATGCACCTTAACAGTGAGGTGGACGAGAGACTCATTCAGTGCATCTCAGCCAGTGTCTTTGCTCAGCTACCCCAGCACATGCACAATGTGCTCATGGCAAAAAGGATCCCAACTGTGTCTGACCCCAAAAACATGGATTCTTTTTCAACAAGGTTAATCCTTCTGCAACTGCTGAATGTCCCAATCCTCCAGCAGTGGAGACAGACAATACATCTCCAATATGGAAACATTACTTGCCAGACACCTGGTAGAATTTCAGTTATATCAGACTCCTTTCAATTTTGGAAGAGCAGCAACTCATCTTTATCTGAATTGATATATACTGAGATACGTGTTTGCCTTCTTTGTCTGCAAAACCCACATCATCCCCACAATACGAGGGCTTAGAAAATGGCTGATCTTATTGACATTAAATTGTACACAATAATGTACTGTACCAAAAGGCCCATTATATTGCAAAGGAGGTGCAACAATGGGCTCATGAACAGGAGAATTCCTGGACTTACCTTATCACTCAGAATCAGCAAGCTTAAAAGAATGGTGGACTGATGTGTTGAAGTCTTAGTTAAGGTACCAGCTCAGTCACAATATCTTGTGATGTAGTATAATAACCAAAACTGTAGCCAATATATGCTGTTTTTCCTGCATAGCTAAAAAAATTGAGGTCCATAAAACCCCAATGATTGTCACTGCAGTGACTCACTTGTGGAATTTGGGCTTCCTCATTCCTGCAGACATAGGCTATGGTGGATTTGAGATACTGGTTTTAAGAGTGGGAGGTCCAGGCCTGGCACAGTGGCTCACACCTGTAATCCCAGCACTTTTGGAGGCTGAGGCGGGCAGATAACCCGCCTGGGCAAAAGAGCAAGACTCTGTCTCAAACAAACAAACAAACGAAGAGTAGGAGGTCCACTTCCACCTGATGACATAGTCAATGCTTCAGTGAACCAGAAGCCTCTATCACTATCTTGCAACTTTGAGCTCCTGATGCCAGTGGAATAACAAGCAAAGAAAAATTCCTATACTTACAGAGGTACTCACCCTCATTTCTGTCAGCAGTTAAAGTTGCTACTATACACAGAGATAGGGAGGATTATGTTTGAAACTCAGGGGATCCACTGAAGCATTTCTTAGTGCATCTATTTTCGGTGATAACTGTGAACATCCAATTGCACCAACCATGGCTCAAAAAGAGAAAGGCAACTGAATGCTTAAACCGTTCTGGGATGATCCCACTAGACAAGTAACCTAAATTAGCCAAGGTGTTAGCTAATTGTGAGGAAAGCCATAAAAATGGTGGTTGTAGAGGGAGATGAGTAATATAAACTATGGTTCTGCAGTAAGAATACATGGACACAGGGAGGGGAACATCACACACTGGGGCCTGTCAGGGGATGGGGGGCAAGGGGAGGGAGAGCGTTAGGACAAATACCTAATGCATGTGGGGCTTAAAACCTAGATGATGGGTTGAAGGGTGCAGCAAACCACCATGGCACATCTATACCTATGTAACAAACTTACACATTCTGCACATGTATCCCAGAACTTAAAGTGAATTTTAAAAAATAAAAATAAATATAAATATAAATATAAAAACAATATGGTTCTGGGACACGATATAGTAACAGCAACTTTATGTTGGCATAATAACCCTCATTCAATAAGCCTTTTTAGGAGAGTGTAACTGGCCACTAATTTGAAGGATTGCTTCTTCATCCAAGAAAAGAAATGAGGACATGTTGTTCTCATAAAATGATGGCTCCAAATTATAGTATCAAGGGGTAGACTGCATCAGCCTGAATTTATACCCCTATTCCGTTTACACAAGAGGAGTCCTTGGCCTGCCGGATTCTTGGCTGCTTGCTCAAAAGAGATGTCTGGCTGTCACCACTATCACTTTGTCTCCAAATATCAACAACGCTCATGGCCTCTCCTGGGCTGAGATCCAAACTCCCTCCAGCAGATCCTTCTTTATGCAGCTTCAGCACAAGGTCTGGCTTTTCCACTTCTTCCGGCCTCAGATGAAGTGCCATTCCATACGCTGCAGGATGTGACTTTCCGTGGATTACTGGAAAGGGTGAGGTAAAATAATCTGGGAGTTCAAGGGAGTTAATCAGCTGAACCAAGGTATGGTGGTTTCACAGTGCTTATCTAGACATATCCAAGGTGACAGAGCAACCAACTATGTTTTCTCATGATGTAGAAATCTCTGTAAAGTGCTACTTTATATTTTCTATCCCTTATTCCTTGCCACATTACCTTTTTCTGTCCACTCTAACTGCTCTGTAATTGCAGCCCTCAATAAACCCCTAACACAAAGCTTTGCTTCAACCTATGTTTTCTAAAGAAGTCAGGCAAAGACACACTATGTCTCTTGATCATCAACACCATACTATATTTCAATAGGTCACAAGCCTGAAGATTGTTGCTAGATGCATCCCTCTCCCTTCTAGTTTTATATCTACCTCCATCACCTACCCAGAAAAGTTTAAGCACTGAAATATGATGCACAATGGCTTCTGCAATGCAGCTTCTACATCTCTACAACCATTCCTCTTGGGGTTTTCCTCCTTGTGTGGTTCTCTCCAGCTTCAGTGATCTACCTGCAGGATGTTATATGCCTCCTTCTATACATCTTCTCATGATACCAAATTCACCCATCTCTGCTCACAGCATCCTTGTTGTTCCCTATGTTCACTTGGTTAAAAAAAAAAATGCAGCCAGGTGGGGTAGCTCACGCCTATAAACCCAGAACTTTGGGAGGCCAAGTTGGGCAGATCACCTAAAGTCAGGAGTTCAAGACTAGCCTGACCAACATGGTGAAACCCAGTCTCTATTAAAAATACAAAGTTAGCCAGGCGTGATGGCACATGCCTGTAATCCCAGCTACTGGGGGAGGCTGAAGCAGGAGAATTGCTTGAACCCAGGAGGCGGAGGTTGCAGTGAGCCGAGATCGCAACGTTGCATTCCAGCCGGGGCAACAAGAGTGAAAGTCCGTCTCAAAAAAAAAAAAAAAAAAGCTACACATCACTCAAAATGGAGCTCAAGGGTCATATCCTCTGTGAAGCTGTACCCAACACTGCTGCTAAATATATAAAATATGAAACAAATACAGCTAACACTTATACAGTAGTCCTTATTCTGTGCCAGGTACTGTCCTGAGGGCTTTGCGTGGAATGTGCTTACTTAGTTGTCACCACAACCCCATAAATTTGGTACCATTACTATCTGCATTTCACAGATAAGGAAGCTGAGGTGCCGAGGACACATAGGTATTCTGGTGCAGATACTCCTGGACTTATCATTGTAAGTTGAAAATATCAGAAATCAAAATGCATTGAATACATCTAACCTACCAAATTCCATAGCATGCCCAGTACATTGACATTAATGTAGCATTGGGAAAAATCATCTAACACAAAGCCTGTTTTATAATAAAATGTTAAAGATTTCATATAGGGGTATGAGTTGTGCACCCTCATGGTCACATTGCTGCTTGAGAGCCGCAGCTTGCTGCTCTGCCCAGCAGGGCAAGAATCTGGTACTGCATATCGCTAGCCCAGACAAAGGTCAAAATTCAAAGTACGGTTTCCACTGAATTCACTAATTACGTATCACTTTTGCATCACCACAACGTCAAAAAATCTTAAGTGAAATCATCATAAATGGAGGACTATCTATATTTAAATGAACATCTATGCTCTTCCTAATCACCTTCTCTTGCCTCTCCATTACACTAGTCAGCCTGGGCGGGCATGCTGTCTTCTCTATGGTCTTCTATCAGAGCACTAACCATGTTTGCGTCTCTTCTTAGTTCATATGTGTGCCTCTTCAGTAGACGGAATTGCTGGAGTTGAATATGTTGATATCATTTCTGTGTGCCTAGCACAGAGCACAGGATCTAATGCAAAGATGGAATCTGATAAATGTTGGATAAATTAATTAGTTGATTAATCTGGTACAATCTTAGACTTAGGTCTAAGTTCTGTCATTCTACAAAACACTCTCCCAAGAGTTATCTTCTTTTGTCCTTTCTATGTTTTGGTAAGATATTTATTCTTAGCAAGGCTTGAATACAAATATTTGTACACAAAACCCTACGCTTTACCTAAGTGTATATTTGGCTCATCTGGTGGTCTCTCTGTGACATTAAGAGACATATTGGAAACAATTTCAAATTTTCTCAATCTTCTGTCCCACAAGCTAGGTAAAACACCTATATCTATGGAATTCTTTAGGCAGATAATCAGGCTTAGGCAGAATTTTATAGGCCCAAAATTATGTTTTATCAAAGTAGATACATTCCAACAGAAAATAAGATTAAACATGCCATCTAATGTAAAGAAAAATTGAGTTGTACTGGCTAATATATACAAATGTACTGGGTCTCCAATAGTTAAAGAGAGTAGTACTAAGCATTGCAAAAGTCCTTACTTTTAACATTAAAGATCCTTCACCTCCCTCAGTAACAATAGATCAGAAGCTATTGAAATTACCCTTTGTAATCCTTTTAGCGGGATTTACTAACATTTAAATCTATTACATATGTCCTTTCGTTGAGCTGTTTAAGCTAAATGAAAGTGTTATTAATGCATTTTTCACTCAGACAACTTAATGGAATGGGCCAGAATTAAAATCATTGTCACAACTTGAAAATGTGAATGTCGCATCTTGACAATTACCATCTTTCACATAAGCAAACAGTCGTGCAAACATTGACTAAACTTCTAATTTGTACTAGGCACTGTGCCTATCCAGTTGGAAACAAAATAAACTCCATGTGGGTGAGGATGCTGTTTAACTCACCATTGTTTAAACATAAATTAGCGCTATGCTTGGCAAGTTGGAGACACTCAAAAATATTGACAGAATATATAAGTAAAACATGACAAATGCATTGTCCCTGCCCTTGAAAATATTGCAATATAAAATATTTGAGCCACACGAGAACCTATCTTGAGCCCATGGGGAAGCTCATGCTCCACAATTGTGCATAAGCATGTGTAGAGCTGCAAGTCCACTTCAGGAAAGCTAATTAGGTATAATGGGATGTGGAGAGGATGTGGTCATGATGGAACGTGTTAAGGGACACGTTCTTTTTAAGGGTTGTTTTGTTTTATTTTGTTTTGTTTTGTTTTGTTTTTGATGGAGTCTCACTCATTCACCCAAGCTGGAGTGCAGTGGTGCGATCTCGGCTCACTGCAACCTCTGCCTCCTGGGTTCAAGTGATTCTCCTGCCTCAGCCTCCCAGTAGCTGGGATTACAGGCGCCAGCCACTACACCCGGTTAATTTTTTTGAATTTGTAGTAGAGACTGGGTTTCACCATGTTGGCCAGGCTGGCCTTGAACCCCTAACCTCAAAAGATTCACCCGCCTCAGCCTCATAAAGTGCAGGGATTACAGGCATGAGCCACCGCGCCCGGCCCGGGATTTTGTTTCTTCAATTTGTCCCTTTTGAGAAAAAAATGAGGTTGTGGGATGTGGAAGCTGCTCATTTGTGAAGAGTTCAGATCTTACGTCTTGTAGTTTGAGTCATTATGTGAACTCTGTCACTCAGAGGGAGATCCTAGCACAGGGCCATCACATAGTAGGTGCTTTGTATGTATAGTGGAGTGAGGACAATTGAGTTAGATGAAATAGCTGCTCTCAAACTCAGGAGTCAAAGAGGAGACTTCCAGGCAAGCTCTCTATCACCATCTTGTGGTCTCTACCAGTATCTTATGCTTGTGCAGGACACCCGATCCCAGAAATAAGAGCAATGTACATTTACAGAGGGGTGAGAGGGGAAAAGAGGGTGGTAGTAGTGTGGGGGCAGAAAAGGTCAGAAATGTTCTCTAAGGACAGGACTGGCTGCCACTTTGGTGAATCTGCCCCAGGATTCGGTGGGTACATTGACCTACAAGCAAGGGCCTTAGGAGTCCATTCTCTGTTTATAAAGGCACATCTCTGGGATGGAGGTAGGCCAACAAAGTGACTTACTCTGAGGTGTCTAGGTCATCCCAGGACTAGGAGAAAACAGTCCAGGAAAGTTCCTGCCGTGTCTTCCCAATGGCAAAGCTAAGCAACTGGGGTGAAGGTGAGAAATTGAGCGCCACATCACAACTGTGTGAAAACAAAAGGAGGCTCCTGATCTGAAAATGGCAAGATTAGGAGAACATGTGGTCCTGGTCCTGAAACAAAAGGGACATATTGTATACGGACTTGTTATCTCAATCTTATAATGTTACATTTGCCCGAACTATTCGTACACCTCAAAAAGACAGAGATGACATATTACATTTTGTTTATCCATTCATCAACCATAAAAAGGAATGAAGAAAAAATATTTATACATGCAATTACACAAGTGGACCTTGAAAACATCATGGTAAGTGGAGGAGCTTAGAAACAAAATGCCACGTATTGTATGATTCCATTTAAGTGAAACATACAGAATAGGTAAATTCATAAACACAGAAAATAGTGGCTGTCAGGGGCTGGGAGTAGGAGTCGGGAATGAGCAATGACTGTTTGATTGGTATGAAGTTTTCTTTTGAGGTGATGAAAACGTTCTGGAATGAGATAATGGTGATTGTTGCAAAGCTTTGTGAATATACTAAAAAAAACACTAAACTGTGCAGCCTAAAAGGGTGAACATTATCATATGTGATTTAGATGTCAATTTTTGGAAAAGATAAAGAAAATGTAAGACAGATACAGGAAGGAAATTCCGGGGCAACATGAATATGGTGCACAATTCTCTGTGGCAGGTGAGCCATTGGGAAACCATGGGGCCTGTCACTAGTCATTATCAAGTAGCATCATATACTTGAGTGGGCACAAGATTTCCTGGGGAAAGCTTAGTTAGTGTTGCCTGGGCAGCATTTTCTATGTGGTATCTGATTCTGTGCTCCCAGGATCAAAGATTTATGCCAGAGGGGAAAGTTTTTGAATGTGAATTGAGGAATGAGCTTCTACTGTCCACGTTCCCGGAGAACACTGCAATTCCAAAAATATACTGTTAAGGCCTATCTCAACCAGCGCATAGTAATAAAACCAACACTCAGACTTTGTAGAAAACTCAGACCAAAAAGCAGTTACCAAATGCCAGATATAGTTGATGACACCAGAGACACAGTCCATAGTCGAAACCTAGGAGCTCAAGATGGGAAATGCCAAGAAAAACAGATAATGACTGAGGCCTTACTCTGCAGGCTAAGATGACAAATTAGAATAGCTAACATATATTGGGTGCTTGGTTATGTACCAGGCATTGTCATAAGTGTTTTAGAAATATTCATTTATTTCAGCCTCAAAATAACCTCATGACATAGGTACACTATGACAATCCTCATTGAATACATGAGGAAACCTGAGCATAGGGAGGTTAACTAACTAGCTCCAAGTCAAACAGCTACTAAGATGTGACACCAGTCCTCAGCTAAGCCTACAGTACTGTTAGTTGTTGGTGTCAATTATGCTGAAGTCAAAAGAGCAGCTGAACCTCCAGGCCCCCTACCACATGGGGAGGGAGGCAGTAGGTACAAGAAACACGGGGACAGCCAAAGACAGCGACATCCCCAGCGCCTATACTATCCATGTTATTTGTGGAAATGCTCAGTCACACTGTATGTCTGGGAGGGGAGAGGACTGTAAAGGGAGGAGTATCCCAGGTGGCAGCAGAAAGTGGTTTCCAGCCTTCATTCCTTCTCACATTCCTGTGAGAGATATGGGGGCACTGGTTGGTCCTGAGCCCTAATTTCACCCATTGAACAGGAAAAACAGCCCTCGAAGAGGTAAGGGGTTCTGCCAAGACCTCTTTCGCCATCTTGTGGCCACTGGCACGTATGACACACAACTCAGAACCTGCCGGGGTGGGGGAAAACACCCAGGTGGGAGGCTGAGAGATGTGGGGAGCAGGGGCTCCTAACTGGTGCTGGGTAGGGCGAGGAGCTGGGAGGTTCTGAGAAAGCAAAACTCCTAGAATCCTCTGTATCAGCAGTTCTGGTGCATTTTCCCGAAGCTGCCATGAGATTCGCAGTGGGTTTTGGAACACACACAATGTAAGGGCCACGGCTGGAGGGTTGGGGAGTGGTGGCAAGAGAAGCCTGCTCCTGCTGTGGGTGGCTCCGGCTGGGGGAACTCCACCCACGGGAACTTCTTGATGGAGTTTAGGCCGTCTTGGCATGGAGAAGACAGGGGCGGCCCCTTCCCTGACAGAATCCTGTTGAGCCCCTCACCTTTTGTTGGCCATCAGGGCCTGGCCTGGAGCTCCCGGAGCCCTCCTTCTGCCCAGTAGCCTGGGTTCCCTCTGATGCCAGGCCCAGCCCATCATGCTCTCCTTCCCGCCCTCTGGAGTAAGGCCCGGGGACCCTGCCTTCTCCCCTCTCCATAGCTGACACCTCCTACTCCACCCTGTGGGTTCAGCTGTCCCTCCGGAATGTGGCTGCCAAGGGGGCCGCAGCCAGCCAGCTCCTCCCTTGCCTGGGATCCAGATGGCCGGCCCTGACCCTTCCTGATCATAAAGGCTTTACTCTGTTCCTGCTCAGGCAGGGAGGCATTCAGGGTACACACAGTCAACTGACACCTCTGGGGCCACAAACAGCAAAGATGCTTCCAGAGGACTCACAGTCACCACCACTGGCCTGCAGGTTTCTCCCACCTTTTGACTCAGAGATGCCATGTAATCTCTCTATATTTCAGAATAGCAGCTCCCCTACTTTATTCGTGACCCCAATCCATCCTACTATGCACTGCTTATCTGAAGCAATATGTATTGCTTCTCAGCACAATCCTTATCCTCACACTTGCTTCCACCTCTGCTTCCACCCCAACTTGAGCTCTATCCCTGATTCCAACCTAATCCCTTACCCTATGTAAAATCGGTACTTCCTATTATCAAGGAAATGAAAAACAGACATCTTCAACCCTCACATCCCATCCCTAACTATGATCCTAACACTCAGAATAACTGCAAAAATCCTGCATTGTGGACACACCTAACCCTCACTCATCCCATCTCTGACTCTTACTTGATCCCTGACTGCTACCAAGACCCTTTTCACCTATAGTGAATCTTTTTCAACATTCACGTGATTGCCAAAGCACACATCCCTGGTTTCATCCTGTCATTAGTCCTGACCATCTTTAACTGTCACCAACTAGTAGACACACACCTAATCCTTTATCTTTTTTTTTTTTTTTTTGAGACGGAGTCTCGCTCTGTCGCCCAGGCTGGAGTGCAGTGGCCAGATCTCAGCTCACTGCAAGTTCCACCTCCTGGGTTTACGCCATTCTCCTGCCTCAGCCTCCCGAGCAGCTGGGACTACAGGCGCCCGCCACCTCGTCCGGCTAGTTTTTTGTATTTTTTAGTAGAGACGGGGTTTCACCATGTTAGCCAGGATGGTCTCGATCTCCTGACCTCATGATCTGCCCACCTCGACCTCCCAAAGTGCTGGGATTACAGGCTTGAGCCACCGCGCCCGGCCAATCCTTTATCTTTTTTAATGCCATTGATCATGTGTTTATCAAGTAACATAAGTAATATTCCCAAACTTTAATCCGTCCCTAACCATCATTCTATTTAAAATCATTCTTTTTGTTAAGTTATGGGGACATAACTTTGTTCCATAAATGGAAACGAGAAAAAAATCATCATTTTAGGAGACTAAGATGAGAGTAGAGGTTATTTGTTTGCTTGTTTTTGAGATGGAGTCTCACTCTATCGCCCAGGCTGGAGTGCAATGGCATGATCTAGGCTCACCGCAACCTCTGCCTCCCCTCCCGGGTTCAAGCGATTCTCCTGCCTCAGCCTCCCAAGTAGCTGGGATTATAGGCACGCACCACCATGCTCGGCTAATTTTTATATTTTTAGTAGAGATGGGGTTTCTCCATGTTGGCCTGGTTGGTCTCAAACGCTTGACCTCAGGCGATTCGCCAGCCTGGGCCTCTCAAAGTGCTGGAACTACAGGCATGAGCCACCGTGCCCGGCCGAGAGTAAAGATTTTAATGAATAAGAGAGAAAGAGAGAGAGAGTATGTGTAGGGGAGTTCACTCTTTCTTCCTCTCTCCTCCTCTCTCTACCGCCCAACTCTTATCCTCACCTTCTCTGCCAATTCTAACTGTCCTTTGTCATTTAGCACCCTCATCTTCCAAAGTCTGGCTGCAGGGGATGTACAATAGCCACTTCCCACTCCCCCGCTTTGAGACCCCAGATGGCCAGCACCTAGGAAGTTCTTATTTTGAGAATGTGACCACTGACCCTGCAGGACAGCATTCCGAGCATAAAAGCACTATCAGATGCAGAAACAAGGGTTTAAAAGAATCTAACAGAGTTTGCGAAATCAACATCTTGGGTCGTAGGTTCCGTAGTTTCCAACTTCATTTTGAGGGCACGATAGTCCTGACCCAAGACCCCAGTGGTCTCTCGCACGCTCCTCTATTTCCCCTCCTCTCACCTTGCTGTCTTTTAAGAAATCAAGGCTGGAAGATACACAGTAGTGAGAAGATGTCCAGG
>NW_012118077.1:69194-74138 GCF_000951035.1 Colobus angolensis palliatus
GCCTCCCAAAGTGCTGGGATTACAGGCTTGAGCCACCGCGCCTGGCCCTCCTTGAAAATATCTTCACAGATGAAGGTGAAATAAATGTTTTCAGATAAAAGACAACTAAGATTCTTTGTCACTGGTAGGCATACAATAAAATAAATGCTATAGGACATTCTTCAGGTTGAAGAAAACTACATCAGAGGAAAATTCAGAACTTCCAGAGCCAGAACATGTTCCAGAGTAAAGAACATCAGAAAATGTTAGTGTCTGAGCATGTACAAAAGACCATATTTTCACTTAGTTCCTTTAAAATACACTTGAATGCTTAAAGCAAAAGTTCTACCATCATTCTGTGGTGTTTATAATGTATGTACATAAATTACATATGACAATAATAGTATAAAGGACATTGAGGAATAGTAAAAGTATATGTGTGTGTGTATATATATATAATGTGTGTATAATGTGTATACATATACATATAATGTGTATACATATATGTGTATAATGTATATATACACATATACATAAAAGTATTTGTGTGTGTGTGCGTGTGTGTGCGTATATATATATATATATATATATATATAGTTACAAGGATTTTACATTCTGCGTGAGGTGGTAAAATATAAACTCTAAGTTCATTATAAAAAGTTAAGGACACATTTCACCATGTTAGCCAGGATGGTCTTGATCTCCTGACCTTGTGACACACCCGCCTTGGCCACCCAAAGTGCTGGGATTACAGGCGAGAGCCACCAGGCCTCGCCAGCTTCCCTACTTTATGGGGTTTGGGGACTTGGAATGGCTTCCTGATTCCTCAGCTTGCAGATGGCCTATTGTGGCACTTCACCCTGTGACCGTGTGAGTCAATTATCTTAACAAACTCCCCTTCATATATTCATCTATCCTGTTAGTTCTGTCTCTCTAAAGAACCCTGACTAATAGATATGTCACATTTTGTTTATTCACACACCTGGCGATGGAAATTTGGATTTTTTTCCAGGTCGAAGCTGCAATAAATAATGCTACTACAAATATTTGTGTATGTCTTTGTGCGGACATATATTTTCATTTCCCTTGGATAGTGTTGTATTGAGAATGTGTCCTCCAAAATTCATACGTTGAAACTTAATCAACAGTATGATAGTACTGAGAGATGGGGCCTTTAGGAAATAATTAAGTCACAGAAGAAGAGCCCCAGGGACAGAATTAGGGCCCTTATGAAATGATTTGAGGGAGTGGGTTCATCCCTTCCTGTTGCTTCCATCATGTGAGGACACAGCATTTATCCCTTCCAGAAGGTGCAACAACAGGGCACCAGCTTGGAAGGCGAGAGACTGGACCCTTGCCTGATACCAAACCTGCCAGTACCTTGATCTGGAACTTCCCAGCTTCCAAAACTGTGAGAAATAAATTTCTATTGCTTATAAATTACCCAGTCTGTGGTATTTTGTTATAGAAGCATGAATGGTTTAGGACAAGTAGATACCTTAAAGGAGAATAGCTGGGTCATATCCTAAGTTTATGTTTTCTTTTTAAATAAATTGCTTGTGCCTGTAATCCCAGCACTTTGGGATGCCAAGGCAGGCAGATCACTTGAGGTCAGGAGTTCAAGACCAGCCTGGACAACATGGCGAAACCCCGTCTCTACTAAAAATACAAAAATTAGCCAGTCATGGTGGTGGGCACCTGTAGTCCCAGCTACTTGGGAGGCTGAGACAGGAGAATTGCTTAAACCTGGGAGGTGGAATTGCAGTGAGCCAAGATTGTGCCATTGCACTCCAGCCTGGGTGACAGAGCAAGACTCTGTCTCAGAAAAAAAAAAAGAAAAGAAAAGAAAAATAAATAGTCAAGCTTTTCTCCAAAATAGTGAAAAAATTTTACATTCTCACTTGCTTGACTGAAATTTCCAGTGTCACCGCACCCTCAAAAATGTGAAATTGTCTGGTTTTCTTATATAGCCATTCTAATGTGTGTAGTTTTATCACTTTATGGTTTCAATTTGCATTTTCTTAATGGCTAATGATGTTTGGGCATATTTTCATGTATTTTTATCTATGCATATATCTTCTTTAGTAAAGTATCTATTAAATGTTTGACTCATTGTTATGAACTGAATGCCTCCTAAATTTGAATCTTGTAGCCTAATTCCCAATATGATGATATTTGGAGGTGAGCTCCTGGGAGTTAGTTCATGAGGGTAGAGCCCTCAGGAATGGGATTGGTGTTTGAGACGAGGCATGACAAAGATGATCTCTCTCTTAGCCATGTGAGGATATAATAAGATGGAAGCTGTCTCTAAGTCAGGAAACAGTCCCTCACCAGACACTAGTTTTGCTGTCACCTTGATCTTGGACTTCTCAGCCTCCAGAATGGTGAGGAATGAATGCTTGTTGTTTAAGCCACCCAGTCTATGGTATTTTGCTATAACAAATCTACCTATTTTAATTTTTTATCATTATTATTGAGTTTTGAAAGTTCTTTACAGAAGACTTGCATACAATTCCTCTAACAAATATACGTTTTAGAAATATTTGTATAAGCCATGGCTTACATTTTCATTCTATTAACAGTGTCTTTTGAAAAGCAGAATTTTATAATGTTGACTATGTCCAATTCAATTTGTCAATTTTTTGTTTATGGATTAGCCTAATCCAAAAACAAAGATTTTCTCCGATTTCCTTCTAGAAGTTTTATAGTTTTTGCTCATATACTAGGGTCTGTGTGGCCAGGCGTGGTGACTCACACCTGTAATCCCAGCACTTTGGGATGCCGAGGCGGGCGGATCACCTGAGGTCAGGAGTTCGAGACTAGCCTGGCCAAAATGGTAAAACCTTGTCTCTACTGATAATACAAAAATTAGCTGGGTTTGGTGGCACACACTTGTAATCCCAGCTACTCGGGAAGCTGAGGCAGGAGAATCACTTAACCCTGGGAGGCAGAGGTTGCAGTGAGCCGAGATCACGCCACTGCACTCCAGCCTGGGCGACAGAGTGAGACTCTGTCTCAAAAAAAGAAAAAGAAAAAAAAGTTTAGGTCTGTGGTTCATTCTGAGTTAACCTTTATGTGTGATGATGTGAGGTTTAAGTTCACTTCTTGCATGTGGATAACCAAATGTTCCAGCACCATTCCCTGAGAAGATTGTCTTTTTTCTTAATGATTTGTGCTAGTATCTTTGCCAAAAATCAAATGAATACAGATGTAAGGATTTATTTCTGTACTCTCCATTCTGTTCCATTTATGTATATGCTTATACTTTTGCCATTTCTATACTCTCCTGATTACTATGGTCTTTTGTTGTTGTTGTTGTTGTTGTTGTTGAGACGGAGTCTCGCTCAGTCGCCCAGGCTGGAGTGCAGTGGCGTGATCTCGGCTCACTGCAAGCTCCGCCTCCCGGGTTCACGCCCTTCTCCCGCCTCAGCCTCCCGAGCAGCTGGGACTACAGGCGCGCACCGCCACGCCCAGCTAATTTTTTTTCATTTTTAGTAGAGACGGGGTTTCACTGTGTTAGCCAGGATGGTCTCGATCTCCTGACCTCGTGATCTGCCTGCCTCGGCCTCCCAAAGTGCTGGAATTACAGGCTTGAGCCACCGTGCCCGGTCTACTATGGTCTTATGGTAAGTTTTGCAATTAGTTAGCATATCTTTCAACTTTGTAGTTTTGCAAAAATTGTTTTGGCTATTCTAGGTTATTTGCATTTCCATGTACATTTGAAAATCGTCCTATCAATTTCTATTGGAATTTTGATGGGGATTGATTTGAATTTATAAATAAATTTAGGTACAATTGCCATCTTAACAATAATGAGCATTTCAATTTATGAACATGGAATGTGTCTCTGTTCATTACCTTCTTTGATTTCTCTCAACAGTGTTCTCTCAACTATAGTTCATGGACAAGTCTTGTGCTTCTTTTGTCAATTTTTTTTTGTTATTATTTTGAGACAGAATCTCACTCTGTCTCCCAGGCTAGAGTGCAGTGGCACGATCTTGGCTCACTGAAACCTCTGCTGCCGGGGTTCAAGCTACTCTCCTGTCTCAGCCTCTCCAGTAGCTGGGATTACTGGCACCAGCGACTGCGCCCAGCTCTTTTGTCAATTTTAAATCTAAGTATTTTTTTTCTTGTTGATGTTGTGGTGAATGGCATTGTATTTTTAATTCAATTTTCTGATTAATTGCTAGTATATAGAAATATCAATTTTGTGTATTGATATTGTGTGATGTAAATTTATAAAACTCAATTACTAGTTCTAGTAGTTTTCATGCATTCCTTGATGTTTTCTAGAAAAAAAAGGCATTTTAATATTTCCTTTATAATCCAAATGCATTTAATGTCTCTTTGAACTTGATTGCACTGGCTAAAAAATCCAGCAAAATGTTAAAACACAAGTGGCAAAAGTGAACATCTGTGCCTTGTTAGTAAAATGAACATCTGTGCCTTGTTAGTGATCTTAGGAGGGAGGAAACAATGCATTTCTTCAACATTAGCTGTGTTGTTAGCTCTGGGTTTCTCATGGATGCCCTTTATCAATTTGCGGAAGTCTTCTTCTGCTCCAAGCTTGTTGAGGCTATTTATCATAAATATGTGTTCCATTTTTATAAATACTTTTATGCATCTACTGAGAAAACCATGTGATTTTAATCCTATATTCTACTAATATTGTGCAGTACTTAATTGACTTTTGAACATTAAACCAACCCAGTTTTCATGGGATTAATCCCACTTGGTCACGACATACAATCTTATTTATATGTTGTTGGATTAAGTTTACTAATATTTTAAGTGTTATATCCATGTCCATGAAGGATATAAAGGGTCTTCTGTTATTCTGATGTCTTTTTCTGGCTTTGGTGTCAGAATAACATTGGCTTCACAGAGTGAATCAGAAGTGTTTTCTCAGCCTCTATTTCTGAAACAGTTGTGAAGTACTGGCATTATTATTTCTTTTTTTTTTTT
>NW_012118077.1:76698-93515 GCF_000951035.1 Colobus angolensis palliatus
GGGAGTTGGAGACTGGAGCTGTTCCTATTCGGCCATCTTGCTCAGACACCGGCATTATTATTTCTTTTAAAAATATTTAATATAATCCACCAGTGAAGCCAACTAGGCTGGGATTTTTCTAAGTGTAAATATTTTTGATTATTAATATATTTACTTCTGTCGTAGGTCTAGTCAGATTTTTTATGGTTTTTTTGTTTTGTTTTGGTTTTTGTTTTTGAGACAGAGCCTTGCTCTTGTAGCCCAGGCTGGAGTGCAATAGTGCTATCTCGGCTCACTGCAACCTCTGCCTCCCAGGTTCAAGTGATTCTCCTGCCTCAGCCTCCCGAGTAGCTGGGATTACAGGTGTGTGCCACTGTGCCCTGCTAATTTTTGTATTTTTAGTAGAGATGGGGTTTCACCATGTTGGCCGGGCTGGTCTTGAACTCCTGATCAGGTGATCCGCCCACCTCGGCCTCCCAAAGTGCTGGAATTACAGGTGTGAGCCACTGCACCTGGCCAGATTTTTAATTTATTCTTAAATAAGTTTTAATAATTTGTGTCCTTTGAGAAATTTGACCACATCATCTAACTTGTGTAATTTTCTGTCAGATTCATAATATTCCCTTACAATCCTTTTAATTTATGTAGGATCAGTAGTATCCCAATGTCCCATTTTCATCACTGAGTTTGATAGTTTGTACCTGTTCTCTTTTTTAAATTTCTTTTAAAGAGATTGGGGCAGAGGTCTCACCCTATTGCCCAGACTGGAATGCAGTGAGGTGACTGTAGCTCACTGAAGTCTCAGACTCCTGGGCCCAAGCAATCTTTCGCCTCAGCCTACCACATAGCTGGGACTCCAGGCATGTGCCACCATGCCTGGCTAATTTTAAATTTTTTGTAGAGACAGGGTCTTCATTTGTTGCCCAGGCTGGTCTTGAACTTCTGGCTTCAAGTGATCCTGCTGCCTTGGCCCCCAAAAGTGTGTGTGTGTGTGTGTGTTTTCTTGGACTTTTAAGTAAATATTTTTTGGCAGGGCATGGTGGTTTGCACCTGTAATCCCAGCATTTTGTGAGGCCAAGGACGGCAGATCTCTTGAGGTCAGAAGTTTGAGACCAGCCTGGCCAACATGATGAAACAACATCTCTACTAAAAACACAAAAATTAGCCAGGTGTGGTGGCAGGCACTGGTAGTCCCAGCTATTTGAGAGGCTGAGGCAGGAACATCTCCTGAACCCAGGAGGTGGAGGTTGCAGTTAGCTGAGATCATGCCATTGTACTCCAGCCTGGGTGACAGAGCGAGACTCCATCTCAAAATAAATAAATAAATGTTTTTCAATTTTTGTATTTTTTTCATGGAATGAATTTTGATTTTATTGACTTTCTTCTCTTGCTTTACTGTTTTCTATTTCATTCATTTCTATTCTAATCTTACTGATTTACTTTCTTCTGCTTGCTTTGGACCCAGTTTTTTTTTCTTTTTCTAGCTTCTAAAAGGGCAAATGAGGTTTGAAATCATTCTTTTCTGATATAGTGTTTAAACCTATAAATATCTTTGTAAGTACTGCCTTAGCTGCAGTCCATAAATTTTGATATGTTGTTTTAAATTTCATTCTACTAAAAATATTTCCTAATTTCCTTTATGATTTCTTCCTTGACCCATCCCATTTGTTATTCAGAACTATGGTGTATAATTCTGTGGAATTTATGGATATCCAGATTTTATTCTTTTATGATTTTCTAATTTACTTCCGTTCATACTTTGTATGACAGGAATCTTTAAATTTCCTGAGGCTTGTTTTGTGGTCCATCACATGTTCTGTCATAATGTTCCATGTGTACATGAAAAGCAGGTATATGCCACAGGCTTGTGTGAAATGATTTTATATATCAGTTAGATGAAGTTAGTTGATGTTGTCTTTTCAAGTGTTATATATTCTTGCGGGTTTTCTGTCCACTTGCTCTACCAGTTATTGAGAATGAGGAATAAAAATGCCCCCCTCTTTTTTTTTTTAATGAGATGGAGTCTCGCTCTGTTGCCCAGGCTGGAGTGCCCCCCTCTTTTTTTTTTTTAATGAGATGGAGTCTCGCTCTGTTGCCCAGGCTGGAGTGCAATGGTACAAACTCAGCTCACTGCAACCTCCACCTCCTGGGTCAAACAGTTCTCCTGCCTCAGCCTCCCGAGTAGCTGAGATTACAGGTGCTGGCACCATGCCTAGCTAATTATTGAATTTTTAGTAGAGGTGGGGTTTCACCGTGTTGGCCAGGCTGGTCTCGAACTCCTGACCTCAGGTGATCCACCCGTCTCTGCCTCCCAAAGTGTTGAGATTACAGGCGTGAGCCACTGCACCCAGCAAAATGCCCCATTATTATTGTTGAATTGTGTAGGCCTTCTTTTGTTTACAGCACTTTTTGCTTTATGTATTTTGAGGCTTTGTTGCAGGCATTTATACATTTATGACCGATCTAGCTTCTGGATATAGTAACTCTGGCACTATTATGTAATTTTTATCTGTGTATTTCATAATATTCTTATCATGAAGCTTTGCCATAAATCTATTTCTTCACATATTAATATAGCCACTCTAGCTTTCTTATGATTACCATTGACACTGTGTATCTTTTTTCCATCCTTTTACTTTCAACCTATTTGGGTGTTTGATTTAAGACTGGTCTCCTGTAGATAGCATAAACTCAGAGCTTGCTTGTTTATCCCACTTAATAATCTCTGCCTTTTAATTTTGGTGTTTAAATCACTAAAATTTAATGTAATTTTTGATATAGTTGAATCTGAATTTGCCATTTTGGTATTTGGTTTCTATATATCTCCTGTCTGGATTTGTTCCTCTGTTCCAGATTGACTGCATTCTTTTGTGTTCAGCAAATATTTTTAACTTCTCACTACATATTCACTAAATATTTTTATGTACCACTTTAACTTCTCTTTGAATTTTTAATTATGTTTTTTATTTATTTTAATAGTTGTTCTAAGGGTTACAATATGCATTTTAACCTATCAGAATATACATCGGCTTAATACTAACTTACTTCAAGTAAAACATAGCAACTTTGCTCATATTTATTTCCAACCGCCCCCAACATTGGGCTGTTATTATATAAATTACATTTATACGTTTTAAAGCCAACAACACAATGTAATAATTGTTGCTTCACATAATCTTAGGTCATTTAGATAACATAGAAAAATGAAAAAACAATACATGGAGTCTTTTTTATATTAACCCAGCTATTTACCATTTCTTGTGCTCTTCATTTGTTCTTGTGGATTCAAGTCACCATATAGAGGCATTTCCTTTTAGACTGAAGGACTGTTTTTAGTTATTTCTTGTAATACAAGTTTGCTAATAAGGAATTTTATCAGTCTTTATTTCACCTTGGCAGAATCTCCTTATTGATGGGCTTAGGAAAGAGGAATATGGAAGCAGCCACAGGCCAGACCAAAACAGAGTTTGTATTAGTGCATTCTTGCATTGCTATTAAGAAATACCTGAGACTGTGTAATCTATAAATAACTTATAGATTGCAGCTAAGGAAGTTGTTACAAAGATATTTATAGGTTTAAAGACTAAAGACATTTAATTGACTCACAATTCCACAGCCTCTACAGGAAGCATGGCTGTGGAGGCCTCAGGAAACATACAATCATGGTAGAAGGCAAAGGGGAAGGCCTGGAATCAATAGAACGGAGCGTCTGGGTTAACATAAGGGGCTGTGGAGACCAAGGTTTTTATTACATAGATGAAGTCTCATAAGTGGCTGCCCTCAGAGATAACAAATGGTGAATGTTTCCTAAGTAGACTTCAAAAGGTGCTAGAATCTCAGTTAATCTCTTCAGGTGTAGGAGGGCCTGGAAGGGGAAAGATCTAGTTATGTTAATGAGATGCTTTACAGATGCAAAATTTGCCCAATTGCCTTGCAGGGCCATTTCAAAATATGTCAAAGAAACCTATTTTGGGAGTAAAATAGTTTTATTTCCTTTTTTATCATGTGAAGTCATACTAGAGTCAGGTTGGAATTTGGTATCTTATTGCTACAAAGAATCTGTTTTGTCAGTTTTAAGATCTGTTTTAATATTAATTGTCATGATCTGAACTAGTTTTTCAGGATTATTTGGAATCCCCTTGGCAGATGAATGGAGGGGAATTCTGTTGATTGGGGGTTAGAATTTGATTTTTCTGGTCAGGATTTAGCAGAGGAGGCCAAGCGTGGTGGCTCACACCTGTAATCCCAGCACTTTGGGAGGTTGAGGCAGGTGGATCACCTGAAGTCAGGAGTTCGAGACCAGTCTGGCCAACATTGCGAAACCCTGTTTCTACTAAAAATGCAAAAATTAGGCCAGGCACGGTGGCTCATGCCTATAGTCCATCACTTTGGGAGGCTGAGGCAGGTGGATCACGAGGTCATGACTAACATGGTGAAATCCCATCTCTACAAAAAACACAAAAATTAGCTGGGCCTGGTGGTGCATGCCTATAATCCCAGCTACTCAGGAGGCTGAGGCAGGAGAATTGCTTGAACCCGGGAGGCGGAGGTTGCAGTGAGCCGAGATCATGCCACTGCACTCCAGCCTGGGTGACAGAGCGAGACTCTGTCTCAAAAAAAAAAAAAAAAAATACAAAAATTGGCCAGGTGTGGTGGTGCACGCCGGTAATACCAGCTATTTGAGAGGCTGAGGCAGGAGAATCACTTGAACCCAGGAGGCAGAGGTTGCAGTGAGCCTAGAATGCACCACTGCACTCCAGCTTGGGCAACAGAGCAAGTCTTCATCAAAAAAAAAAAAAAAAATTTCCCAGAAGCAACATCAATGGCCAAACTATCATTTTGTCCCATACCATTGCTGGAGTGGTGTGGTTATCTGCCCTGGGTCCATCCTATCCCTCGGTGGGGACTCACAGCCAACAGATTTAGAGTCAAAAGACTTATAGCCAATTTAAATATTCTAGGCCAGATGGGAATGGAAGTGGAGCAGGCATTTATCAAACCTTAAAATTTTGTAATGTAAGCGTCAAGAACCAAAAGTCAAAAGGCAAGGTTACAAAATTGGCTTAGCTGTAAATTCTACGCATTAAGCTAGAATATCCTCACTTGGCCACTTGAGAAGTGCCTTTCTCAAACATTTTATATTTTATGAAAAAGCCAACAAGAAAAACGCAACTCTGTAAAATATTCTTTAAATTTTATTCTGAGCCAAATATGAGCGACCATGGCCCAAGGCACAGTCTCAAGAGGTCCTGAGAACATGTGCCCAAGGTGATTTGTTTACAACTTGGTTTTATATATTTTAGGGAGACCTAAGACATCAGTTAATACATGTTTTAGTTATAGACTTGTAGCAATTAGCTTGCAAAACATAAGTATTTTGTTAAAACTTTTTAAGCTACAGAATTTAGAGACTTTTGTTGTGTCACAATGCTTTTGGCAGTCTTTTTAATAGTTTGTCCTAAGGTGTTTGATTTTAAAAACTTTATATAACAATCTGCATAAATCTCATAACTGGGAGCACTATACCCAGGAGATTTTGTTACCAGGTATGTTCATATCTTCTTTGCAATTTTCTTTTAAAATCTCTTTCTACGGGAAAGAAGAAATTATGGTTGGGATGGATGAAAAGGGACCACATACTGGTCCAGGAGGTAAAGTATCTTATTTTGCCAACTATTTGGGCATCTGTGTGCCCATTTTTGATTTGGAAAATCTAAATTAATTTTGTTGCTCAAAAATCAACCTTATACACTTACCTCTTCCAAGATAGTGCCTGAGCCTAGGGGGAAGGAGCTTATATAGTTTTAGCAGTGGAGCATTAGCATTGAAAATAGATTGGGCCAGTGGGATTCTAAATAGTTTTAAATTTCAGAGATGTTAAGTAGAGAGAGAGCGAAAAAGTAACCTTTGTTGTTTTACCCAATTTTGCAAGCTATGTATCAAGTTAGTAATGTTTAAACAAAAGGGACTTAAGCCCTGCCTAGCTCTGACAATAGCAGGAAAAGAAAACTCATAGGTAACTAAACATTTATCTACTAAGGCATAGAACAAATTATATTTAGATAGAGGAAACATTATTCAATGATTATTTATGCCTTTGTATATAGGCCTGGTCCAGTGTCACATGAAAGCAGTTCATTTTGACTGTCATCTCCGAGGTCAGAAGATGGAACTTTGGTCAACTTGAATTTTATGCCAGATATCAACGTTGACTGTTGAGATTCAGTAGGCATCAGGGTTCCCTTTCAGAAGAGATACATGTACCCAGGAGTCAAAGCCCTGCAACTTAACAGCACAAGGGTTGGTTAATAACATTTCATACAGACTTTTTTTAAGTGGGGTTAGAGGGAGTCTCTCAACTAATGTCTAATTGTCAGGCAGTGGTGATACTAGAGTTTATGACTTGTTGGCAGCTGTGGAAAGATTCTATATCCTTAGGGTGATTAATTTTTATAGTTTTAATAAGCCTCCAGCAGTAAGTCCAAGTCAGAGACTTAATTTGGGATTTGATTTTGAGGATATTTGTCAAAAACGTTAAAAGTCTCAAAATATTTTATTAAAACAGAGCCATATAACATTATAAAATAATAGTTAATCATTTAACAAGAGTCATAATCAAAAGACTTCAACAACAATATAGGAAGTTACACAAATATAAAAACATTAACCCTTTCTAAGTTTAGTTTTTTAAATATTTTTTAAAAACCTAATTAAAAAAACACAGGAATTATTTCGATAAAATGTAAAATCGCTGTTCCTTAGGCTAATCACAAAAAAAGTAAAACAACAACAACATAAAAGACCTATGGTAGCAATTATTTTTTCCTTATGGGAAGCTTATTTGAATAACCTGAAAGTTAAACCTGCATCCCAGGCCTTCTCAAAGAGAGAAAGGCTAAAAACAGCAGGGTACAGTAGAATTTGAACTTCTAAGATATCAGTCTCAGAAATTTCAGGTTTGAAAATGATTACATAATTAAAAATTTAAAACTTCTTGCAATTTCATTGAGTAACTCAATATTTTAAGAAAATCTATTCTAACCAAGACTTTAGTTTTATATTAGTGTATTTTTAGTATCAAAGCACAATTTCTAGAAGGATGATTATAAATAATTTCCTTTCCAGTATAGCCAACTTAATCACATACAAAATTTCTTTTATAAATTCTGTTTTTTATGAACCCTATTATGAATCACATATACTATTTATGACATGCTTGAACTTTCTGTTTTATTCTAGGACAAAAATTTATCATACAAGATTCTTTTTCACACAAAATTATTTTCTTTCTAAACTCTATTACCAAAAGTACTGCTTTTATAGCTATAGCTTTCTTTACATTTCTTTTACTTACTAGTTATCAGCTCATCTTACCTTGTTTCAAACTAACCTTTGAATTAGACAAAAATTATTTTCCTTTTATTAAGAACACATTTTTATGTCTTATAATTTTTCTTATTTTCATCGGAATACACCTTTCTTTGGCATTTTTTTATATGTAGAATTATATATTCAATTCAATTTTTATTTTTAGTAACCTTAATTTTTTGTGAAAACCTAGAAAATAGGAAATCTTAAATTGTTTGTCACATGAGCATTTTATAGATGAAAACCATTTTATAATTAATTTGAAAATGTTTTTGTATATATAATCTTTTAAAACAATTGGACATGATCCAGATATTTAATAATTATCTCTTATTCAACTTAACATAACTTTAAGAGTTTAAAATTACAGGACAAGTTTATTTATAAACATTTATTCCATTGCATTTATTTGACTATTTATTTTTAATAGTTTACCTAGAGTACTTATGAAAACTGTGATATTAGACAAAGCTAGTCATCATTTAAAGTTATTTCTCTGTTAGAATGGCGTAAACCCGGGAGGCGGAGCTTACAGTGAGCTGAGATCCGGCCACTGCACTCCAGCCTGGGCGACAGAGCGAGACTCCGTCTCAAAAAAAAATAAAAAATAAAAAAAAATAAAGTTATTTCTCTGTTAACCAGTTTTATAGCCTGTAAATATCATGTGTTTAAGTATGAAATTTACAGTTAAATAAATGTTGGGTTTTTTTTGTTTTTTGTTTTTTTGCTGATAACTCAGGATTTAGCTGTTTTCATTAGGCCAACAATGTAAAATGCCTTATTTATCAAAAATTACACAAAGATCATAGCTTTGGGGCTGAGTTTATACTTCCATATCCTTTGTGCCAAACTTTAACACCTTATAAAATATCTGCAAGAGATAAACATAAAACCACTTGACGAGTAAATCTAGACAAAATGTGTGCTGACAATTCAGAAGACATTTTTAAAGTAGGCTTATTTGTTAAAGATTTACTTAAGTCACATGAACTGGAAAAGCATTTGGCTTATTTACTTAATTTATGAGTACTCCTTTACTGTAAAGCCAATTTGGTACTTTGTGGCCACAACACATTAAAAAAATGCATGTACATACACACAAACATACCTAAACACACATACACACACATAGAAACAAAGATCTTATAGCTTTTATTTCAGAACTCCAACCATGAGATAAATACAAATTCGCCAGTTTGATAAAACGAAAGAAAAATAAATGGTTGAATGCAGACAGTGGTTTTTATCTCAACCCCAGTAGAAAAGTAACAGCAGATTTAAAGCAGGCAGAAAAGAAAAGAGAGAAATACACATAAAACTTTAAAAACTCTATAGTCGTAGGTCGACTTTTGACCTCTGAATTTTTCTTGATGTAATTTAGCTGCAAGTTTAAAATGTGCACAAGAATAGACCATAATATGCAACCAGCTGGAGTATTAGAAAACCTGGCATGCCTTCAAACTTTTCCATTTACACAAATGCTTGCAAGTAGAGGCATCATAAAACCAAACAGCATGCCCAAAAGGGGGTCGTTATCTTTGTATTTCCTCATTCTTTGATTATTTGTTTCCCTTTTTTTTAATTTTCTTTAAGGGAGGAACCAAACTGTAGTCTGCGTTTCAGTGGAGTGGAGCTGAGAAGTTCAGTCTCTCGTTGATTTACACAAGGGACAGTTCAGTTTCTAAAGCAAATGCACAAACAAGCCAAATGCGATTAATTTGGGGAAAAAGAGGCAATGGAAAAGATCCTTCAGAATGCACCTCTGAATCAAAATTAAGATCCTGAACAACAACTTCCTGGGAAAAGAACCAGATCAGAATAAACCAGAGGACTGTCAACCGAGCAAGAGGTTCAGGGCTGAGGAGGACTTACCAGTTTCACTCAAGAAGAAGCTTGGAGTTGGGGGCCTTTCAATGGGCCCCTACTGGTACCTTAGTTCTGGGTTTGGGTGACTCTTTCAGGGTTCTGAGTCTTCTCTGAGGCCCCCTATGTAGGGTGCCAATTCATGTTGATTTAAAAAGCCAAACTGTAACATATGTAAAGAGGTTTATTTCAAGCCAAATATGAGTGGCCACGGCCCAAGACATGGTCTCAAGAGGTCCTGAGGACATGTGCTCAAGGTGGTTGGGGTACAGCTTTCTTTTCTATGTTTTAGAGAGATATAAGACATCAATCAATACATGTGAGGTATACACTGGTTTGGTCCAGAAGGGCAGGACAACTTAAAGCAGGGGAAACTGGGTGCTTACAGGTCAAAAGAGGATTCCAAGATTTTCTGATTGACAATTGCTTGGAAGAGTTAAGTTATTTTCTAAAGACCCAGAATCAATTGAAAAGAATGTCTGGGTTAACATAAGGGGTTGTGGAGACCAAGGTTTTTATTACATAGATGAAGTCTCATAAGTGGCTAGCCTTAGAGATAATAGATGGCAAATGTTTTCTATTTAGACTTTTAAAAGGTGCTAGATTCTCAGTTAATCTCTTCAGGTTTGGGAAGGCCTGGAACAGGAAAGATCTACTTATGTTAATGAGATGCTTTACAGATGCAAATGTTTCCCAATGACTTTGCAGAGCCATTTCAAAATAGGACAAAAAAATACTCTGGGGTAAAATACTTTTATTTCCATTTTTATCATGTGAAGTTATACTAGAGTCAGGTTGGAATTTGGTATCTTATTTTATTGCTACAAAGAGTCTGTTTTGTTAGTGTTAGTGTTAAGATCTATTTTTTTTTCTTTGTTTTTGTTTGTCTGTTTTGAGAGGGGGCCTCACTTTGTCACCCAGGCTGAAATGCAGTGGCACAATCTCAGCTCACTGCAACCTCTGCCTCCCAGGCTCAAGCGATTCTCCTGCCTCAGCCTCCCAAGTAGCTAGGACTAAGGTGTATGCCACCATGCCTGGCTAATTTTTGAATTTTTTGTAGAGACAGGGTTTCACCATGTTGCCCAGGCTGTTCTTGAACTCCTGACTTCAAGGGATACGCCCATCTCAGCCTCCCAAAGTGTTGACATTATAGGCATGAGCCACCTCACCAGGCCAAGATCTATTTTCATGTTCATGCTGGTCAGTTATGCCTGGACTTCAAATGGGAGAGGGTATAATGAGGCATGTCTGACCACCTACTTCCTTCCCGTTATGGGAACTAGTTAATAGTTTTTCAGGTTTCTTTGGAATCTCTTTGGCAGAAGTGGGGATCCATTCAGTCAGTTGGGGGATTAGAATTGCATTTTTTTGTCACGAAACTTGACCTTGAATGATATTTTATGAATATGAATCATTTTATTTTTTATTATTATTATACTTTAAGTTTTGGGATACATGTGCAGACTGTGCAGGTTTGTTGCTTAGGTATACACATGCCATGGTGATTTGCTGCACCCATCAACCTGCCATCTACATTAGGTATTTCTTCTATTTTTTGTTGTTGTTGTTGTTAAACAATCATTTTATTGCTTGAGTACACAGACAAATTTATGCGACCAGGGCAGAGGCTGTAGATGATTCATATTTCCAATTGGGAGGAAGGACTCGCTTGGTCTTATAATATCGAGCCAAACGGTGAATCTGGCTCTCTATCAGAATCAGACGGAATTTAGCATCCTTATCTTTTCCGTTCCTCTCAAGATGCTTTCGAACAGCAACTGCTTTCTTAATTAAATGGTAGAGATCTTCAGGAAGATCAGGAGCAAGTCCCTTAGACTTAAGAATTCTTAAGATTTTATTGCCTGTCACAAAACGTACTTGTGCAACACCATGTGAATCTCTCAGGATCACACCGATTTGTGAAGGAGTCAGGCCCTTCTTGGCCAGTTTGTAAATCTGCTCCTTCACATCGTCAGATGTCAACTTCAACCAAGTGGGGACGCTGCGTCGATAGGGCAAAGCCGACTGGGACAGGCCCTTCCCAGGAGCATGCATGCGACCCATGATGGCGGCGGTCAGGCTGCGAAAAGAGGTATTTCTTCTAATGCTATCGGGATAGCCCCTAGCCCCCAACCCCTGACAGGCCCCTATGTGTGATGTTCCCCTCCCTGTGTCCATGTGTTCTCATTGTTCAGCTCCCACTTATGAGTGATAACATGTGGTGTTTGGTTTTCTGTTCCTGTGTTAGTTTGCTGAGAATGATAGTTTCCAGCTTCATCCATATCCCTGCAAAAGACATGAATTCATCCTTTTTTGTGGTTGCATTGTATTCCATGGTATATATGTGCCACATTTTCTTTATCCAGTCTATCATTGATGGGCATTTGGGTTGGTTCCAAGTCTTTGCTATTGTGAACATTGCTGCAATAAGCATATGTATATGTGTGCATGTGTCTTTATAGTAGAATGATTGATCATCCTTTGGGTATATACCCAGTAATGGAATTGCTGGGTCAAATGGAAATTCGAGTTCTAGATCCCTGAGGAATTGACACACTCTTCCACAATGGTTGAACTAACTTACAGTCCCACCAACAGTGTAAAAGCATTCCTATTTCTCCACCTCTCCAGCATCTGTTGTTTCCTGACTTTTTAATGATCGCCAAATACCTAATGACTTTTTAATGATTGCCCCAAATACCTAATCCCGATGGTAATGGTATTAAGAGGTAAGGCCTATGGGAGGTGATTTGGTCATGAGGATCTGCCCTCATGAATGGGATTAGTGTCCTTAAAAAAGTGGCCTGAGGGAGCTCTTTTACTTCTACTACCATATGAAGACATAGCTAGAAGGTGCCAACTTTGAAGCAGAGACTGAGCCCTCATTGTACACCACATCTTCTGCCACCTTAATGTTTGAAATCCCTGACTCCAGGATTCTCAGTAAATTATGTTTTTAAAAATTACCCAGTCCAAGATACTTTGTTATAGCACCCTGAAAGAATCAAGGTAGAAATTGATAGCAGGAAGTGGGGTGCTGCTCTAACAAATACCTACAAATGTGGATGCAGCTTGGGAACTGGGTAATGGGTAGAGGCTGTAAGAATGCAAAGGATCAGGCTAGAAAAGGCCTACGTTTTTGTGAGCAGAGTGTTAAGAGTGATCTGGTTATGGCTCAGAAGAGGAGAGCTGTAAACAATGCCTTAATCTTCTTAGAGATTTCCTAAGAGGTCATGAACAGAATTTTCGTAGAAATCTGGATGGTAAAGGCCATTCTGATGAAGTCTCAGGTGAAAATGAGAAATGTTATCAGAAACTGGAGGAAAAGTCATCCCTCTTATAAAGTGGCAAATAACCTGGCTGAACTGTGTATGTATCCTAGGGCTTTGTAGAAGGTAGAACTTGTGAGCAAAAAGTTCAAGTATTCAAGTAGTAAAATACAAGAAGATAGAAACAAATTAAAAACAATTTATAATCAAAAGGGAAGCAGAATGTAAAGATCTGGTAAATTCTCAGTGTGGCTATGTTGTAAAGAATTAATGAAAAAGCATATTCAGAAGAGAATACTAAAGGTATGACCAAACCACCATTTGATAAGAAGATTAGTAGGGATAGAAGGAAGCCAGATGCTATTCTGCATGACAGTAAGAGAATGACCCTAAAGGCATTTTAGAGACCATCCACTCACATCACAGGCTCAGAATACCAAACCTGGGGTGTAAAATGAGGTCAAAAGAGGGACCATGGGCACCCAAGGAACCTCAGTGCTTGCTGCCCTGAACTACCTCAAGTCTCCACCCCCTGCGTTCTGACACAGCATTTTTCAGCTTCCTCTCTCATCAGATGTGTCTCAAGTGGGCCCAGATGTGATTCAGGCCACCACTCTAAAGTGCACAGGCAGTAAAAATCTTGGCAGCATCAACACAGTGCCATCTCCACAGGAGCACAGAGCAAATGAGCTATAGGGACATGGCTACCTCCACCTATATTACTAAGAGTACCCCAGAGACCTGCAGGGCATGGACAAAGATGTCCCACAGGGACAGGACTACAATAAAGAGCCACCATTAGGCCGGGCACGGTGGCGTACGCCTGTAATCCCAGCACTTTGGGAGGCCTAGACGGGCGGATCACGAGGTCAGGAGATCAAGACCATCCTGGCCAACACGGTGAAGCCCCGTCTACTAACAATACAAAAAATTAGCCAGGCATGGCCTGTAGTCCCAGCTACTGAGGAGGCTGAGGCAGGAGAATGGCGTGAACCTTGGAGGTGGAGCTTGCAGTGAGCCGAGATTGCGCCACTGCACTCCAGCCTGGACAAAAGAGCGAGACTCCATCTCAAAAAAAAAGAGCCACCATTGCGGCAATGCCTATTAAAGCCATGGAAGAACCACCATAAAGGCAAAGTCTGGTAAAACCATGAGGGCAGGGCCATCCCAGAGACCCCAGAATGGTAGAGCCACCAGTGTGCAACTCCAGCCTAGGAGAACCACAAACACAAGACTCCAACACATGAGCACTGTGGCATGGGCTATGCACAGAAAAGTCATTGGGGGCCCAATCCTCATCCAAGTGTGTCTGAAAGGCACAACACTGAGTCAAAGAAGATTATTCTCCAGGCTTAAGGTTTAATATTTCTTGTGCTCTTGGGTTTTGGACTTGCTTGAAACATACTACCCCTTTTTCTTTCTTCTCTCTCCCTTATGGAATGGGAATTTCTAACTTATGCCTGTCCCACCACTGTTTTTTGGAAACACAAAACTTGTTTAACTTCAAAGGCTCAGAGTAGAAGGGGAATTTGGCTCAGAATGAATGATACCTTGAGTCTCACCCAAATCTAACTTAGATGATATTTAGATGAGACTTTGGACTTTAAACTTTTGAGTTGATGCAGAAACAGGTTAAGAATTTGGGGGCTATCAGGATAGAATGAATATATTTTGCATGTGGGAAAGACACAAATTTGGGGGGCCCAAGGGTGGGAAGACATGCTGTAAAAGTCTGTATCCCCAAAAATTTATATGTTGAAACCTAACCCCCAAGGTGATATTATTAAGAGATGTAGCCTTTGGAAGCTGATTAGATAATGGAGGGTCAGTCATACTGAATGGGATTAGTTCCCTAATAAAACAGGCCTGAGAGAGCTTGTCACCTTTTCTGCCATGTGAGCACATAGCTAGAAGGTACCATCTTTGAAGCAGAGAGTGAGCCTTCAACAGACAATGAATATGCTGAGACCTTGATCTTGGACTTCCCAGACACCAGAAATGTGAGCAGTAAGTTTTATTATTTATAAAATATTATAAATTACCTAGCTATGGTATTTTGCTATAGCACCCTGAATGGACTAAGACAAGGCTGACATATTTTATTGCTAATTTCAAAGAATCTGCTTAAAATTCATTGATTATTGATTTTTGGCTTTCTATTCCAGAGACTTCACTTTCAAAATGTTTGACTCAATTTTTCTCACTTGTTTGGTTTAATTATTTGTTTATTAACATTTGGTAAGATTAAGTTCTTTTCTGTCCTATTACCTTAATTTTCAAAACTGTTTTATATAACACTTAGTTGAGCTTATGATAATAAATAAATAAATAAGTGTTTTAATAAAGTCATTAATGGATAAAGGCTTTCCTCTGAGAAAAGTATCTGCAGACATAGTAGGATTTGACTTGATGTATTTTGCCTTTAATTATTCTCTGGATATTATGTAAGTTCCTTTCTATTTCCTATTTGAGTAAAAGAGAATCTTAAACATGTTTAGTTTGTTAATTTCAGATTAGATAAGATTTTGGTAACATTTGTTTACTTCCAAATTTATTGAACAGACAAATGATATGGATGGCTAAATCTCTACTACTTTAATATATTAAATGATTTTGTGCCAAATGACTGATAAACCTATTAAAAGTTCTCATTCTCGCCGGGTGCAGTGGCTCACACCTATAATCCCAGCACTTTAGGAGGCCAAGGTGGGCGGATCACTTGAGGTCGAGAGTTCAAGACCAGCCTGGCCAACATGGCAAAACCCCGTCTCTACTAAAAAATACCAAAATTAGCCGGCGTGGTGGCAGGCACCTGTAATCTCACCTACTTGGGAGGTTGAGGCAGGAGAATTGCTTGAACCTGGGAGGTTGGAGGTTGCAGTGAGCCAAGATCAGGCCACAGCACTCCAGCCTGGGCAACAGAGCAGAGCCAGAAGTCCCTCTCAAAAAAAATCTCGTTCTCTAATTGTGAGATGTAAGGTGCTTTATTTAATATGTAAATTGTGTTTATTGATTGAATAATTCAGTTCTTTATGTCTTTTACAAGAATCTAAAGACTGGTTTATGCATAAAACAAGAGAATCAGAAGTATTAAATTTAATCATTGCTTATTATGGCATGGTCCATTTATATCAGTGCTTTTCTTTTGAGAGTATTTCCTTATTTTCTGAATCCATTTATAAATAAAAGGTATTTTCTACTAAAAAAAAAAACCATAGTAACACGGATCAATAAATAATAAAGATCAAAGCAGAAGTAAACAAAATAGAGATGAAAAACCAACACAAATGATCAACAAAATGAAAAGTTGGTTCTTTAAAAATATGAACAAAACTGCCAGGTGCGATGGCTCACTCCTGTAATCCCAGCACTTCAGGAGGCAGAGGCGGGTGGATCATTTGAGGTCAGGAGTTCGAGACCAGCCTGGCCAAAATGGTGAAATCCCATCTCTACTAGAAACAGAAAAACTAGCTGGGCATAGTGGTGCACGCCTGTAAACCCAGCTACTAGGGAGACTGAGGCACGATAATCGCTTGAACCCAGGAGGTGGAGGTTGCAGTGAGCCAAGATCACACCACTGCACTCCAGCCTGGGTGAGTTTTATATATATGTGTGTGTGTGTGTGTGTGTGTGTATGTGTGTGTATATATATGTATATGAATGTATATTCATATATGGATGTATATGAATGTATATTCATATACGTGTATATAAATGTATATTTACATATATGTATATGAAACTGATAAACCACCAGCTTGACTAACCAAGAAAAGAACAGACCCAAATAAACAAAATCAGAAATGGTAAAGGAGAGATTACCACTGATACCACAGAAATGCAAAAGATCATCAGAGAGTATTACGAACGACTATACACTAATGAACTGGAAAACCTAGAATATGCAGTCTATATATACACAATGGACTACTTTTCAGCCATTAAAAAAATGAAATCATGTATTTGCCGCAACATGGATGGAACTGAAGATTGTTATGTTAAGTAAAATAAGCCGGACACAGAAAGGAAAATATAGCTCTCATTCATCTGTAGGAGCTAAAATACCTGTTGGCATGGAGGTGGGTCGTGGAATGACAGACACCAGAGACAGGAAAGGATGTATTTGCAGGAGGGCAGTGAGGCTGAAGAGAGTTGGTTAATGAGTAGAAACATACAGTTAGAAAAAATAAGTTCTGGCCGGGCGCGGTGACTCAAGCCTGTAATCCCAGCACTTTGGAAGGCCGAGACGGGAGGATCACGAGGTCAGGAAATCAAGACCATCCTGGCTAACACGGTGAAACCCCGTCTCTACTAAAAATACAAAAAACTAGCCGGGCG
>NW_012118077.1:97655-100342 GCF_000951035.1 Colobus angolensis palliatus
ACATAGAAATGATAAATACTTTGTTGATAGGTAACTTAAATATCATGAATTGATCATTACATATTATATGCATGTAACAAAATTTCACATGTACCCCTAAATATATACAAATATAATGTATAAAAAAATTAAAAATAGGAAATTAAGAAAATAAACTAAAATGCTTAAAATATGGAAAGAGAAAAAAGCCATTTAATAGTATTGAAAAGTGCTTCTGTTGCAATCTTAAATGAGATCCACAGCAAGTATACATTACTTTATTTTTTTTTTTTTAAGTGTCTGTTATGGAAGGAGAGTATAGAAATGTGTTACTCTCTGTAAGGTAATTTCTGTAATATACGAATTATCCCTAACTACCTCTATTGCTATGCTTAGAAAAGTATTGTGGCAGGCCAATTCTCCCTGACAATCACACAGACAGGCCTGCATGACAGTCACACAGGCAGGCCTGCGTAGCACCTCAGTTACACAGACAAATTTCTACAGAGCTGCCTTAATATTGAGCAAATAGTTAAACCAAGGAAAATCGGTGCCCCGACATCAAAGCTAGAAATGAAACATACGGTCAAGGCCGGGCACAGTGGCTCATGCCTGTAATCCCAGCACTTTGGGAGGCCAAGGCCGTCAGATCACCTGAGGTCGCGAGTTTGAGACCAGCCTGACCAACATGGAGAAACCCTGACTTTACTAAAAATACAAAATTAGCCGGGCATGGTGGCACATGCCTGTAATCCCAGCTACTCGGGAGGCTGAGGCAGGAGAATGGCTTGAATCCAGGAGGCGAAGGTTGCCATGAGCCAGGATCGCGCCATGGCGCTCCAGCCTGGGCAACAAGAGCGAAACTTCGTCTCAAAAAACAAAAGAAAAGAAAGAAACACATGGTCAGCATGAACCTTGCACGGGCTTCTCCCTAACCTGGAGCAAGCCAAAATAATGGAGACAGTCTTATATTCCTAGTGCCAGGGCCCATCTCGGGTCAACGAAATCTGAGACGAGTCAAGGTAACAGAGGCAACTGTTTGAATTCATTGGAGAGTCCAAGGCAGCTCTCCGGACCAAGCTGTAAAGGAGACAAGACAGAAATAATCCTTTCAGTATCACAGTAGACAGACTTTGAAGGTACTGGGGCCCTTTTTAATTGGACTTAGCAAGCATTTTTTTTTTTTTTTTTTTTTTTTGCCTCTGACATTCTAGTTAAAGCAAAATTAGTTACCAATGGACATAGGCGAATGCTATACTGCAGCAGGCACATAACCCCAACCTGTATAAGCACTAAGAAAATTGTAACACTTTGAGTTGGTCTGGTAGAATTATCTCCGGCCTTCTTCCTGTATCCAGTTACAGCAATAAATTACCGTCTTTCCTAGTTTGCCTGTTTTTCCGTACTAGGCCTCTAGAAAATGCAGCGGGCCCAGCTTCGTTCCTGGAACAGGAGTAACTCCCAAACAAGTATTAGTGTAGGACTGAAAATAAACGCAGAATATCTTGATAGTCTCAAAGGAAAATAGGGTGGCTAGAGAGGCCTTTCTCTAAGTCTTGAACTTCCAGCATTTTATTCTCTCTCTTAAGCTTGGATACTTCACACTTATCCTTTCAGGTAGAAAATCTGATACTATGGGAAAGTACTGGATATAGAATGTTGAGCAGAACTGCACAGATTGCATATAATGAAAGCAGAACTCCATAGACAAGGTAAGGTGTCAATTTAATTTCTGAAAGAACAATATTCCTGATGAGGGTGGGTGGTTTTAGGTCTCAGTTTGATTTCAGATGGAAAACAAAAGCGAAAGTTGGGTAGTAAGACCACGTTGCCCCCAAACTAGGCAAAACATAAGGCAGCCATGTTTGCTGGAGTTTTTTCAGACACGAGGGGCGGGAGAAGAGGGAGTTAGCCAGGGCTTCTTGGCGTATCTGGAACACTACTGCCATCGTGAGGACGGGGTTTCATGAACCCCCACGCCATTACACTGTTCTCGAGAACAGCGTTCTTCTCTCTGTTGCGGAAGGTCTGATCTGTGGGAAGATGGAAGAGCTGTGGGCTCCAGGCTAGGTCTTCTTGCCTTCTCCTCTAAGACCCTAAGAACAGAGCTGGACATTGGCGATATCTTGGTGTAGAACCTGGAGAGTGAGGGCTTGGAGTGAACCAGCCCCTGCCAGGCCTCCTGACACAGGAAGTCGTGGGGCGGGGCCTCGGTTCCTCGTCTGGGCAGAACTTCAGGAACCCACTCAAAGACAAATGCAGGCTCTTGTGGGCATCTGTCTCCTGTTCCTGTCCCTTGGACCAACAGGCAGGAGGTTTTCACATCCTGCTACGGGGCTTTGGGTCTCTTGTGGCATCAGTATCCGCGCACAATGAACAGCGTTCTTCCAGAGGAAGTTTACGGGATTTGCTATTAGAACCTTCACTCTCCAGGTTCTATACCAAGGTACCGCCAATGCTCAGGTCTCTTTTAAAGCCTCAGATGAGACTAAGCAAGGATTCCCAGCATGAAGGCGAAGCCTCTTCCACCTCTTACCAGACCACACCTGCCCCAACAGGTAGTCCTCACTAGAACTCTGTAATGGCTTAGGGTATCGCTAAACGACATCCTCACGATGGCAGTAGAGTTCCAGATATGCCAAAAAGACTTACCTTGGATTCCTCTACTCCCGCCCTTATTGTGTGAAAAAACGCCACCCATAGACAAA
>NW_012118077.1:100612-103728 GCF_000951035.1 Colobus angolensis palliatus
TTTTTTTTCTGAGACGGAGTCTCGCTCTGTGGCCCAGGCTGGAGTGCAGTGGCGCGATCTCAGCTCACTGCAACCTCGGCCTCTCGGATTCAAGCGATTCGCCTGCCTCAGCCTCCAAAGCAGCTGGGATTACAGGCACCGCACCCAAGTCGAGCTAATTTTTGTATTTTTAGTAGAGACGAGGTTTCACCATGTTGGCCAGGTTGAACAAGAACTCCTGACCTCAGGTGATCCGCCCGCCGCGGCCTCCCAAAGTGCTGTGATTACAGACATGAGCCACCCCGCCTGGCCTTGCTTTTGTTTTCGTCTGAAACCAAAGGAACCCTAAACCACACACCCTCATCAAGAATCTTATTCTTTCAGAAATTACATGTCTTCTTGATCTAGTCTATATGGGTATGATTTACTTCACAGGATGATATGTCCAGTACTTACCAAGGCATCAAACTGTCTCCTTCAGGGGATAAATTCAACGGATGAGGGCACAAAAAGGAGAGTTGCTAGAAGCTTAGAGATCTTCCCTGGCAAACAATTTATAAATCTTGGTGGTGTCTGTTCTGGCTCCCCTCCCGGACAACCAGGGAGTTCTTCATGTTCTAGCTCAGGTGTTACATTGTAGGCAGTAATTTGGCATGAGCCATAGAGGAGGGATATGACAGTTGTCATTACTGCATGTCAAATATGTTCCACATGGCATGATACTCATAGTACATGTGTTCAATTCCTGTTGAGGTTACTCAGTGTTTCATCTCAGGGTCTCATCATCTAACATGAAAACACAGCATGTTCCCATGCCATTACATATTCTTCAGGTGTTTCCTGAGACTTTATGGGGGGGGTGTCTGCATTTTATAACTTGTCTTTTAGGTATAATGCTTACAGTATTCTCCCACTAATTAATTAAAAAATAATGCTTGCCAAAGATTCGGAAAAATCCGCATACTACTAAAGAAGAAAAACACTACCATACAACATGTCAAGGCAACTCACCTTTTGGATCATTTCCATGTGTATCTTTCCATATATATATAATTACTAATTTCATGTAAAAAATAAATCTGCATTAAACTTGGATTATAGGCCGGGCATGGTGGCTCACACCTGTAATCCCAGCACTTTGGACACTGTCTCACATGTAGGGCTGCACTCTTCTACAAAAATGGTCAGAACAAGCTATTTCTCCAGAGGAGGTAGTTTAGCAGTCCCCAACCTTTTTAAGATCAGGGATCGGTTTTGTGGAAGATAAATGTTGCACGGTCCAAGGTTGGGGATGGTTTCAGGAAGATTCAAGCGCACTACATTAACTATGCACTTTATTCCTATTGTTATTACACTGTAATACATAATGAAATAATTATACAACTCACCATAATGTAGAATCAGTAGGTACCCTGAGCCTCGTTTTCCTGCAACTAGATGATGCCATCTGGGAGTCATGAGAGACAGTGACAGAGCATCAGGCATTCGATTTTCATAAGGAGAGCCCTACCTAGATCCTTGCATGAATAGTTCACAATAGGATTCATGCTCCTATGAGAATATAATATTGCCAGTGCTGACAAGAGGTGGAACTCAGGCAGTAATGCAAGCAATGGGGAGTGGCTTTCAATACCAGTGAAACTTTGCCTGCTCCATGCTGTCTCCTGTGCTGCCTCCTGCTGTGCAGCCCAGTTCATAAGAGGCCACAGAACAGTACAGGTTCGTGACTCAGGAACTGGAGATCCCTGATCTAGTAGATATCTAAGTCAACTTTAGGTGAAATAGTGTGGGGAGTTTAGGTGTCATTTTGTCATTTCCAGGAATGGGGGTCATTGAGAAAAGCTTCCCGGAGGGTCTTTAAGACTTTTTTTTTTTTAGACAGGGTTTCACTTTGTCTCCCAGGAAGAAGTGCACTGTTGCTCATGGCAGCCTCGACCTCCAGGGCTCAAGCAATCCCCCCAGCTTAGCCTCCTAAGCAGCTGGGACTATAGGCAGGCACTAATGTGCCCAGCTAATTTTGTGGGAATTTTTGTGGAGACAGAGCTTCACCATGTTACCCAGGGTGGTCTCGAACTCCTGAGCTCAAGCAATCCACCTGCCTCAGCCTCCCAAACTGCTAGGATTACAGGCATGAGCCACCGGGCCTGGCCAAATCTTTAAGACACTCCTGAATGACAATAGCATCTATGTCTACGGACCATCACTCAACTCAACTGTAAGCAGCTGGAGGAAGAGCTAGGTATACTCAAGGATGTCACAAAAGCCAGGTCCCTTATCCTGGAATGCCTGCCTGAATCCTCAGAGGCCAGGAGAAGTCCTACCTGAAGAAGCTCTTGACTGGAAGGTCACACTACAGTACCAGACTAACATTATATCCTTTTTTAAAAGATTCAGATACTGAGATAATAAACAGTGAAAAAGAATGTCATGGGGAACAAGTCACCCATACAATTTTAGCCACCCTTGTCGATTTTTCAATTATGAGTCATGGAGTATCTGGAGGTCTCCACACCTAAGGGTGGATATCTTCATGAAGAACTAGCTTTGAAGCTGGTATACAGAACACTCGCTAGGATGAGATAAATACTGCTTTGCTCAGGACTAAACAATGCCATCCTTGTCAGAAAATGTCCAACGGAAAAAAGCCACCTATCTGCCCTCCTTGAGAGAACTGAGATTACCATCAGTGTCCTATTATGAGAAAAGACTTTCCCATGAACTTATAAAGTCACAGATAATCCTGGCTTGTGGGCTTAGATAATTGCTTAGGCTTTCCATTACATTCTTATTTCCTCGATGCAGCTGGCTCAGTCCTGGTCCCTCACTCACCAGATACTTCACTAAGACTTTGCGTTTGTCCATTGCTTCTGCCAGACCTCAAGGTAGGTAGGAATGCCAACTTGTGCCTTGGGCCTGTTCAGCCTCCACTGGCTATTCCTTCCGCGACTGCCAGGGTTTACCCGGAGGAAACGCTCACAGTTTCAGATGCTATGAAACTATTTCCGCACGATGGCAGTATTGCCCGAAAAAAAGCCAAGTAGCTCTAGGCGCTCCTCTCCCGCCCATCACGTTTGAAAAAAATGCCATGAAGGGACAAAGATACCAGAAATTAAAACTATTTAACACTTTGCTTGACT
>NW_012118077.1:103813-148774 GCF_000951035.1 Colobus angolensis palliatus
TTTTTTGAGACGCAGTTTCTCTCTTGTTGCCCAGGCTGAAGTGCAGCGGCGCAGTCTCGGCTCACTGAAACCTCTGCCTCCCGGGTTCAAGTAATTCTCCTGCCTCAGCCTCCCAAGTAGCTGGGATTACAGGGACGCACCACCACGCCCGGCTAGTTTTTGTATTTTTAGCAGAGACGGGTGTCACCATGTTGACAAGGATGGTCGGGAACTCCTGACCTCAGATGAGCCACCCACCTCGTAATCCCACCACGTCTGGCCCCATTGGATATTAAACTGAGATCTAATCCACTCACCCTCATCAAACATCTCCCCTTTTCAAAAACTCAGTATTGGCCAGTCAAGATCGCTCCATTGCACTCCAGCCTGGGTGACAGAACGAGAATTGGTCTCAAAAAAAAAAAAAGAAAGAAAGAAAAGAAAAGAAAAGGAAAAGAACTCAGTACCCGCACAACCAAGTCTTCCCCTTTCTGCTTTTTCACTCAGCATCATATCTGAAGTGTTTTATTATGATATCAAAATGTCTTGTAGTATCGGGGACAGACTTCAGGGATCCATGCCTATGGAAACAAAGCAACACATGTTTACCTCTAAGGTCTTGGAGAAGAGCAAATCTAAGCACCAGGCCATGTGGTTCCTGTCCTGACTCTCTACCCAGGTTCCCTGGGAGTTCTACTCTTGTTCTGACCTAGGCATTAGGTCTTACATGTTGAGGGGAAGGCCGCGATTGCTATTTAGTGGAGCCCTAAGATAAGGGTCCAGATGGCTCTTAAGCTTGACTGACACACACAACCCTTCTTGAATGTACACAAATACAGAAATGACTATAAATGCTAATCAGATGGATCACAGGATTTTGTCTCATGGTTTCATTATTTAATAATTGGTACAGAAATATTTTCCAGTGTCATGAAATGGCAATGGCCTACAACCATGTCCTATGACTTTGCTGTGTATGTGTCTTACTGTTTTTCCATTAGGATTCAATCCTATATTTTCTCATTAGTAGAAAAGACGTGGAATTTGCAAAGAAGTAAAAAGAAACTATGTGCTGATCAAAAGAAAAGTAATGTCATGAAACTGTGTTTTAAACACTGATAACTTTTTCCATATTTTGTCCCACTTTCAATACATAGATAAAAGTTCTACATATATATATGCGAACACCACAGTAAATTTACATTTAAATTGGATTTAGCCATCTAAAACATCATGTTTTAGAGTGAAATTTTTCACATGTGATTCTTGAACAGTTTTTGACATTGTTATAAAAAATTTGCAATATCTGGATTTTAAACAATAAAATATTTGCAAAGAATTACTCGATTGGTTGAGTTGTTAAGAAAGAAGTTCTCGGCCAGGTGCAGTGACTCACGCCTGTAATCCTAGCACTTTGGGAAACCGAGATGGGCAGATTGCCTGAGCTCAGGAGTTCAAGACCAGCCTGGGCAACATGGTGAGATGCCATCTCTACTAAAATGCAAAAAAAAAGAAACAGGTGGGAGTGGTGCAGGCACCTGTCATCTCAGCTACGCGGGAGGCTGAGGCACAAGAATTGCTTGAACCCATAAGGCAGAGGTTGCAGTGAGCCAGGACTGTGCTACTGCACTCCAGCCTGTGCAACAAAATGAAAACCTAAAAATCTACCTATACATACATGAAAACATATATAAATACATATTATATATAATATAAATAGGTATTATACATACTTATACCTCAGAATTAGTTTTTAATTCTTCTCAAATTTTTATCCCTAATTCTTACCTTAAATTTTATCTTTAAAATCTCAAAAGAAATATAACAAAATTCAATAAATGATAGTTGAGATAGGCATCTCTCACATTCCGTCACCTAGATGTGTAACCTAAGAAAACTTTAAGATGGAAGTATTCACACCACTCACATGCAGCTACATTTCATTAATGTCTGTCTTAATATAAATATGAATTAATGGTAAAAATTTGTTGGCCAATACTATCATATTCAAACATGTACTCACTGTAACACTGACCATGATTTGAAATATATGGCATTAGGCTGGGTATGATGGCTTACCACTGTAATCCCAGCACTTTGGGAGGCCGTGGCGGGCAGATCACATGAGGTCAGGAGTTCGAGACCAGCCTGGCCAACATGGTGAAACCCTGTCTCTACTAAAAATTCAAAAATTAGCTGGGCGTGGTGGCAGGTGCCTGCAGTCCCAGCTACTTGGGAGGCTGAGGCAGGAGAATCGCTTGATACTGGGAGGCGGAGGTTGCAGTGAGCCGAGATAGCAACACTGCACGCCAGCCCGGGCGACAGCGAGACTATCTCAAAAAAAATAATAAAAAATAAAATATATGGCATTGGGTGGGTGTGGTGGCTCACAACTGTAATCCCAGCACTTTGGGAGGCTGAGGCAGGTGGATCATTTGAGCCCAAGAGTGTGAGACCAGCCCAGGCAATGTAGTGAGACCCTGGCTCTACAAAACATAGCCAGACACAGTGGTGTGTACCTGTAGTTCAGGTTACTTGGAAGTCTGAGTTGAGAGGATTACTTCAGCCCAGGGAGGTCAATGGTGCAGTGAGCCACGATCATGCCACTGTACTCCAGTCTCGGTGATAGGGTGAGAGCCTGTCTAAAATATATATATGTCATTTAAAAACTGTGTATACGTCGAGACAGATATGATACAGATACACAGTCCCACATACATTTTACTTTCAAAATAATTCAATGTATACTGTTTGTAATTTTGTACAAAATCTTTAGAACACCTTATAATATCTGCATGAATCCATATCAATATATACTTTTGAGGGCTTGAGTTTTCTTAGTAGAAGAACTTTAAGAAATTATAATTCGAAAAATATATGGTAGGTCAAATATAGTGATATGAAGTAATTTAAAATGTCTGGGCCATGTGTTATCATCTGTTGACAATGCACATATAAAGTGGCACCGGTGCTCACCTAAGTAACGCCGGAGACGTCTGGAAGTCTAAGTTTGGACCCCACAAGAGGATGCTCTGGAAGATCCTCTAGACCTCAAACTCTCCAAAGAGGATGCTTTCTGCAGAGGTTCTAATGTCTAGTATTAAGCCATCCTTGGTCCTTGGAATTTTCTCTCAGAGTTGTAATGTTCCTTGGCCCCAAAATTGTTTAGAATCTGAAGTTTACTGTTTAATGGAAAAGCAGAATGGCGTTGCATGTAACCAGGCTTTTGTGCTGCTGTTCTAAGTAGGGGGCCTGGTTAACTTGTGACGCCTTCCTTTGATAGTTTGGCCCCAGCGATCCTTGTTGGAGTCTGGGGAGGTTTAGACTTTAAAAATCAAACTGCCATGGAGACTGCTTTACCCAGAATTTTGGTTCACAGCCTTTATTGGATTATCTGTTGGGGCAAAGTAAAACCGGCAAGCTTGTATTGCTATCTCATAGCTAAGGTTGCAAGCTATTGGAGCCTGCAGCTCCCACGTGAGGGGAAAAGGAAGAAGTCCTCCCTTACAAAGAGAATTCACAAACTTGGAAGAAGCAATTTACACAAGATGTGCAGATCTCAACAGAAGGACACCAGAAACATAAAAAAGCAAGGAAACAGGGTGCCTCCAAAGGAACCCAGTAATTCTCCAGCAACAGATCCCTATCCAAAAGAAATTGAAGAAATGTCAGATAGAGAATTGTGCATACTGATTTTAACCAAGATTAGGGGATACAAGAGACTTCTGAAAAAGAAAGGAGCAAACTGACAGAAGCAATTCTGGATATGGTTGACGTAATTACCAACCAGATACAGAGTTTTCTAGGACACACAGCAAATGTGGAACTGAAGAAATCATAGGATGAAAATACAAAGTACAGTCAAAAGCTTCAATGATAGACTAGATCAAGCAGAAAAAACCCTCAGAACTTAAAATCTGAAGGCTTTTTCTTAATTCAAACATTTAAGGGGTTTTACTCTGGCCATTCGTGTGAACAAAATCTGCTGGGTTAATTGGTTTTTTTTTTTTTTTCTTTTCTTTTCTTTTTTTGAAACAGAGTCTCACTCTGTCACCCAGGCTAGAGTGCAGTGGTACGATCTCGGGTCACTGCAATCTCCACCTCCCAGATTCAAGCAATTCTCTGGCCTCAGCCTCTCGAGTAGCTGGGATTACAGTTGCCCACCATCAAGCCCAGCTAATTTTTTGTATTTTCAGTAGAGATGATGTTTCACCATCTTAGCCAGGCTGGTCTTGAACTCCTGACCTCATGATCCACCAGCCTCAGCCTCCCAAAGTGCTGGGATTACAGGCGTGAGCCACCGCATTCGGCCACTGGGTTAATTGTTATACTGGGGTCTTGGATAATCATTAAAGGTGAAATAAAATGTTTAAAAAAGTATTGGTGGAATAAAAATAGAAATGCCTTCAGAATTGCCGACATGCATTTTGTCTGAATTTTATGTTTGTCTTTGCCAGATATTTTATTTATTTATTTATTTATTTATTTATTTATTTATTGAGATGGAGTTCTCTATTGCCCAGGCTGCAGTGCAACGGTGCAATCTCGGCTCACTGCAACCTCTGCCTCCCAGGTTCAAGCAATTCTCCTGTCTCATCTTCCCAAGTAGCTGGGATTGCAGGTGCCTACTACCACACTCGGTTATTTTTGTATTTGTAGTAGAGATGGGGTTCCACCATGCTGGCCAGGCTGGTCTGGACCTCAGGTGATCTGTGGCTTCAGTCTCCCACTGTCTTTGCTGGATATTTTAAAATGTCGGTGTTAATTCAAGTTGGGGGCTTGGGGCGAGCCTGCCTCCCATTCTATTCAAAGTCTCACTGAGATAAATGCATATGTGATTGCTTCCTTTGGAAAAGCTAATCACAAACTCAAAGGATGCAACCCTTTGTCTCCCACCTGTGATCTAAAATCTCCCAAGCTTCCTCCTCTCCAGTTGTCCTGTCTTGTTTGTTTTACATATGTTGATTGATGTCTCATGTCTCCCTTATTAAAAGGAAAAATAAGTACGGTGAATGAGATAAATGTTTTAGATAAATTTTTGTGTAAATTGAAATCTTAAAGTTATTTTTTATGCTCATTTACTATCTGGGTCATTTTCAATTAAGACAGGGTTGTGATATGGGGAAACATGTTGCTAAAATTGTGGAATTGTTCTTATCTATAAATGCCTATATCTGATAGTTCAGGATTTAGTGCTGTTTAGGGTTTCACTGACATTTTACGTTACTAAGGATAAAAATTTTAGTTATCAAGTAATTTTGTATACAAAATGGGCCAGAAAGGGTTATGTTATTAATGGAAACATAATAATTTTGTCTAATTCAGAAGTTGTCTAAATTTTGTTCAAATTACAGTTTTGAAAAGATTATTTATGAAACAATGTAGTAAGGAATCATAAGTAGGGAAGAAAGTTGTGGAAAAGTTTAAATAATAAAATATTCTTTAAAACCTGAGAGAATTGGAGACATTTGGCTAATGAACATTTTCATAGCTAAAGTTCTTAGTCTTCATTAAAGTAAAATAAGAAATATTAAACAAATGTATCAGCAGCCTGGAGTGGTGGCTCATGCCTTTCATCTCAGCACTTTGGGAGGCAGACGCGATTGGATCACCTGAGGCCGGGAGTTCAAGACCAGCCTTACCAACATGGAGAAATCCTGTCTCTACCAAAAATACAAAATAAGCCAGGCGTGGTGGTGCATGCCTGTAATCCCAGCTACTCGGGAGGCTAAGGCAGGAGAATCCCTTGAACCCGGGGGCAGAGGTTGTGGTGAGCCGAGATCGTGCCATTGTACTCCAGCCTGGCCAACAAGAGTGAAATTCCGTCTCAAAAACAAACAAACAAAAAGTATCAGCAGTTTGACAATTCTTTTTTTTAATATAAGTAAGCATGAAGCTGGAATTAGTGTGAAGCCAAATTTCACATACATGCTTGCATTGCTTCACGCTATGTTGAAGGGGCATCCGCCACCATGCCCAGCTAATTTTGTATTTTTGGTAGAGATGGGGTGTCTCCATGTTGGTCAGGCTGGTCTTGAATTCCCGACCTTAGGTGATCCACCTGCCTCGGCCTCCCAAAGTGCTGAGATTACAGGCATGAGCCACTGCGCTGTTTGGCATGGATACTGCTGGAGTACGTACTGGTCATGTGCCTAAAGTAAATTTCTTAATTGTACAGAATGTATAATGATATTGGTGAACTTAAGGGTATTGAATTGTGTATCAGGAATTAATGGAGCACACCAGCTTTTTATCCATAAACTAACTTTTTGGATTTTAGGCTTCCTGATATCTTAAGTGTGTTGAGTATACTCTCACAAACAGAATTTGTGTCGTATTTCTCTCTCTCTGGCTAATTTCTCCAAAATTTGTAAACTATGAATATTCTTAATTCACGGCAATGTGTTTGCTTGCATACAGTCAAGCAGGGTCGCCAGGGTCACTCAGGGAGAGAGAACCCAGAAACCTGGCATGCAGGCAAAAGGGTAAGAATTTCTTACCAGTCAGTCTCTGGCCTCTATCTCTCTGTGCAAACTGGTTAATCTCCTCTCAAGTTTTAAATTACTTGGTTTAATAATAAAAATAACTTAAATCAAATATTTTGTCAGAAAAGTGGAGAGTGTAATGGCTTTTAGTTCACATAACGTTAGCAATCTTTGGGATATAAAGATGGTTTTATAGATTATTGGTAGGCCAGGTGTGGTGGCTCAGGCCTGTAATCCCATCACTTTGGGAGCCTGAGGCAGGCGGATCACCTGAGGTCAGGAGTCCGAGAGCAGCCTGACCAACATGGTGAAACCCCATCTCTACTAAAAATACAAAACATAGCAGGCTGTGGTGGCGGGAGCCTGTAATCCCAGCTACTTGGGAGGCTGAGGCATGAGAATCACTTGAATCTAGGAGGCGGAGGTTGCAGTGAGCCCAGATTCCGCCATTGCACTCCAGCCTGGGTGACAGAGCAAGACTCCATCTAAAAAAAAAAAAAGGCCAGGTGTGGTGGCTTATGCCTGTAATCTCAGCACTTTGGGAGGCCAAGGCAGGCGGATCACCTGAGGTTGGGAGTTTGAAACCAGCCTGACCAACATGGAGAAACCTCTACTAAAAATACAAAATTGGCCGGGCGCGGTGGCTCAAGCCTGTAATCCCAGCACTTTGGGAGGCTGAGACGGGTGGATCACGAGGTCAGGAGTTCGAGACCATCCTGGCTAACACGGTGAAACCCCGTCTCTACTAAAAAACAAAATTAGCTGGGTGTGGTGGCTCATGCCTGTAATCCCAGCTACTCGGGAGGTTGAGGCAGGAGAATTGCTTGAACCTGGGAGGCAGAGGTTGTGGTGAGCCGAGATCGTGCCATTGCACTCCAGCCTGGGCAACAAGAGGGAAACTCCATCTCAAAAAAAAAAAAAAAAATATTGGTCAGATGCACGGCTTGCTAAGCGTTTTCAGGTTACAAACTGCTTTTTGGATTTTGAGAACTGTCTGTCTTGACTGCTTCACAATTGGTGACACCTGGGGACATATGGCACTAACCACACCCTTAACTTGGCAGGCCTTGGCTGCACTTAGCACACAAGTAAAGCAATTTACCATGTTTTACTTTAAGGGTAAAATTCCTAGGAATTAATTGAAACTACTGGAAATAGATTTACATGCAAGGTGTATAAAAACAGCAAAATGTGTTTTTATAGTAAAAGATTAAAAGAAGGCATGGAAATGTCAAGTTTTGCCTGGGGTTAAAGAATTGTTTTGAGTTAAATTAGGAAAAAGCTGAAGGTTCAAAGAAGAGGTGGAAGAATCGTGGAAATTAGTCTTGCAGAAGAGGTTCTCTGTGTGAACATGTTGACTAAATTGAAAAGGGTTATAAAAGGTTTTTGCTTCTTTAAAATTTCTGAGCCATCATTTTGGCAAAACAAATAACTTGTAGTAATCTGGAATTCCCAAAATCAAACTTCAGTTTCAAAATTGTCTTACCTGGCACCTGGCCTTTGGAATACTTCAGAGGTCCCCTGAAGTGTCCAGAAAAGAGAGGTAAACAAGATTATTTGACATGTTTAGGTACATGGTGTTAAATACAGTGAGTTCTAAATTTCTTTTCAAAGAATCAGTATGTCAGTATGTTCAGTTCTTTGTATTCCATTTTAAAGTTTAACTTCCTCATTCTCCTTGTCTCCTTGCCCCTAGTTTCAGCAAACGACCTTTTCCATCAGTTCTAATCAGTAGTTCACATCTGTTCCTCTGGTCACCTGCTCCGTCCTGAGTCACCCCAGTCACCTGCTCTGACCTGTCACATTTAGTCATGTGTTCCATAAACATCCTTCCCACTGAAGCTGCTCACTCCACCATTCTGGTTCTTACCCCTGCTCTCTTTAAAATAACCAGTCGGAATTAGCTTACACTGTACGGTCCAACCCTAGCCTATAGGGCAATGACACAACAGTAGGGGCTACCTGCGTCAGGGGTAAGAACCCCTTCTGCTCCCCTGTTCAGGTGTGCTCTCGTCATTGCTCCATCTGTGAGATGCACCCTTCTATAGAAGAAAAATTGCCTTGCTGAGAAAATTCATGTTCAAGTGCTATTTCTTCTGCAGCACTGAAAATTTATTTCAAACAATGGGATGGCCAAAATGATGCTCAATCTTCTTTAGGTTATATTTTTTGTGAATAATATTAATATATATTCCAAAATTGTTGGGATTTCTAAAATTCTAATGTCTACACATATGCTACCAATAACAATGATAGTTATTATGCTGTTATTGTAAATTACAGAAATAACCAAATTTCCTCGTATAAAGCTACTAACTCAAGTAAATCAAATAATTAAATATCAAGAAAGTAGTGTTAAACCATCTAATACTAAAACTGTTTAAAATAGCTTATAACCAATGCTTGATCCCATATTCGTGGGAAAACAAAGTTTCAGGCACATTTGGTCACCTGGTTGGCCATTCAAACATTTTATAATGGGATATCATTCAATTGTCATTTCAATGCATGTTTTCTTGTTGCATTTTCCCCATGCAACAGAGCTGATACTATAACAGTAGATTATTATGCTACAGTGTATTTTCACCAGGTTAATTAAAAAAAGGCTTTTTATGGTTTGGATCTTCTTAGAACATCAGAAAAAGACTGTCCTTGCCATCCACACTACAATAAAATTTAGGAACCTTGAGCTTTGGGTTCATGGTCTCACAACTAAGAAGGGTGCCTCCACTCTTTTGGAACTGTGTGCCCACTGGAACCCTTGAGATAAAGCTAACCAGGGAAATTTCTCCCAAGAAGAAGATGGCATCCTTGATGTGAATAGCTTTCCCAAGTTCACAGATTAAGACTTCTAGTGACATGAAACTCTTCTCTTTGAATGTTTTTTTCTTGCTTATGCTTCTGTGAACAACAGAAGTGGAAAAGTGTCTGTTATGTGCACTGATAGGGTGTACTTTTATTTGTGAAGGAGCTTGCAGCCAGCCTGCAAGTATAAGGTTACATGGATAACCTTATACTTTGATAGATAAAGGATAAAGGCCCAATATAGGTAAGAAACTTTACTGGTACATGCATTGCCTCATCATCAGTCAAAAGCAGAACATTGGTTCACTCCTCTTGGCCCATTTCATGGGTTGAAGAGAACATTGCCAGACAGCCTTCACTCTTCTCAAAGGGCATCATTTGTTAAGTCCTTTTTCCGTGATTTGCAGTAAAAGAAGCAATGATTGGAAATATATCCCTCATGACAGGTTCTATAGCAAATTCTACTGTAAAGGCTGCAGTTGCACAGTGATTCTAAATTCTCTTGTGAAAGTTGGGATAGAATTGGCTAAACAGAAAAAGTATCTGTGCGGCTGCTGGTACTTGTGGCCTATGGGGAAATACATCAAATGAGGATTATAAAAATTCAGTGGGCCGGGCGCGGTGGCTCAAGCCTGTAATTCCAGCACTTTGGGAGGCCGAGACGGGCGGATCACGAGGTCAGGAGATCGAGACCATCCTGGCTAACACGGTGAAACCCCCGTCTCTACTAAAAAAAAAAAATTACAAAAAGCTAGCCGGGCAAGGTGGCAGGCACCTGCAGTCCCCAGCTACTCGGGAGGCTGAGGCAGGAGAATGGCGTGAACCCGGGAGGCGGAGCTTGCAGTGAGCTGAGATCCGGCCACTGCACTCCAGCCTGGGTGACAGAGCGAGACTTCGTCTCAAAAAAAAAAAAAAAATTCAGTGGAGGCCAGGCATGGTGGCTTACGCCTGTAATCCCAGCATTTTGGGAGGCAGAAGTGGGCAGATTACAAAGTCAGGAGATGGAGACTATCCTAGCTAACACGGTAAAACTCTGTCTCTAAAAAAAATACAAAAAATTAGCCTGGTGTGGTGGCGGGCGCCTGTAGTCCCAGCTACTCAGGAGGCTGAGGTAGGAGAATGGCGTGAACCTGGGAGGCGTAGCTTGCAGTGAGCCGAGATCACACCACTGCACTCCAGCCTGAGCCACAGAGCGAGACTCCATCTCAAAAAAAAAAAAAAAAAAAAAATTCAGTGTTTGGGGATTGATGAAGAAATTGCTTCATTAAGTGAGTAAACTCTTTATCTAGCCCATTCTTTGATCTGTTTGGTTTTAGGAGGTTTGGTTTATGGGGATCTTGGGTAAGGGCATACTCCAAACTCTTGGGATATCCTCCCAATAGTCATAATCATAGTCTCCCTGGTGCGCTGCATTCTCTCAAAGGTTTTAAATGCTTGCATGCAGCCTTCTCTAGAATGAAATATAGTTTCTTTTCAACTGGAATAACAAGAGCCAAAAGAATGTGCAACCATGAGGACACCGTAACCTATACATGACATGCTGAGAATGAAAACCCAAAATGATAGTAACCAAGAGTGGTGCTAAGGCCCTAAGTTTTGGTCACACTCTCACTCAAGTGAAAACCTGAATAAAGGGGAAATTTTTTAAACAAACTTCTGGGAGGTCATTGTTTTGGACTGAGTTCATGCCCTAGGCCGCAACAAACCAAACCAAACCAAAATGGAGTCACTCCGCATAGATTCTACAAGAGGACGCCATGATGGCGTAGTCTGTCTTGAAACGATTTCCTCACAGTGGCAGTAGTGCTCCACATTTTCAATCAAGCTCTGTCTTGGAGTCCTTTTCTTCCGCCCTTTGTGTATGAAAAAACGCCACCCAGAGATAAAGGCGCCACTGAACATGGATTCCTGGAGATTTGTCTAGTTTGTTGCAACCTGCATATCTCTATAACAAACATTTCTGACAGCATAGGTATCAACCCCCAGAAGTTCCCATTAAATATTGTAGCAAAATTCATTTCCTCTCGCCTAGAGACCATCAAGCTTCAGATGATCATGCAACCAGGGTTCCAGCCGGTTTCAGGTGAAGACACCACCCCTGGCCGTCAAGAAACTACCCTGCCTCCACTAGATAAAGCATAGTGAGAGTTCTGTGATTTCCAACAGGTAGGGACTATGCCCCAGATCAGCACGAAGCAGTTACAGAAGAAAGCCCTTCAGTCCCTCTGCCTCACATAAAGATTTATGAGGATCACCTGTCAGCGGGGAGATGAAGCAGGAGAATAGGGTAATAGGGTCTGGAGGCAGGGGACCTAAGGCTGTTTTACATTGACTTCCTAGAACTAAATTGAAACGAAAACCCTAACTTTCAATGCCTAAGTAATAGAAGGACCAGAGACTATTCCCCTTCACTTTTTCTGCACTAGAGATGGAAAACTGGCTGTGGCAACAAATTAGACTGATTTCTGGCCTAGTGTTCCTTTGCATAGAAGTATAACTTTGTAACTTCACCCTAGCCTCTGATTGGTTTCTTTTGCAACCAATCAGATGTTTGCACAGGAGTGTGACCTTTGTAAATTAACTTTAGCCTCTGGTTGGCTCCTTTCTGCAACCAATCAGACTGATTTCGGGCGACCACTTCACTTACATGAGGTGAGCATGAAGTGGCCAATGGGAAACTTCTAGGGGGTATTTGAACCAAAGAAGATTCTGTATCCAGGACCTTGAGCCTCTGCTGAGGCCATCTCCCACACTGTGGCGTGTACTTTCGTTTTGAGTAAACCCATGCTTTCATTCTTCTGTTGTTTCATTCTTGCTTTGCTTTGTTGGACATTTTGTGCAATTATTTGTTCAAAACGCCAAGAACCTGGACAACTTGCAATCCTGACCCTCTACGGGTCACAAGACCAGGTTGCAACAAACTGGACAAATCTCCAGGAATCCATGTTCAGTGGCGCCTTTATCTCCGGGTGGCGTTTTTTCATACACAAAGGGCGGGAGAAAAGGGCTCCAAGACAGGGCTTGATTGAAAATGTGGAGCACTACTGCCACCGTGAGGAAATCGTTTCAAGACGGACTACGCCATCATGGCGTCCTTCCCGGGAAACTTCCCTATGGGGAAAAGGCTGATCTGTGAGCTTGGACCCCAGGCTGTCTTCTTGCCTTCTCTAAGGCCTGAAAAGAGACAGGGACATTAGTGGTATCTTGGTGTAGAATCTGGAGAGTGCGGGGTTTGGAGTGAACCAGCAACTGCCAGGAGGTACTAGCACAGGAAGTCGTGGAGCGGAAACTTGGTTCCTCCTGGTGTGGGCAGGACAGTAGGAACCCAGTCAAACACACATGGAGGCTCTTGTGGGCATCTGTCTCTTCTACCTGCCCTTTGGAGCAAGAGTCAGAAGGCTTTCACGTGCTGGCGTTTTGCTATGGGTCTTGGGGTCTCTGGGAGCATCAGTATCGCTCACAAGGAACACAGTTATTCCAAGGGAAGTTTACAGGATTTGCTGTTAGAACCTTCACTCACCAGGTTCTACAGCAAGTTAACGCCAATGTCCATGTCTCTTTTAAGGCCTTAGACGAGAAGGCAAGGACGCTGAGCATGGAGTCCAAGCCTCTTCCACCTCCCCACAGACCAGACCTTCCGCAACTGGTAGTCCTTACAAGAACGCTGTAATGGCGTAGGGATTCGTTAAATGACATCCTCGCGATGGCAGTAGTGCACCAGATATGCCAGAAAACCCTGTCTTGGAGCCCTCTTCTCCCGCCCTTCCTGTCTGAAAAAACGCGACGCACAGATAAAGGTACAACCAAATATGGATGCCTTCTATTTTGCCCAGTTTGGAGCCTGCTGGTCTTTCTGCTGCTCTTTTTCATTTTGTTTTCCACTTGAAATCAAACCGAGGCCTAAAACACTAGTCCTCATCAGGAATCCAGTTCTTTCAGAAATTAAATATCCTCCTGACCTACTCAGTGTGGGGTTGATTTACTTCAGAGTTACAGGTCCAGTAATTTCCGAGGCATCAAACTGTCTCCTTCAGGGAATAAATTCAGTGAACGAACACACAAAAAAGAGAAACGGGAATGGGCGCAGTGGCTCACGCCTTTAATCCCAGCACTTTGGGAGGCCGAGGCTGGCGGATCACCCGAGGTCAGGAGTTCGAGACCATTATGGGCAACAATGGCAAAAATCCTTTCTCTACTAAAAATACAAAAATTAGCTGGGCATGGTGGCACATGCCTGTAAACCCAGCTACTTGGGAGGCTGAGGCAGAAGAATCACTCGAACCTGGGAGGAGGAGGTTGCAGCAAGTGGAGGGCGCGCAATTGCTCTCCAGCCTTGGCAACAGAGTGAGAGTGTCTCACAAAAAAAAAAAAAAGAAGGAAAGAAAGAAAAAAGAGAGAGAGAGAAAGAAAAGGGCTGAACGCTTGGAAAAGATCTCCAGCAAACAATTTAAAAATCCCAGAGGTCTTTGCCCTGGCTTCCCTGTCAGACATCCAGGGAATTCTTCCTATTCTAAGAGCCTTATGTGATGCATTGTAGGCAACACTTTGGCATGAGCCATTATAGAGGAAACCAGGTGACTCTCCTTACTGCATGCCATGCAGTAAGTACTCCAAATGCCATGATACTCATAGTACGTATGTTCAATTCCTGTCAAGGTGGCTCAGAGTTTCATCTCATGGTCTCATCATTTAACATCAAAACACAGCATGTGCACATGCCTTTACATATTCTTCAAGTACTTCCTGAGAATTTATGGGGTGTGTGTTTGTCACAGCTTGTCAAGGTAACTCATGAACTTATGAATTATTTCCATGCATATCTTTCAATATGTGCATACATTAACCGTGCAAAAAGATAAATCTGTATAAAAGGTGGATTACTGTGTACACCATGGTTTGGATCAGACCAAGTGTGTATTTTAACGAACCTTTCAGATGCATGAATTCATTTGAATGTCACCAGTACTAAGTCTTATATGTCAACATTTCATGCCTTCAATATAAATAAAGGTAAATCCTAACATACGGCCTCAGGAAAATTACTTCAGTAGACAATATCAGCTCTTTGATTTTTTACTGCTACATCACTACATGTTTCTGAGAAAAAGTTCATGAAGAGACAAAGACATCAGAAATTATGGCTACCTAAAATTTTGCTCAATTTGTGTGAACAATTTCCACTCTTAACAATTTGCTTTTGGTTTCCATTGGATATTAAACTGAGATGTAATACATGCACCCTCATCAAGCATCTCATCTTTTTAAGAACTTCTTAAAGTTCTTAAACTTAGTTTCTGCACAACCAAGTCTTCCCATTTCTACTCTTTTTCACTCTGCATCATATCTGCAGTATTTTATTGTGATATCAAATAGTCTTCTAGTAATGGGGAGAGACCTTAGGTTTCCATGCCTAAGGAGAGAAGAATAAAAAAAGCTTACCTCTAAAGGCTTGGAGAAGAGCAAATCTAGTCACTAGGCCACGTGGTTCTTGTCCTGGGAGTTTTACTCCATGTTCTGATCTAGTCAGTAGGCCTTATACGTTGAGGAGGAGGACGCTATTTAGTGGGGCACTAACATAAGGGTATACGGATAGCTCTCAAGCCTGACAAGACACCCACAGCCCTACTTGAATAGACACAAACACAGGAATCACTGTAAATACTAATCAGATTGATCACAGGATTTTGTCTCATAGTTTCATTATTTAACATTGAATTAGAAATATTTTCCTGTGTCATTAAATAGCTGTCACTTAGAACTGTGCCCTATGACTTTCTTGTGTATGTGTCGTATTGTTTTTCAGTTAGGAATCAGTTCTATATTTTCTCATTAGTAACAAAGACATGGAATTTGCAAAGAAGTTAAAAATAACCATGTACTGATCTCATAAAACTGTATTAAACAATGATCATTGTTTCCATATTTCCTCTCATTTTTTCAACATGCAGATAAAAAATTCTATATATACAGTCAAACACCACAATAAATTTATATTTTAATTGAATTTAGCTATATATAAGGTTGAAGAATTAAAAGTTTCACATCTGATTCCTGAGTTTTTTAAATTCTCATAAGAAAGTTGCAATATCTGAATTTTAGAGAATAAAATATTTGCAAAAACTTCTTGATTGGACTATTCATCAAAACATAAGTTCTCCATTTTCACTTTTATATCTAAAATAGATATATATATTTATACACACATAAAATAGAAATACATGTTTATATACAATATAAACATATGTATTATACATACTTATACCTAGAAAATTAGGGTGTTTAATTCTTCTCAAATTTTTATTAATTCTTTCCTTAAAATTTTATCTTTGAAATCTCAAAAGAAAGACAACAAAATTCAATAAATGATAGCTGAAATAGGCATCTCTCACATTCAGTCACCTAGATGTGTAACCTAAGAAAACTGTAAGATGGATGCATTCACAAAACTCACACGCAGCTAGAATGCTTTATTAGTGTCTCTGTTTATATAATGATGAATTAAAGTTTTGAATTTGTTGGCCAAAAATACAATCTTCAAACATATACTCATTATAACACCTACCATGATTAAAAATATATAGCATTGGCTGGGCCCAGTGGCTCACTACTGTAATCCTGACACTTTGGGAGGCCAAGGTAGGTGGATAGCTTGAGCCCATGAGTTCAAGACCAGTCCTGGCAATGTAATGAGACCCCGTCTCTACAAAAAATACAAAAAATAACCGGGCATGGTGGCGTGTAATGGAAGCCCAGCTATGTAGGAGGCGGAGGTGGGAGGACCACCTGCGTCCAGGGAGGTTGATCCTTTAGTGAGCCATGATCATACCATTGCACTCTTGCCTGGGCAACAGTAAGACACAATCATATATATATTTAAAATAGTGTAATATACCTATAGATATAAATACACACACACTCAACACAGTTTAAATATAATCTGCATGCATACTGTTTGAAATTTGTACAAAATCTTCAGCATTGTCTTATACTCCTTGAATATATCTACATCCATATATACTTCTGAGTACTTGAAATTTTTTTATATTTTACTCTAGAAGAACTTTAAGGTATTATAAAGCAGAAAACATGCTGGGTCTCATATAGTGAGAATAAATGATGACTTTTAAAATGTCTGTGCTAGGTATTATCATCTGCTCGTTATGCACATATAATATGGACTTTTATAACCAAATGTTCAAATTCCCCTGTAGCACAACTGTTTTTGTTTTTTAATGTTAGATATGGGGTTTCCCTAGGTTGACCAGTTTGATCTCGAACTCCTGGCCTCAAGCAATCCTCCCATGTCAGCCTCCCAAAGTGTTAGGATTACAGGCATGAGGCACCAAGCCCAGCCACTTTGTAGTATAACTCTTAAAACAAGATTTCCTCACTGATAACTTGAGCACTTTTCAAATAGAATTAATTATTCATGGAAATAATGACAGGTTTAAAATCATTGGCACTTTTTAAAACAGTTGGTAAAATCCATATAACATAAAATTAACCATTAAAATGTGTGAAATTCAGTGGCATTTAGTACTTTCACAATGCAGTGCAAGTACTACCTCTATCTAGTGGCAAATCATTTTCATTACCACAAAAGAAAACCCTGGACCCATGAAGCAGTCATTCCCCATTCCACTCTCTGCCCAGCCCCTAGCAAACACTCATCTACTTTCCCTCACTACTGATCATCACAGTAAGTGGCTTTTTCAAAGTCTTGCTTTTTTCACTAAGCGTGTTTCAAATTTCATGCATTGGTTATCTATCTTACTGATGTCTATCTCTTGGATATCTACCTTTGCTGTTGTACCTTCATCCACCCAGTTTATCATCTGAAGGAGACAATTTGATGCCATGGAACTTGCTGGACCTGCAACTGTGTGAAGTAAATCATAACCAAATAGACTCAGTGAGGAGTGTATTTAATTTCTGAAAGAACAAAATTCCTGATAAGCATGGGTGGTTTAAGCTGCATTTTGTTTTTAAATGGAAAACAAAAACAAAAACAAACAAAAAAAATTCAACAGTAAGACCACGTTGCACCAAACTGGACAAGTCTCCAGGCAGCCATGTTTGGTGGCACCTTTATCTCTGGTTTGCTTATTTCACAGAGGAAGGGCAGGAGAAAGGGCTCAAGGATAGGGCTTCCCTGAAAATGTGGAGCACTACTGCCACCGTGAGGAAATCGTTTAAAGAAAGAATACTCCAGTACAGGCTCCTTCCCAGGAAGCCTAGCTGCAGGGAAAGGCTGATCTGTGGGGAGGTGGAAGATGCTTGGCCTCCAGGTGCCGTCTTCTTGCCTTCTCCTCTAACGCCTGAAGAGCGGCCTAGACATTGGTAGTATCTTGGTGTAGAACCTGGAGAGTGAAGGGCTTGGAGTGAACCAGCAGCTGCCAGGCGGTCCTGACACAGGAAGTCGTGGGGCGGGGCCTCAGTTCCTCCTATGTGGGCAGGACTGCAGGAACCCACTCAAACACACATTGAGGCTCTTGTAGGCATCTGTCTCTTCTTCTTATCCCTTGGAGCAAGAGTCAGCAAGCTTTCTCATGCTAGCATCTTGCTATGGGTCTTTAGGTCTCTGGTAGAATCAGTACCGCGCACAAACAACAGGTTTATTCCAAGGGAAGTTTACAGGATTTGCTATTAAAACCTTCGCACTCCAGGTTCTATAGCAAGATATTGCCCATGTCCAGGTCTCTTTTAAGGCTTTGGACAAGTAGGCAAGGACGCCCAGCATGGAGGTCAAGCCTCTTTCACCTCTTACCAGACCACACCTACCCCAACAGGTAGTGTTCAGAGAACTCTGTAATGGCGTTAAACGACTGTAATTTGTTAAACGTCTTCCTCGCGATGGCAGTAGTGCTCCAGATATGTCAAGAAACCCTGTTTGTAGCCCTCTTCTCCCGCCCTTCCTGTCTGAAAAAACGCCATACATACACAAAGAGCCACCAAACATGGATGCCTTCTATTTTGCCCAGTTTAGAGCCAGCTGGTCTTACTGCTGTGTTTTTTCTTTTTGTTTTCCACTTGAATTCAAACCAAGGCCTAAACCAACCACCCTTGTCAGGAATCTTGTTCTTTAATAAATTATTCTCCTGACCTAGTTTGTGTGGGTTTGATTTACTTCAGAGTTACAGGTCCAATAATTTCCGTGGCATTAAACTGTCTTCTTCAGGGGATAGCTTCAGTGGATGAAAGCACAAAAAGGAGAAAAGGGCTGAAAGCTTGGAAAAGAACTCCAGCAACAATTTAAAAATCCCAGAGGTCTTGGCCCTGGCTCCCCTGTCACACATCCAGGAAATTCTTCCTATTCTAAGAGCCTTATGTGTACATTGTAGGAAACAATTTGGCATGAGCCGTTAGAGGAGAAACCGGGTGACGCTCCTTACTGCATGCCATGTATACTCCACATGGCATGATACTCATAGTACATATGCTTAATTCCTGTCAAGGTGAATCAGAGTTTCATCTCATGGTCTCATCATTTAACATCAAAACACAGCATGTGCCCATGCCATTACACATTCTTCAAGTATTTCCTGAGACTCTATGGGCTGTGTGTGGTTGTGTTTGTGTGTGTCTCTGAGAGTTTTATAATGTCTTTTAGGTGTAAGGATTAACTAGTAAATTAAAGAATAATGCTTGACAAAGATTAAGAAAAATCCATGTATTAATAATGAAGAAGACCACTACCATACAACTAGTCAAGGCAACTTAAGAACTTTTGGATTATTTCCAGGGATATCTTTAAATACATACATACATTGTTAATTTCATGAAAAAATAAATCTGTATTAAAAGTGGATTACTGTGTACACTGTGGTTTAGATCAGATCAAGTGTGCATTTTAACAAATCTTTGAGGAGGGTGAATTCATTTGAATGTCACCACTACTAAGTCTTATATGTCAACATTTCACGCCTTCAATATGAGTAAAGGTAAACCTTAAAATAGGGCCTCACAAATATTACTTTAGAAAAGTAGACACTTATCACCTTTTTGTTTGAATTTTTAAAGATACATTACTATACGTTTCAAAACAAAACGCCATGAAGAGACAAAGAGAACAGAAAGTATGGATACCTAATATTCTGCTAAATATGTGTAACCATTTTCCACTCTTAACCATTTGCTTTTGGCTTCCATTGGATATTGAACTGAGATGAGATCCACTCACCATCATCAAGCATCTCCTCTTTTTAAGAACTCAGTTTCTGCACAACCAAATCTCCCCATTTCTACTGTTTTTCATTCAGCATCCTATCACCAGTGTTTTATTACGATAACAGATAGTCTTGTTGTATTGGGAACAGACCTTAAGGATCCATGCCTAAGGAGAGAAGAAAAAATAAAGCTTATCCCCAAGGTCTTGGAGAAAAGCAAATCTAGGCACTGGGCCACATGGTTGTTGTCCTGATTCCCTCCCCAGGTTCCCTGGGAGTTTTACTCCATGTTCTGACCTAGTCATTAGGCCTTATATGTTGACGGGGAGGCTGCTGTTTAGTGGGGCTATAACATAAGTGCCCATATAGCTCTCAAATCTGACAAGACACACATAGCCCTATTTGAATGGACACAAACAAATGACTATAAATGCTAATCAGATGGATTACAGGATTTTGTCTCATGGTTTCATTATTTAACATTGGAACAGAAATATTTTCCAGTGTCATTAAAAGGCTAGGTGTGGTGGCTCACACCTGTGATCCCAGCACTTTGGGAGGCCAAGGTGGGTGGATCACTTGAGGTCAGGAGGTCGAGACAAGCCTGGCCAACACGGTGAAACCGTGTCTCTACTAAAATACAAAAAAAAAATTAGCCAGGGATGGTGGTACATGCCTGTAATCCCAGCTACTTGGGAAGCTGAGGCAGGAGAATCGCTTGAACCCAAGGCAGAGGTTGCAGTGAGCCAAGATCGTGCCAATGCACTCCACCATGGGTAACAAAGTGAGACTCCATCCATCTCAAAACAAAACAAAAAAAGCTATGGCCAGGCCCAGTGGCTAACGCCTGTAGTCCCAGCACTTTGGGAGGCCAAGGCGGGCGGATCACCAGGTCAGGAGTCTGACTGAGATGGTGAAACCCCATCGTGGGGCGGGGCCTCAGTTCCTCCTATGTGGGCAGGACTGCAGGAACTCACTCAAACACACATTGAGGCTCTTGCAGGCATCTGTCTCTTCTTCCTGTCCCTTGGAGTAAGAGTTGTCCCTTGGGCAACAAGAGGAAAATATCTACTAAAAATACAAAAAAGTAGCCGGGCACGGTGGCGGGCACCTGTAGTCCCAGCTACTTGGGAGGCTGAGGCAAGAGAATGGCATGAACCCGGGAGGCGGAGCTTGCAGTGGGTGGAGATCTCGCCACTGCACTCCAGCCTGGGCGACAGAGCAAGACTCCGCCTCAAAAAAAAAAAAAAAAGCTATGACTTAGGACTGCCTCTTATGACTTTGTTGTATATGTGTCTTACTGTTTTTCACTTAGGAATCAGTCCTATACTTTCTTATTAGTGAGGAAGACATTGAATTTGCAATGAAGTTAAAAAAAAAACCCTTTGGTAGGCGGAGGCAGGCGGATCACAAGGTCAAGAGATTGAGACCATCCTCCCAACGTGGTGAAAACACGTCTCTACTAAAAATACAAAAATTAGCTGGGCCTGGTGGTGCACACCTATAGTCCCAGCTACTCGGAAGGCTGAAGCAGGAGGATCACTTGAACCTGGGAGGTGAAGGTTGCAGTGAGCCAAGATCGTGCCACTGCACTCCAGCCTGACAACAGAGTGAGACTCCCTCTTAAGAAAAAAAAAAGGGGCGAAGGGCTGAGCACGGTGGCTCACACCTGTAATCTCAGCACTTTGGGAGGCCTGGGAGGGCAGATCACCTGAGGTCGGGAGTTCGAGACCAGACTGACCAACATGGGTGAAACCCTATCTCTACTAAAAATACAAAATTAGCCGGGCGTGGTGGCACATGCCTGTAATCTCAGCTACTCGGGAGGCTGAGGCAAGACAATCGCTTGAACCCGGGAGGCAGAAGTTGCAGTGAGCCGAGATCACGCCATTGAACTCCAGCCTGGGCGACAGAGCAAGACTCCGTCTCAAAAAAAAAAAAAAATAACCGTCTGCTGATCCAGAGAAAACCAATGTAATAAAACTGTGTATTAAACAACATTAACCATTTCCATATTTACTCCAATTTTTTTCCTACACAAATAAAAAGTTCTATATATACAAACATGACAATAAATTTACATTTTACTTCAATTTAGCTATATATAAGGTTAAAGAACTAAAAGTTTTACCACTGATTCCTTAGGAGTTTTTGATATTCTCATAAAAAATTTGCAATATCTGAATTTTAGACAATAAAATATTTGCAGAGAACTTGTGATTGGCCTATTCATCAAAACATAAGATCTCAATTTGCACCTTTAAATCGAAAATATATATGTATTTATACATACGTAAACATATAAATACATATGTATATACAACATAAACATGTATTATACATATTTATACACAACATAAACATATGTATTATACATATTTATACCTCTGAAAATCAAGATTTTTAATACTTCTCAAATTTGTATTCCTAGTTCTTAGCACAAAACATTAACTTTAAAATTTCAGGCTGAGCGCAGTGGCTCACACCTGTAATCCCAGCACTTTGGGAGGCTGAGGTGGGTGGATCACAAGGTCAAGAGATTGAGATCAACCTCTTGAAACCCCGTCTCTACTAAAAATACAAAAAAATTAGCCGGGCATGGTGGTGCATGCCTATAGTCCCAGCTACTCGGGAGACTGAGGCAGGAGAATCACTTGAACCCAGGAGGCAGAGGTTACAGTGAGCCGAGATTGTGCCACTGCACTCCAGCCTGGTGACAGAGCGAGACTCCGTCTCACAAAGAAAAAAAAAAAAAAATTTCAAAAGAAAGATAACAAAATTCAGTAAATGGTAGCTGAAATAGGCATCTCACACATTCAGTCACCTAGATGTGTAACCTGAGAAAACTGTAAGATGGATGCATTCACAAAACTCACATGCAGCTAGAGCGCTTCATTAGTGTCTCTGTTTATATAACGATGAATTAAATATATGAATTTACTGGCCAAAAATATCATCTTCAAACATACACTCACTATAACACCTACCATGATTAAAAATATATGGCATTGGCTGGGCATGGTGGCTCACAACTGTAATTCCAGCACTTTGGGAGGCCTAGGTAGGTGGATAGCTTGAGCATAGGAGTTCAAGTCCAGCCCTGACAATGCAGAGAGACCCCATCTCTATGAAAAATACAAAAAATAGCCAGGCATGGTGACCTACAACAGAAGCCCTAGCTACGTAGGAGGCGGAAATGGGAGGATCACCTGAGCCCATGGAGGTTGATGCTGCAGTGAGCCATGATCATGCTTCTGCACTCCACCCTGGGCAACAGAGTAAGATGCTGTCTAAAATATATATACACACATATACATATATATATATACATATACATATATATATATACATATACACACACATATATATTCACCATCACCTTATACTCTTTGAATATATCTACATCAATACATACTTTTGAGTGCTTGAAATTTTTTATATTTTACTCTAGAAGAACTGTAAGAAATTATAAAGTAGAAAACTTGTGGTAGGTCAAACATAGAAGAAATAATCACTTTTAAAATGTCTGTGCTAGGTAATATGATCTGTTCCCTATACATATATAATATGGACTTTTATAAACTAATGTTCATATTCCCCTGTAATATAACTTGTTGTTGTTATTGTTGTTGTTGTTTTGTATTTTTAATTTTAGATATGGGGTTTCACTCTGTTGACTAGGCTGATCTCGAACTCCTGGCCTCAGTGATCCTCCCATTTTGGACTCCCAAAGTGCTAGGATTACAGGCATGAGGCACCTTGACTGGCCACCATGTACCATAACTGTTAAAACAAGGTTTTTTTCACTGATAACTGGAGTATTTTTGAAATATAATTAATAATTCATGGAAATAATGATAGCTTTAAAAGTATTGGCACTTTTTAAAACTGAGTTTGTAAACTTCATGTAACATAAAATTAACCATTAAAATGTATTAAATTCAGTGGCATTTAGGACATTCACAATGCAGTACAAGCATTACCACTATGTAGTGGCAAATCATTTTCATTACCACAAAAGAAAATCCTAGACCCATCAGTTAGCCATTCCCCATTCCACTCTCTGCCCAGTCCCTGGCAAACACTCATCTGATTTCCCTCACTACTGATCATCACAACAAGTGGCCTTGTTGGTCTTGTTGCCAGAATCAGGAGACCAGAGAGACCAACGGGTGGAATAGGAGGATTTTACTAGGTGGTCACCAACTCAGCAGATTAACGTCCAAAGGCTGAGCCCCGAACCAAGACAGGGTTTGACTTTTATACATATATCTGAAAAGGGCCCAAAACCTGTAAAGCAGGTAAACAAGCTTACAGAAGCAGAACAAAGGCAGTTTATCAAACAGTGACAGGTTTTACAACTCAGGTATGTCTTGTGACCTTTGCCATAACTGCACAGTTGGAAAACAGGAACTTACAAAATCCTTGCAAGCTTGCAGAAATAGTTATAAAAATAGTTGTGAGAGCAGAACAAAGAACAATGGTACGGGGAAAGAATTTCAAAAGGGAAACTGATAAAAATAACTTGTTTTTCTCTTCTGTTTTGTTTTGTTTTGTTTTTGAGATAAAGTCTCACTCTTGTTCTCAAGGCTGGAGTGCAATGGCGCAACCTCGGCTCACTGCAACCTCCTCCTCCCGGGTTAAAGCGATTCTCCTGCCTCCGCCTTCCAAGTAGCTGGGATTAGAGCTGCCTGCCAACATGCCTGGCTAATTTTTGTATTTTTAGTAGAGACGGAGTTTCACCATGTTGGCCAGGCTGGTGTTGAACTCCTGACCTCAGGTGATCCACCCGCCTCAGCCTCCCAAATTGCTGGGATTACAGGTGTGAGCCACCGTGCCTGGCCAAAGAACTTGCTTTTCTCATTCCTGCTTCTAAACCCCATTTCTTCTGGGCCCCTGCTCTGCTGAGAGTGCTATCAAAGTCCTGACAGAGTCCTACTTATTGCTGGGCCTTGGAGTGAGTCAGCCCAGCACAGAGAACTAGTTTTTCTCTCTTTTTTTTTTTGCTTTTGCATCTCCTGCTTCAGTCCTGCTTCTTTCACTTAGAGTTTCGAATTTCATGAATTGGTTTTCTATCTCTTTGATATCTATCTGTTAGATATCTGTCTTTGTTTTTGTACCTTCATCCACCCAATTGATCATCTGAAAGAGACAGTTTGATACCATGGAACTTCCAGGACCTGTAACTGTGTGAGGTAAATCATACCCATATAGATTCAGTGAAGAGTATATTTAATTTCTGAAAGAACAGGATTCTTGAGAAGCTTGGGTGGTTTAGGCCTCATTTTGCGTTCAGATGGAAAAAAAAAAAGGGAAAAATTCAACAGTAAGACCAGGTTGCACCAAACTGGACAAATCTCCAGGCAGCCATGTTGGGTGGCGCCTTTGTCTCTGGGTGGCGTTTTTTCAGACAGGAAGGGCGGGAGAAAAGAGCTCCAAGATAGGGATTCCTTGACAATGTGGAGCACTACTGCCACCGTGAGGAAATCGTTTAAAAATGCCATTACAGCGTCCTTCCCGGAAAGAGTTGCTGTGGGGGAAGTCTGAACTGTGGGAGGTGGCAGACGCTTGGGCTCCAGGCTAGGTCTTCTTGCTTTCTCCTCTATGGCCTGAAGAAAGGGCTTAATATTGGTGGTATCTTGGTGTAGAACCTGGAGAGCGAGGGGCTTAGAGTGAACCAGCAGCTGCCAGGCGATCCTGGCACAGGAAGAGGTGGGGCGGGGCCTCGGTTCCTCCAAGTGTGGGCAGGACTGTAGGAACCCATTCAAACACACATGGAGGCTCTCCTGGGCATCTGTCTCTTCTTCCTGTCTCTTGGAGCAAGAGTCAGCAGGCTTTCTCGTACTAGCATCTTGCTACGGGTCTTTGGGTCTCTGGTAGCACCAGTATCGCGCACAAACAGATTTATTCCCAGGGGAGTTTACAGGATTTGCTATTAGAACCTTCACACTCCAGGTTCTATACCAAGACACCGCCAAAGTCCCGGTGTCCTTTAAGGCCTTAGACGAGAAGGCTAGGATTCCCAGCATGGAGCAAGCCTCTTCCACCTCCCCACAGAGGAGAACTTCTCCAACAGATAGTCCTCAGGAGAACACTGTCATAATGGCTTAGGGATTTGTTAAACAACATCCTCGCGATGGCAGTAGGGCTTCAGATATGCAAAGAAGCCCTTTTCCAGAGCCCTCTTTTTCCGCCCCTCCTGTCTGAAAAAATGCCACCTGTAGACACAGGCCCTGCAGAATGGGTGCCTTATATTTAGCCCAGTTTGCAGCCAGCTGGTCTTACCGCTGAGCTTTTTCGTTTGGTTTCCAGTTCAAATCAAACCAAGGTCTAAACCACCCGCTCTCATCAGGAGTCTTGTTCTGTAATAAAAGTGGATTACTGTGTACACTGTGATTTGGATCACACCAAGTGTGTGTTTCGTTTTTTTGTTTTTGTTTCTGAGACGGAGTCTCGCTCTGTCACCCAGGCTGGAGTGCAGTGGCGCATCTCCATTCACTGCAAGCTCCGCCTCCCGGGTTTATGCCATTCTCCTGCCTCAGCCTCCCACATAGCTGGGACTACAGGCGCCCGCCACCACGTCCGGCTAATTTTTTGTATTTTTTTTTTTTAGTAGAGACAGGTTTTCACCGTGTTAGCCAGGATGGTCTGGATCTCCTGACCTCGTGATCTGCCCGCCTCGGCCTCCCAAAGTGCTGGGATTACAGGCCTGAGCCACCGCACCCAGCCACCCCAAGTGTGTATTTTAACAAACATTTGAGGAGAATGATTTTATCAGAATGTCACCAGTACTAAGTCCTTTTTTTTTTTTTTTGAGACAGAGTCTTGCTCTGTGGCCCAGGCTGGCACGCAGTGGTGGGATCTCAGCTCACTGCAAGGTCTGTATCCCGGGTTCAAGGAATTCTCCTGCCTCAGCCTCCTGAGTAGCTGGGATTACAGACGTGTGCCACCACGCCGATGGAGTTTCACCATGTTGGTCAGGCTGGTCTCGAACTCCCGACCTCGTGATCCACCTGCCTCGGCCTCCCAAAGTCCTGGGATTACAGGCGAGAGCCACCTTGCCTGGCCCAGTACTAAGTCCTATATCTCAACATTTCACGCATTCAATATAAATAAAGGTAAATCTTAATATAGTGCCTCAGGAATATTCCTTTAGTGAAGTAGACACTATCAGTTTTTTGTGGAATTTTTACAGATACATCACTACATGTTTCTAAAAAAAAAAAAAGGCCATGAAGAGACAAAGACACCAGAAACTATGACTCCCCAACATTTTGCTCAATTTGTGTAAACATATTCCACTCAGCCATTTGCTTTTAGTTTCCATTGGCTATTAAACGGAGATGTAATCCACTCACCCTCATCAAGCATCTCCTCCTTTTAAGAACTTAGTTTCTGCACAACCAGGTCTTCCCATTTCTACTCTTACTCACTCAGCATCATATCTACGGTGTTTTATTATGATATCAAGTAGTCTTGTGGTATTCTGGAAAGACCTTAGATTTCCATTCCTAAGGAGAGAAAAAAAAAAAAAAGCTTACCCCTAAGGTCTTGGAGAAGAGCAAATCTAGGCACCAGGCCACGTGGTTTTTGTCCTGACTCCCTCTCCAGGTTCCCTGGGAGTTTTACTCCATATTCTAACCTAGTCATTAGGCCTTATATGTTGAGGGAGCGGTGGCTATTTATTGGGGCTCTAACATAAGGGCTCAGATAGCTCTCAATCCTGACAAGACACACACAACCCTAGTTGAATGGACACAAATACAGGAATGACTATAGATCCCAATCAGATGGATCACAGGATTTTATCTCATAGTTTCATCATTTAACATTGGAACAGAAATACTTTCCAGTGTCATTACAAGGCTATGACTTACAACTGTGTCCTACGTCTTTGTTGTGTATATGTCTTACTGCTTTTCAGTTAGGAATCAGTCCTGTATTTTCTCATTAGTAACGAAGACATGGAATTTGCAAAGTGAAAAGTAACCAACTGCTGATGAAGAGAAATGCGACATCATAAAACTGCGTATTAAACACTGATAACCGTTTCCATATTTACTCCAATTTTTTCAGTACATAGATAAAAAGTTCTATATATACAGTCAACCACCACAGTAAATTTACATTTTACTTGAATTTAGCCATACATAATGATGAAGATTAAAATTTTCACATCTGATTCCTGAGGAGTTCTTGATATTCTCATAAAAATTTGCAATATCTGAATTTTTTACAATAAAATATTTGCAAAGAACATCTTCTTTGGACTATTGATCAAAACATAAGTTTTCAACTTGGACTTTTAAATCTAATATACGTATATTTGTACATACATAAACATACAAATACATATTTATATACAATATAAACATATGTATTTTACATACTTATACCTATGAAAATAATAATTTTTAATTATTCTCCAAATTTTATTGCTAATCCTTACCTTAAAATTTTATCTCTAAAATCTCAAAAGAAGGATAAAAAATTTAATAAACGATAGTTGAAACAGGCATCTCTCACATTCAGTCACCTAGATGTGTAACCTAAGAAAACTGTAAGATGGATGCATTCACAAAACTCACATGCAGCTAGAACGCTTCATTAGTGTCTCTGTTTATATAACAATGCATGAAAAATGTGAATTTGTTGGCCAAAAATGCCATCTTCAAAGATATACTCAGTATAACATCTACCATGATTAAAAATTTATAGCTTTGGCTGGGCGCGGCGGCTCACAACTGTAATTCCAGCACTTTGGGAGGCCGAGGCAGGTAGGCAGCTTGAGCTCAGAAGTTCAATACCAGCCCTGGCAATGTAAGTAGACCCTGTGTCTACAAAAAATACAAAAAATAACCGGGCATGGTGGGGTACAACAGAAGCCCCAGGTAGGTATAGGAGGCAGAGTTGGCAAGATCACCTCATCCCAGGGAGACTGATGCTGATTGATCATGCCACTGCACTCCAGCCTAGGCAACAGTGAGACAGTCTCATATACAGATGTATGTGTGTGTGTGTGTGTGTGTGTGTATGTGTATAGATATATGGCATTTAAAATTTTGTAATATATCTCCAGACAGATATAAATACACACACACTTGACACAGTTTACTTTAAATATAATTGGATGCATAATGTTTGAAATTTGTACAAAGTCTGCAGTATCGCCTTATGCTCTTTGAATAAATATATCTACATCAATATATACTTTTGAGTGCTTGAAATTGTTTTATATTTTACTCTACAAGAACTTTAAGAAATTATGAAGCAGAAGACATACGGTAGGTCAAACATAGTGAGAAGAAATAATCACTTTTCCCTATGCACATATAAAATGGACTTTTTAAAACTAATGTTCAATTTCCTCTGTAGTATAACTTTTGTTTGTTTGTTTTGCTATGTTTTGGTTTGGTTTGGTTTTTTTCAGATGGGGTCTCGCTCTGTCGCCCAGGCTGCAGTGCAGTGAAGTGATCCCGGCTCACTGCAAGCTTCCTGAGTACCTGGGACTACAGGCTCCCACCACCATGCCCGGCTAATTTTTTTTTTTTTTTTTTTTTTGTATTTTTAGTAGAGACAGGGTTTCACGGTGCTAACCAGGATGGTCTGGATCTCCTGACCTCGTGATCGCCCGCCTCGGCCTCCCAAAGTGCTGGGATTACAGGCGTGAGCCACCATGCCCGGTGGTTTTTTATTTTTTTATTTTAGATACGAGGTTTCACTATGTTGACAAGGCTGACTTCGAACTCCTGACCTCAAGCGATCCTCCCATCTCGGACTCCAAAAGTGCTAGGATTATAGGCATGAGGTGTCATGCCCGGCCACCTAGTAGTATTACTGTTCTAAACAAGTTTTCTTCACTGATAATTTGAGCATTTTTCTAACATAATTATAATGATAGGTTTAAAAGTATTGGCACTTCTTAAAACTGAGTTTGTAAAATTCATATAACATAAAATTAACCATTAAAATGTGGGAAATTGAGTGGCAACTAGTACATTCAAGATGCCGTCCAAGCATTACCACTACATAGTGGCAAATCATTTTCATCACCACAAAACAAAACCCCGGACCCGTTAAGCAGTCATTCCGCATTGGGCTCTCTCTCTGCCCAGTCCCTGACAAACACTCATCTGCTTCCCCTCACTACTGATCATAACAATAAGTGGCCCTTTTCAACTTCCTTCTTTCACTTAGCGTGTTCCAAATTTCATGCATTGGTCATCTATCTCTTTGATATCTATCTTTGTTGTACCTGCATCCACACAATTTATCACCTTAAGGAGACAATTTTATGCCATGAAACTTGCTGGACCTGTAACTGTGTGAAGATACCCAGATAGACTCAGTGAGGAGTGTATTTAATTTCTGAAAGAACAAGATTCCTGATGAACCTGGGTGGTTTAGGTCTCATTTTGTTTTCACACGGAGTAAAAAAAGGAAAAATTCAACAGTAAGACCAGATTGCACCAAACTGGACAAATCTCCAGGCGGCCATGTTGGGTGGCGCCTTCGTCTCTGGGTGGCGTTTTTTCAGACAGGAAGGGCGGGAGAAAAGGGCTCCAAGATAGGGCTTCCTTGAAAATATGGAGTACTACTGCCACCCTGAGGAAATGGTTTAAAGACTCAATACGCCATCATAGCTTCTTTCGGGGAAGCCTGGCTATAGGGGAAGGTCTGAGCTGTGCGAAGGTGGAAGAGGTTTGGGCTCCAGGCTAGGTCTTCTTGGCTTCTCCTGGAACTCCTGAAGAGAAACCTGGACATTGGCAATATCTCGGTGTAGAACCTGGAGAGTGAGGGACTTGGAATGAAGCAGCAGCTGCCAGGCGGTCCTGGCACAGGAAGTCGTGGGGCGGGGCTTCGGTTCCTAGGGTGGGCAGGACTGCAGGAACCCACTCAAACACAAATGGAGGCTCTTGGGGACATCTGTCTCATGTAATCGCCCCTTGGAGCAAGAGTCAGCAGGCTTTCACGTGTTGGCATCTTGCTATGGGTCTTTGGGTCTCTGGTAGCATAAGTACCGTGCAAAATCAACAAGGGTATTCCAAGGGAAGTTTACAGGATTTGCTATTAGAACCTTCACTCTCCAGGTTCTATACCAAAACATCGCCAATATCCATGTCTCTTTTAAGGCCTCAGACAAAAAGGCAAGGACTCACAGCCTGGAGCCCCAGCCTCTTCCACTTCCCCACAGACCAGTCCTTCCCCAACAGGTAGTCCTCAGAGAACGCTGTAATAACGGCGTAGGGATTCACTAAACGACTTCCTCGCGATGGCAGCAGTGCTCCAGCTATGCCAAGAAGCCCTGTCTTTGAGCCCAGGTCTTCCGCCCTTCTTGTCTGAAAAAACGCCACCCCTAGACAAAGCGCCACCAAACATGAATGCCTTCTGTTTTGCACAGTTTGGAGCCAGCTGGTCTTACTGCTGCACTTTTTGTTTTGCACTTGAAATCAAACCAAGGCCTAAACCACCTGCCTCCATCAGGGATCTTGTTCTTTCAAAAATGAAATATCCTCATGACCTAGTCTGTATGGGTTTGATTTACTTCAGAGTTACAGGACCAGTAATTTCCGTGGCATCAAACTGTCTCTTTCAGGGGATAAATTCGGTGGATGGACACACAAAAAGGAGAAAAGGGCTGAAAGCATGGAAAATATCTTTCCCAGTAAACAATTTAAAAATCCCAGGGGGGAGGGTGCAGTGGCTCAGGCCTGTAATTCCAGCACTTTAGGAGGCCAAGGCGGGCAGAATGACTGAGGTTAGGAGTTGGAGACCAGCCTGGCCTACTTGGTGAAACCCCTGAAACCCCGTTTCTACTAAAAATGCAAACATTAGCTGGGGACGGTGGGGGGCGTCTGTAATCTCAGCTACTCGGGAGTCTGAGGTCGGAGAATTGTTTGAACCCAGGAGAGGGAGGTTGCGGTGAGCCAAGATCGTGCCACTGCGCTCCAGCCTGGGTGACAGAGCAAGACTGGTCTCAAAAAACAAAACAAAACACAACAAAACAAAAAACATCCCAGAGGTCTTGGACCTGGCTCCCTGATCAGACATCCAGGGAGTTCTTCGTATTGTAAGAGCCTTCTGTAGTGCATTGTAGGCAACAATTTCGCATGAGTCATTAGAGGAGAAACCAGGTTACGCTCACTACCGCATGCCATATATAGTCCAAATGACATGACACTCATAGTACCTATGTTTAATTCCTGTCAACGTGGCTCAGAGTTTCATCTCATGGACTCATCATTTAACATCAAAACACAGCATGTCACTATGTCATTACATATTCTTCAAATATTTCCTGAGAGTTTATGGGGTGTGTGTGTTCGTGTTTGTGTTTGTGTGTGTCTCTGAGAGTTTTATAATTTGTCTTTTAGGTATAAGGATTACAGTACTCTCCATCTAGTAAATTAAAGCATAATGCTTGACAAAGATTAAGAAAAATCCATGTATTAATAATGAAGAAAACTGCTACCATACAACTTGTCAAGGCGATTCATGAACTTTTGGATTATTTCCATGCATATCTTTCAATATGTACATACATTGTTAATTTCATGCAAAAAATAAATGTGTTAAAAGTGGATTACTGTGCACATCGTGGTGTGGATAAGACCAAGTGTGTATTTTACCGAATCTTTCAGATGCGTGAAATCATTAGAATGTCAACAGTACTAAGTTTATATGTCAACATTTCACGCCTTCAATATAAATAAAGGTAAATCTTAAAACAGGGCCACAAGAATATTGCCTTAGAAAAGTAGACACTATCAGCTTTTTGTTTGAGTGTTTACAGGTACATTACTACATGCTTCAATAAAAAGGCCATGAAGATACAAAGACACCAGAAACTATGACTACCTAACATTTTGCTCAATTTGTGTAAACATATTCCACTCTTAGTCATTTGCTTTTGGTTTCCATTAGCTATTAAACTGAGAGGTTATCCACTCACCCTCATAAAGTATCTCCTCTCTTTAAGAACTCAGTTTCTGCACAAACAAGTCTTCACATTTCTACTCTTTTTCACTCAGCATCATATCTGCAGTGTTTTATTATGATGTCAAATAGTCTTCTCGTATTGGGAACAGACCTTAGTGATCCATGCCTAAGGAGAGAAGACAAAAAAAGCTTACCGTTAAGGTCTTGGAGAAGAGCAAATCTAGGCACCGGGTCATGTGGTTCTTGTCCTGACTCCCTACCCAGGTTCCCTGGCAGTTCTACTCCATATCTGACCTAGGCAGTAGGCCTTACATGTTGAGGGGGCAGCCGATATGTAGTGGAGCTCTAACATAAGGGTACGGAGAGCTCTCCAGCCTGACAAGACACACACAGCCCTATTTGAATGGACACAAATACACAAATGACTATAAATGCTAATCAGATGGATCACAGGATTTTGTCTCATGGTTTCATTATTTAACACTGGAACAGAAATATTTTCCAGTGCCATTAAAAGGCTGTGACTGTGACTTACGACTATGTTCTGTGACTTTGTTTTGTATGTGTCTTATTGTTTTTCAGTTAGGAATCAGTCCTATATTTTCTCATTATTAACAAAGCCGTGGAACTTGCAAAGAAGATAAAAATAACCATATGCTGATCAAGAGAAAAGCAATGCCATAACATTGTGTATTAAACACTGATAAACAGTTCTGTATTACGGGCCAGGTGTGGTGGCTCACACCTGTAATCCCAGCACTTTGGGAGGCTGAGGTGGGCAGCTCACAAGGTCAGGAGTTCGAGACTGGCCTGACCAGCATGGTGAAACCCCATATCTACTAAAAATACAAAAATTTAGCCAGGCATCGTGGCGCATGCCTGTAGTCCCAGCTACTCGGAAGGCTGAAGCAGGAGAATTGCTTGAACCCAGTAGGCGGAGGTTGCAGTGAGCTGAGATCAAGCAACTGCATTCCAGCCTGGGCAACAGAGCGAGACTCTGTCTCAAAAACAAACAAACACACAAATAGTTCCATATTTACTCCCATTTTTTCAACACAGAGACAAAGTTCGATCTATACAGTTTATACCTAAGGTAAATGACGAGTTAATGGGTGCAGCACACCAACATGGCACATGTATACATATGTAACAAACCTGCACGTTGTGCACATGTACCCTAGAACTTAAAGTATAAAAAAAAATAACACAACAATAAACTAACATTTTAGTTGAATTTAGCTATACGTAAGGTTGAAGAAAGTTTCACATATGATTCCTGAGGAGTTTTTCATATTCTCATAAAAAATTTGCAATATCTAAATTTTAGACAATAAAATATTTGCAGAGAACTTCTTGATTGGACTATTCATGAAAACATAAGTACTTGGCCGGTTGCGGTGGCTCACGCCTGTAATCCCAGCACTTTGGGAGGCCAAGGCAGGTGGATCACGAGGTCAGGAGTTAGAGACCAGCCTGGCCAACATGGTGAAACCTGATTCTACTAAAGATACAAAAATTAGCTGGGCGTAGTGGCAGGCACCTGTAATCCCAGCTACTCAGGAGGCTGAGGCAGTAGAATCGCTTGAACAGGGGAGGCGGAGGTTGTAGTGAGCAGAGACTGTGTCTCTGCACTCTAGCCTCTGCCACAGAGTGAGACTCCATCTCAAAACAAACAAAAAAAAAGTAGTCAATTTGCACTTTTAAGCATAGTATATTTATGCACATATAAACATAAATACATATTTATATACAATATAAACGTATGTATTATGTACACTTATACCTCTGAAAACTGAAATTTTTAATTCTTCTCGAATTTGTATTCCTAATTCTTTCCTTAAAATTTGATCTTTGAAATCTTGAAAGACAAAAAAATTCAATAAATGATAGTTGAAATAGGCATCTCTCACATTCAGTCACCTTGATGTGTGAACTAAGAAAACTACAAGATGGATGCATTCACACAACTCACATGTCGCTAAAATGCTTCATTAGTGTCTCTGTTTATATAATGATGAATTAAAGACATGATTTGTTGGCCAAAAATACCATCTTCAAACGTATACTCACTATAACACCTATCAGGATTAAAAATATATAGCATTGGCCGGGTACAGTGGCTCACAACTGTAATCCCAGCACTTTGGGAGGCCAAGGAGGTGGATAGCTTGAGCCCAGGAGTTCAAGACTAGTCCTGGCAATGCAGTGAGACCCCGTCTCTACAAAAAATAGCCGGGCATGGTGGCTTGCAATGGAAACCCCAGCTACTTAGGTAGTGGAGGTAGGAGGACCACTGGAGCCCAGGGAGGTTGATGCTGCAGTGAACCATGATCATGCCATTGCACTCCAGCTTGGGCAACAGAGTGAGACACTGTCTAAAAAACATATATAGATAGATAGGTAGACAGATAGATAGATAGCATTTAAAATTTTGTAATATACCTACAGACAGATACACACATACTCGACACAGTTTACTCTAAATATAATTGAATTCATATTGTTAGAAATTTTCTACAAAATCTTCAGCATCACCTTATACTCTTTAAATATATCTACGTCAATATTTACTTTCAAGTGTTTGAATTTTTTTCATATTTTACTCTAGAACTTTAAGAAATTATAAAGCAGAAAACATATGATAGGTCAACCACAGTGAGAAGAAATAATCAATTTTCCCTTTGCACATATAATATGAACTTTGTAAACTAATGTTCAAATTCCCCTGTAGTATAACTGGTTCTTTTTCTTTCTTCTTTTTTTTTTTTTTTTCTAAATTTTAGGTATGGGGTTTCGCTACGTTGACCAGGCTGATCTCGAACTCCTGGCCTCAAACGATGCACCCAACTCGACCTCCCGAAGTGCTAGTATTACAGGCATGAGGCACCGAGCCTGGTTGCCTTGTAGTACATCTGTTAAAACAAGTTTTCTTCACTAAAAATTTGAATACTTTTCAAATATAATTAATTATTCATGGAAATAATGATAGGTTTAAATGTATTGGCACTTTTAAAAACTGAATTTGTAAAATTCATAAAACAAAAAATTAATCATTAAAATGTGTGAAATTGAGTGGCATTTAGTATATTCACAATGCACTGCAAGCATTACCACTATCTAGTGGCAAATCATTTTCATTACCACAAAATAAAATCCGGGACTCATTAAGTTGTCATTCCTCGTTCTACTCTCTGCCCAGGCCCCGGCAAACACTCATCTGCTTTCCCTCACTACTGATTATCAGAGTAAGTGGCCTTTTTCGTTTTCCTTCTTTCACTTAGCATGTTTCAAATTTCTTGCATTGGTTATCTATCCATCTGATATCTATCTTCGTTGTTGTACCTTCATCCACCCAATTTATCACCTGAAGGAGACACTACGCCATGCAACTTCCAGGACCTGTAACTGTGTGAGGTAAATCATACCCAGATAGACTCAATGAGCAGTATATTTAATTTCTGAAAGAACAAGATTCTTGATGAGCATGGGTGGTTTAGGCCTCATTTTGTTTAGAGATGGGGGGAAAAAAAAAGCGAAAATTCAACGGTAAGACCAGGTTGCACCAAACTGGACAAATCTCCAGGCAGCTATATTACGTGGCGCCTTTGTCTCTGGGTGGCGTTTTTTCAGACAGGAAGGGCGGGAAAAAAGAACTCCAAGATAGGGATTTCTTGAAAATGTGAAGCACGACTGCCACCGTGAGGAAATACTATAAAGGCATAATACGCCATTACAGCGTCCTTCCCGGAAAGATTCGCTGTGGGGAGAAGTCTGAACTGTGGGAGGTGGTAGACGCTTGGGTTCCAGGCTAGGTCTTCTTGCTTTCTTCTCTAAGGCCTGAAGAGAGGCCTTAACGCTGGCGGTATCTTGGTGTAGAACCTGGAGTGTGATGGGTTTGGAGTAAACCAGCAGCCGCCAGGCGGTCCTGGCACAGGAAGTCGTGGGGCGGGGCCTCGGTTCCTCCTGGTGTGGGCAGGACTGCAGGAACCCTCCCAAAGACGCATGGAGGCTCTTGCGGGCATCTGTCTCTTCTTCCTGTCCCTTGGAGCCAGAGTCAGCCAACGTTCTCGTGCTGGCTATGGATCTTTGGGTCTCTGGTAGCATCAGTACCGCGCACATAGAACAGGGTTATTCCAGGGGAAGTTGACAGGATTTGCTTTCAGAGTGTTCACTCTCCAGGTTCTATACCAAGATACCGCCAATATCCAGGTCTCTTTTAAGGCCTTAGATGAGAAGACAAGGACTTCTACCTAGAATGGAGCCCAAGCCTTTTCCACCTTCCCACAGACCAGACCTTCCCCAACAGGTAGTCCTCACGGGAAGAACCCTGTAATGGCGGAAGGATTTTTTTTAAACGACATCCTCGCGATGGCAGTATGGCTCCAGATATAGGAAGAAACCCTGTTTCAGAGTCCTCTTCTCCCGCCCCTCCTGCCTGAAAAAAAAGCCACCCATAAATAAAGGCGTTCCAAACCTGGATGCCTTATATCTTGTAGTTTGGAGCTTGCTGGTCTTACTGCTGCAGTTTTTCTTTTGATTTTCAACTTGAAATCAAACCAAAGGCCGGGCGCGGTGGCTCACGCCTGTAATCCCAGCACTTTGGGAGGCCAAGGTGGGCAGATCACCTGAGGTCAGGAGTTCGAGACCAGGCTGACCAACATGGAGAAACCCCATCTCTATTAAAAATACAAAATTACCCGGGCGTGGTGGCGCATGCCTGTAATCCCTGATACTCGGGAGGCTGAGATAGGAGAATCGCTTGAACCCGGGAGGCGGAGGTTGCAGGATCGCGCTATTGCATTCCAGCCTGGGCAACAAGAGAGAAACTCCGTCTCAAATAAAAAAAAAAAAAAGAAAGAAAGAAAAGAAATCAAACCAAGGCCTAAACCAGCTGCCCTCATCAGGAATCTTGTTCTTTCAAAAATTACATAGTCTCCTGAGCTAGTCTGTGTTAGTTTTATTTGCTTCAGAGTTACAGGTCCAGTAATTTCCGTGGCATCAAACTGTCTCTTTCAGCGGATAAATTCGGTGGGTGAACGCACAAAAAGGAGGAAAGGGCTGAAAGCGGAAAAGATCTTCTCCTGCAAACAATTTAAAAATCCCAGAGTTCTTTGACCTGGCTCCCCTGTGAGACATCCAGGGAGTTCTCCCTATTCTGAGAGCCTTATGAGTCTTCTGTGGTGCATTGTAGGCAAGAATTTGGCATGAGCCACTAGAGAAGAAACCAGGTGATGCTCATCACTGCATGCCATATATATTCAAAGTACATATGTTCAATTCCTGTCAAGGTTACTCTAAGTTTCATCTAATGGTCTCATCGTTTAACATCAAAACACAGCATGTGCCCATGCCATCACATATTCTTCAAGTATTTCCTGAGACTTTATGGGCTGTGTGTGTTTATAATTGTGTGTTTCTCTGAGAGTTTTATAATTTGTCTTTTAGGTATAAGGATTACAGTATTCTCCAAATAGTAAATTAAAGAATAATGCTTGACAAATATTAAGAATAGTCCATGTATTAATAACGAAGAAAACCGCTACCATACAACTTGTCAAGGCAACTCATGAACTTTTGGATTATTTCCATTCATATCTTTCAGTAAGTACATTGTTAATTTCAGCAAAAAATAAATCTGTATTAAAAGTGCATTACTGTGTACACTGTGGTTTGGATCAGACCAAATGTGTATTTTAAGAAACCTTTGAGGAGCACGAATTCATTTGAATGTCCACAGTACTAAGTCTTAGTTTTCAACATTTCACACCTTCAATGTAAATAAAGGTAAATCTTTTTTTTTTTTTTTTTTGAGACAGAGTTTCACTCTTTCGCCCAGGATGGAGTGCAGAGGCACAATCTCGGCTTACTGCAACCTCTGCCTTCTGGTTTCAAGTGATTCTCCTGCCTCAGCCTCCCAGGTAGCTGGGATTACAGGTGTGCGCCTCCACACCTTGCTAATTTTTGTATTTTTGGTAGAGACAGGGTTTCACTATGTTGGCCAGACTGCTCTTGAACTCCTGACCTCGTGATCGGCCCGCCTCGGTCTCCCAAAGTGCTGGGATTATAGGCATGAGCCACTGCCCCTGGCAAATAAAGGTAAATCTTAAAATACAGCCTCAAGAATACTACTTTAGTAAAGTAGACACTATCAACTTTTTGTTTGAATGTTTACACATACATGACTACACATTTCAAAAAGAAGGCCATGAAGAAACAAAGACACCAGAAACTATGGCTACCCAATATATTGCTCAATTCGTGTAAACATGTTCCACTTAGCCATTTGCTTTTGGTTTCCATTGGATATTAAACAGTTATGTAATCCACTCACCCTCATCAAGCATTTCCTATTTTCAAGAACTCAGTTACTGCACAACTAAGTCTTCCCATTTCCACTCTTACTCAGCATCATATCTGCAGTGTTTTATTATAATGTCAAATAGTCTTGTAGTTTTGGAGACAGACAGACCTTAGGCTTCCATGCCTAAGGAGAGAAGAAAAAAAAGTCTTACCCCTAAGGTCTTTCAGAAGAGCAAATCTAGGCACCAGGCCATGTGGTTCTTGTCCTGACTCCCTACCCAGGTTCCCTAGGAGTTTTACCACACTATCTGACCTAGTCATTAGGCCTTATATGTTGAGAGGGAGGCCGATATTTAGTAGGGCTCTAACATAAGGGTTCGGATAGCTCTCCAGCCTGACAAAACACACACAGCCCTACTTGAATGGACAAAAATACGGGAATGACTATAAATTCTAAGCAGATGGATCACAGAATTTTGTCTCATGGTTTCATTATTTAACATTGGAACAGAAATATTTTCCAGTGTCATTAAATGGCTATGACTTCAGACTGTGTCCTATAACTTTGTTGTGTATATGTCTTACTCTTTTTCATTAGGAATCAGTCCTATATTTTCTTATTAGTAACAAAGACATGGAACTTGCAAAGTAAAAAAGCAACCACATGCTGATGAAGAGAAAAGCAATGTCATAAAACTATATATTAAACACTGATAACCATTTCCATATTTACTCCCATTTTTTCAACACAGAGATAAAAAGTTCTTGGCTGGGCGCGGTGGCTCAAGCCTGTAATCCCAGCACTTTGGGAGGCCGAGACAGGCGGATCATGAGGTCGGGAGATCAAGACCATCCTGGCTAACACAGTGAAACCCCGTCTCCACTAAAAAAATACAAAAAACTAGCCGGGCGAGGTGGCGGGCGCCTGTAGTCCCAGCTACTCGGGAGGCTGAGGCAGGAGAATGGCATAAACCCGGGAGGCGGAGATTGCAGTGAGCTGAGATCCGGCCACTGCACTCCAGCCTGGGCCACAGAGCGAGACTCCGTCTCAAAAATAAATAAATAAATGAATAAAAAGTTCTAGGTATACAAACACATAATAAATTTACATTTTAATTAAATTTAGCTATACGTAAGGTTGAAGAATTAAAAGTTTCACATCTGATTGCTGAGGAGTTTTTGATATTCTCATAAAAAATTGCAATATCTGAATTTTAGACAATAAAATATTTGCAAAGAACTTATTTGGACTATTCATGAAAACATAAGTTCTCAATTTTCACTTTTAAATCTAAAAAAAATATATATATATATATATAAATTTTCTTTTTGAGATGGATTCTCACTCTGTCTCCCAGGCTGGAGTGCAGTGATGCCATCTTGGTTCACTGCAACCTCCACTTCCCGGGCTCAAGGGATTCTCCTGCCTCAGCCTCTGGAGTAGCTGAGACTACAGGTGTGCACCACCACGCCAGGTTAATTTTGTATTTTTAGTAGAGATGGAGTTTTGCCATGTTAGCCAAGCTGGTCTCGAACTCCGGACCTCAGGTAATCTGCCCACCTCGGCCTTCCAAAGTGCAGGGATTACAGGCATGAGTCACTGTGCCTGGCAAAAAAATATATACATTTAAACATACATAAACATATAAATACATATTTATCTACAATATAAACATATGTATAATACATACTTATACCTCTGAAAATTAGAATTTTTAATTCTTCTAGAATTCTTATTCCTGATTCTTACCTTAAAACTTTATCTTTAAAACCTTCGAAGAAAAATAACAAAATTCAATAAATTGTAGTTGAAATAGGCATCTCGCACATTCAGTCACCTAGATGTGTAACCTAAGAAAACTGTATGACCAGGCACAGTGGCTCATGCCTGTAATCCCAGCACTTTAGGAGGCCGAGGCGAGTGGATCACGAGGTCAGGAGTTCAAGACCAGCCTGGCCAACATGGTGAAACCCCATCTCCACTGAAAATACAAAAATTAACTGGGCATGGTGTCGCATGCCTGTAATCCCAGCTACTTGGGAGGCTGAGGCAGGGGAATTGTTTGAACCGGGACCCGGGAGGCAGAGGTTGCAGTGAGCCAAGATCACGCCACTGCACTCCAGCCTGGGCTACAGAGTGAGACTCCTTCTCACAAAAACAAAAAACAAACAAACAAAAACAAAAAGAAAGCTGTAAGATGGATGCATTCACACCACTCACATGCAGCTAGAATGCTTCATTAGTGTCTCTGTTTATATAACGATGAATTGAAGATATGAATTTGTTGGCCAAAAATGCCATCTTCAAACATATACTCATTATAACATCTACAATGATTAAAAATGTATGGCATTGGCCAGGCATAGTGGCTCACAATTTTAATCCCAGCACTTTGGGAGGCCAAGGCAGGTGGATAGCTTGAGCCCAGGAGTTCAAGGTCAGCCCTGGCAATATAGTGAAACCCTGTCTACACAAAAAAGACAAAAAATAGCTGAGCATGGTGGTATGCAATGGAAGCCCCAGCTACATAGGAGGCAGAGGTGGGAGGAGCACCTGAGCCCAGGGAGGTTGATGCTGCAGTGAGCCATAATCATGCCACTGCACTCCAGCCTGGGCAACAGAGTGAGACACTGTCTAAAAAGTCATACATATACAGCATTTAAAATTTTGTAATATACCTATAGACAGATATAAATACACACACACTCGACACAGTTTAAATATAATTGGATGCCTAATGCTTGAAATTTTGTACAAAATCTTCAGTATCACCTTATACTCATTGAATATATCTACATCAATATATACTTTTGAGTGCTTGTAATTTTTTCATATTTTACTCTAGGAGAAGTTTAAGAAATTATAAAGTAGAAAACACACGGTAGGTCAAACATAGAAGAAATAATCACTCTTGCCTATGCACACATAATACCGACTTTTATAAATTAATGTTCAAATTCCCCTGTAGTATAACTGTTTTTTATTTATTTATTTTTTTAAATTTTAGATACGGGGCTTAGCTATGTTGATCAGGTTGATCTCGAACTCCTGGACTAGAGTGACGCTCCCATCTCAGCCTCCCAAAGTGCTAGGATTAGAGGCATGAGGCACCGTATCAGGCCACCTTGTGGTATAATAGTTAAAACAAGTTTTCTTCACTGATAACGAGTACTTTTCAAATAGAATTAATTATTCATGGAAATAATGACAGCTTTAAAAGTATTGGCACTTTTTAAAACTGAGTTGGTAAAATTCACATAACATAAAATTAACCATTAAAATGTGTGAAATTCAGTGGCATTTAGTACATTGACAATGCAGTGCAAGCACTACCTCTACCTACTGGCAAAGCATTTTCATTACCACAAAAGAAAACCCTGGACCCATGAAGCAGTCATTCCCCATTCCACTCTCTGCCCAGCCCCTAGCAAACACTCATCTACTTTCCCTCACTACTGATCATCTCAGTAAGTGGTCTTTTTAGTCTTGTCTCTTTCACTTAAGGTGTTTTCAAATTTCTTCCATTGGTTATCTTTTTGATATCTCTCTCTCTCTTTTTTTTTTTTTTAATGGAGTCTTGTTCTGTTGCCCAGGCTCGAATGCAGTGGGGCAATCTCGGCTCACTGCAACCTCTGCCTCCTGGGTTCAAGCGATTCTCCTGCCTCAGCCTCCCCAGTAGCTGGGATTACAGGCACATGCCACTACACCCAATAAGTTTTGCATTTTTTTTTTGTTTGTTTGAGATGGAGTCTCACTCTGTCACCCAGGCTGTAGTGCAATGGTGCAATCTCGGCTGACTGCAAGCTCCACCTCCTGGGTTCACTTTATTCTCCTCCTCAGCCTCCCAAGTAGCTGGGACTACAGGCGCCCGCCACCACGCCCGGTTACGTTTTTTTTTTTTGCATTATTTAGTAGAGACGGGGTTTCACCGTGTTAGCCAGGATGGTCTGGATCTCCTGACCTAGTGATCCGCCCACCTCGGCCTCCCAAAGTGCTGGAATTACAGGCGTGAGCCACTGTGCCCAGCCTAAATTCATCCTTTTGCATGTGCATAACCAGTTGTCTAAGTACTATTTGTTAAAGACTCTATTAACTACTCATAAAATGATCTTAATAACTTTGTCAAAAATGAATTGACCACAACGTCTGGGTTTATTTCCAGACTCTCCATCTCTTCCATTAATCACTGTGTGTATTCTTACTTAATTATCACACTGCTTTGATTATTCTAGCTTTTCTAGTAAGTTTTGAAATCTAGAAGTGTGACTCTTCCGCCTTGGTTTTTCTTACTCAAACTTTTCATTGGTTATCAGATCTCTTGCAATTTAACAGGATCTTTAGAATTTGTGTTCCTTTTTTACAAAAACAACCAATGCTCATTGGGATAATAATAAGGATTACATTAAATTTATAGATCTCTATGGGTAGTATTGGTATGTTAAAAATATTTTGTCTTCCAACCCATTACCACAGGATGTCCTTTTTTAAAATCAGGGTTATCTTTAACTTCTTCTACAATATTTTGTGATTTTCAATGTATAAGACTTTCATCTATTAACTATTGTCCTAAAAATATGATTCATTTTGATGCTATTGTAAAGGGAATTGCTTTCTTAATTTAATTTTCAGATTATTCATTGCTAGTGTACACAAATAAAACTACAACTGATTTTTCCGAGTTAATGTTATTTCCTGCTGTGCTTGCGAGATACTGCTCACTAGCTGTAATATTGTTTTTTTCTGGATTTTAAGCATTTTTTATAAGATCATCGCATTCGTGAAGAGAAATAATTTCAATTTTTTCTTTTCAGTTGGGCTGTCTTTTATATATCTTCATTGCCTGATGCCCCGGGCTAAAATTTTAAGTATAATGCTCAATAGAAGTGGCAAAAGTGGATGTTCTTCTCCTCTTCATGATTTTAGAAGCAAAGCTTTCAGTCTTTCCCTCTTGACTATATTATTAGCTGTAGGTTTTTAATAAATGCCTCACATATCGTGCTGAGAAAATGATCTTCTAATTAAACATTATTAATTGTTTTGAGTTGCTTTTCTGGACAGATGGACTAACAAAAAGTGTCTACTGCACCATTTTCACTGATGTCACTTTTGTCACCTGTTTTTGAATTTGTAGAAACATTCATCCTTCTTCAAAATCTGCCTGACACAACAGTCATACATGAAAAAGCAAAGTTGTTACAGTTAGTTACATAGGCAATGAGCAGGGCAGTAAAGGGCTCTCCCCCAACCAATAGGAATGTCACCTGATGGTTCAGCAATGATCACATTGTACCCCTAAAAACGATAATTTGGTAACATGGGAGAGGCAATCTCCTGATGGTCCACATGTTAATATTAAAAGTGTGAATTGAATGCAGGCCCCAGGGAGAAGCAGCTTCTTGGGCATGCATATTAAGAGATAAAATGGCGAAATATGACATTCCAGGTGCATGCCACCAGGAAAAAGGAAAAAAGCCTCAGATGGGCATGTATATACCTCCTTGAACACACTGCACAGTGCTCAGTTCCAAATGGTAAGGAGAGTATTGTGCATGCGGAAAGCTCACCCTAAAGGAAGAATCATGGGAAAGAGGCGAGCCTATAAGGTCCCAGGATCAAGGTTAAAAGATCTTTTTGTTCTCTTGGCCATTCAGGCACCCACTTGGATCTCTTCTGAGCGTTCTTTCTTTCCTTTCTTTCCTGTTCTAAAGCCTGTTAAATAAACTTCCAATCCTGCTCTGAATTTTGCCTCAGTCTCTTTTTCTGCTTTATGCCCCTCAGTTGAGTTTTTTCTTCTGAGGAGGCAAGGACTGAAGTTCTTCTGGACCCATATGGACATACCGCCTATTACTCGGGGTAACTTGGTTCTCTGCCACCACTAACAAAGTGAGATCATGGGTAATGCTACCTCCAACAGACAAGCACTTTTAAAATGTGGATTGATTTTCAATCCTTTTCACTCCTTTTGGTTCCCATCCCTTTATGTGTAACAACTACACTAAGAAAGTAAATAAATAAAAAATTTTAAAAAAGGAACGACCTAGCACAGTCGCTTAAGGCTGTAATCCAGCACATTGGGGAGTCAAGACGGGCTGATGACATGAAGTCAGGAGTTTGAGACCAGCCTGGCTCACATGGTGAAACGCCGTCTCTACTAAAAATACAAAAATTAGCCGAGCATGGTGGAGCCCACCTGTAGTCTCAGCTGTTCAGGGGGTGAGACAAGAGAATCCCTTCAACCTGGGAGACGGAGGATGCAGTGAGCTGAGATCATGCCACCGCACTCCAG
>NW_012118077.1:150684-158323 GCF_000951035.1 Colobus angolensis palliatus
AGAGACGCGGTTTCACCGTGTTAGCCAGGATGGTCTCGATCTCCTGACCTCGTGATCCGCCCGTCTCAGCCTCCCAAAGTGCTAGGATTACAGGCTTCAGCCACCGCGCCCGGCTTGAGTATTTGTTTTCAATTGTTTGCGGAGTATACTTAGGAGTAGAGTTGCTAGGTCATACGATTATTTCTATGTTTAAATTTTTGAAGTACTGATAAACTGTTTTCCATAGCAGATGCGCAATTTAGCATCCCCACCTTCACTGCAGAAGGGTTCCAATTTTTCCGCCTCGCCACCCATATTTGTTCTTTTTAAGTAATATCCATTCTAGTGGGTGTTAAGTGGTATCATGAAGTGGTTCTGATTTACATTTCTGAAAACACCAATAATAGAAGCATCTTTTCATGTAATTGTTGATCATTTGTATATCTTCTTTGGAGAATTGTATATTTAAGACCTTTGCCTATTCTTTAAATTGACACATCATCGTTGTACATATTTATGGGGTACACATGATATTTTGATGCACACGTAAAATGTGTGATAACCAAAAAAAGACAACTGCGATACTTACCCCCTACTGCATTTATTATTTGTGTTTGGGCACATTTCAAATGTGTTTTATCTATTTGGAAATAACCATTAAATAATTGTTAACTATAGACATCCTAACTCTGCTATTGAACACTAGAACTTACTTCTTCTGTCTAACTGTATTTTTGTAGTCATTAACCAACCTCTCTTCATTCCCTTCCTTTCCTAACTTCTGGTATCCATCATTCTACTCTATACATTCCATGAGATGGATTCCTTTAGCTCCTACATAAGAGTGAGGATATGTGATAATTTGTCTTTCTGTATCTGGCTTATTTCACTTAACATCGTGTCCTAAAGTTCCATTCATGTTGCTGCAGATGACAGAATTCTATTCTTTTTTCTGGCTCAATAATCTTCCATTTTATATGTATGCCACAGTTTCTTAATCCATTCATCCATCAATGAACACTTAGGTTGATTCCATATCTTGACTACTGGGAATAATGCTACAATATACATGAGAATGCATATAATCATGAGAATGCAATGTATATATACTTATATTTGATGTACTGATTTCCTTTTCTTTGGATATATACCCAAAAGTGGGATTGCTGCATCATATGGTAATTCTATTTTTAGTATTTTTGGGAAACTCCATCCTGTGTCTCATAGAGGCTGTACTAATATACATTGCAGGCAACATTATATAAGCATTCCTCTTTCTCTGCTTCCTAGCCAACATCTGTTACTCTCTGTCTTTTTTGTAAGAGACATTTGACATTTGAACTGGGGTAACACGGTATCCCATTGTAGTTTTGATTTGCATTTCCCTGATGATTAGTGATGTTGAGCACTTTTTGATGTATCCATCAGCCATTTGTGTGTCTTTCCTTCAGAAATGTCTATTCAGATCATTTGCACATATGTAAATCAGATATATTTGGCTTTTTTTCTATTGAGCTGAGTTTTTTTAAGTTTGTAAAGATATTCTCTCTTACTGTAGGTTGTCTCCTCACTTTATTGTTTTCTTTGCTGTGCAGAAGTTTTACTCTCATTTGTCCATTTTTGCTTTGATTGACAGTGCTTTTTGAGGTCTCTTACAAAAAAATCATTTCCCAAAATGATGTCTTAAAGCATTTCCGCAGTCTCTTCTAGTAATTTCATATTTTCGGGTCTTTTCTTAAATTTGTTGAGCCTTGTTCTGTGGCCTAACACATGCTCTATACTGGAGAGTGTTCCATGTGCTGACTGATGACAAGAATGTATATTCTACAGCAGTTGAATTAAATACTTTGTAAATGTCAGTTAAGTTCATTTGGTCTAGAGTACAGTTTAATTCCAATGTTTCTTTGTCTAGATAAGCTGTCCATTACCGAAAGTGGGGTACTGAAGTCTCCCACTATTGTTGTACACCAGTCTATCTCTCCGTTTAGATCTCCAAATGTTTGCCTTATATATTTGCGTGTTCCAGTGTTGGGTACATACATATTTTAAATTATTCTATCCTCTTGCTGGATTGTCTTCTTCTATTTTTTTTTTTTTTTGAGATGAAGTCTCGATCTGTCATCCAGGCTGGAGTGCAGTGGCGCGATCTCGGCTCACTGCAAGCTCTGCCTCCCAGGTTCACCCCATTCTCCTGTCTCAGCCTCCAGAGCTGCTGGGACTACAGGTGCCCGCCACCATGCCTGGCTAAGTTTTGCATTTTTAGTAGAGACGGGGTTTCACCATGTTAGCCAGGAAGGTCTCGATCTCCTGACCTCGTGATCTGCCCGCCTCGGCCTCCCAAAGTGCTGGGATTACAGGCGTTAGCCACTGCACCCGCCTGGCTTCTTCACTGTTATACAGTGACCTTCTTTGTCTCTCTTTACAGTTTTTGACTTTGTTTTATATAAGACCAGCCTTTCTTGTTCTTTTTCCATTCCTGTTCATTTTCATGTTGCTGCTGATGTTCCTCTCTGGTTTGAGATCTTTGCCTGAGTAAAAGAAGAGTCCCCTAAATTTAATGCATCGGGGTTGCTAGCTTCAACTCCACTTTCAGTCTCAGACTACTCCCTCAGGGATTTTTCTTCCTACAGGCAGTCAGGATGCCTCCTAGGGATTGAGGCAAGAATAGCATTCCTGCAAGGGACACCAAAATGGGAGAGAAGCTAGCTCTCTGTCTTGATCTCACATTTTACAGAGCAAACTGTGAATCAAGGGAGACTTTTCTTTTCTTTTTTTTCCTTCCTTTTTTTTGGTGGGGGTGGCTGGGGGACGCAGTCTCACTCTGTCACCCAGGCTGGAGTGCAGTGGCGCAATCTGGGCTCACTGCAAGATCAGCCTCCCAGGTTCAAGTAATTCTCCTGTCTCAGCTTCCTGAGTTGCTGGGATTATAGGTGCACACCACCACGCCTGGCTAATTTTTGTATTTTTAGTAGAGATGGGGTTTCACCATATTGGTCAGGCTGGTCTCAAACTCCTGACCTCAGGTGATCCACCTGCCTCGGCCTCCCAAAGTGCTGGGATTACAGGTGTGAGCCACTGTGCCTGGCAGCATTTTTTATAAGATCATCATATTTGTGAAGAGAAATAATTTCCATTTTTTCTTTTCAACTGGGATACCTTTTATATATCTTCATTGACTGATGACTCCGGCTAGATTTTAAGTATAATGTTTAAGACAAGTGGCAACAGTGGGCGTTTTTCTCCTGTTCATGATTTTAGGAGCAAAGTTTTCAATCTTTCCCTCTTGACTATATTATTAGCTGTAGGTTTTAATAAATGCCCCATATATCGTGCTGAGAAAATGATCTTCTAATTATACATTATTGATTGTTTTGAGTTGCTTTTCTGGAGAGATGGACTACAGAAAGTGTCTACTGCACCATTGTCATTGATGTCACTTTTGCTACCTGTTTTTGAATTTGTAGGAACACTCATCCTTCTTCAAAATGTGCCTGACAGAATAGTCATATATGAAAAAGTAGTTACAAGTAGTTAGATAGACAATGAGCAGGGCAGGAAAGGGCTCTCCCCCACCCAGTAGGAATGTCACATGATGGTTCGGCAGTGATCATATTGCCCCTCTAAAAATGATAATTTGGTAGCCTGGGAGAGACAATCTCTTGATGATCCACACCTGTTAATATTAAGCGTGCGAATTGAATGCAGGCCCCAGGGAGAAGCAGCTTCTTGGGCATGCGTGTTAAGAGAAAAAATGGCAAAATGTGACGTTCCGGGTACATGCCCCCAGAAAAAAGAAAAAAACCTCAGATGGGCATGTGTATAACTCCCTGAACACACTGCACAGTGCTCAATTCCAAACAGTAAGGAGAGCACTGCGCATGCGGAAAGCTCACCCTAAAGCAAGAATCATGGGAAAGAGGCGAGCCTATAAGGTCCCAGGATCAAGGTTAAAAAGGTCTTTTTGTTCTCTTGGCCATTCAGGCACCCACTTGGATCTCTTCCTAGGGTTCTTTCTTTCCTTTCTTTCCTGTTCTAAAGCCTGTTAAATAAACTTCCAATCCTGCTCTGAATTTTGCCTCAGTCTCTTTTTCTGCTTTAAGCCCCTCAGTCGAGTTCTTTCTTCTGAGGCGCCACGACTGAAGTTCCTCTGGACCTACATGGACATGCCGCCTGTTACTCGGGGTAGCTTGGTTCTCTGCCACCACTAACAAAGTGAGATCATGGGTAATGCTACCTCCAACAGACAAGCACTTTTAAAATGTGGATTGATTTTCAATCATTTTCACTCCTTTTGGTTCCCATCTCTTTATGTGTAACACTCCACTAAATAAATAAATAAATAGAATGACCGGGCACAGTGACTTATGCCTGCAATCCAGCATATTGGGAGGCCGAGATGGGCTGATCATCTGAGGTCAGGAATTCGAGACCAGCCTGGCCCACATGGTGAAACCCCGTCTCTACTAAAAATACAAAAATTAGCCGAACATGGTGGAGCCTGCCTTTAGTCCTAGTTGTTCGGGAGGCTGAGACAAGAGATTCCCTCAACCTGGGAGACGGAGGATGTAGTGAGCTGAGATCGTGCCACTGCACTCCAGGCTGGGAGAAAGAGCAAGACTCCATCTAAAAAAAAAAAAACCAAAAAACAACTCTACTAGAAGACGTGAAACTTTAAGTCCTTTCAGTCTCTAGACTAGATGCCCTTGAGACTATCAGAAAACATACTGGCTCCTGCTTTATCACACCTGGAACAGGCCTGTCTTTGGTGTTCTCATACTGCTGCAACAAAGGACCATGATACGGTAATACTTCCTGAAAGCCTGCTAACTCTTGCTCCAAGGGACAGGACATAACACACACACCCATCCCCGCCACACACAGCATCTAATGTCTCAGGAAATGCCTGAAGAATATGTAATGCATGGAAACATGTTGTGTTCTGGTGTTAAATGTTGAGACCATGAGATGAAACTGAGTAATCTCGATAGGAACTGAACACAGGGACTATGAGGATCACGCCATGTGGAGCATATAGGGCAGGGAGTAATGACTGCTATCTGATCCTTACTCTATGGCTCATGCCGAATTGTTGCCTACAAACAACACATGAGGCTAGAACATGAAGAACTCTCTGGTTGTCCGAGAGGGGAACCAGGTCAAAGATCACCAGGATTTGTAAACTGTTTTCCAAAGATCTTCTCCAAGTTTCAGATATATTTTTCTTTATTGTACCTTCATCCACCCAATTTATCACCTGAAGGAGACAATTTAATGCCATGGAACTTGCTGGACCTGTAACAGTGTGATGTAAATCATATCCAGATAGACTCAGCGAGGAGTATATTTTAATTTCTGAAAGAACAAGATTTCTGAGGAGCATGGGTGGTTTAGGCCTCATTTGTTTTCAGGTGGAAAGAAAATAGCAAAAATTCAACAGTAAGACCAGGTTGCACCAAACTGGACAAATCTCCTGGTGGCCATGTTTGGTGGCGACTTAGTCTCTGGGTGGCATTTTTTCAGGCAGAAAAGGCGGGAGAAGAGGGCTCCTAGACAGAGCTTCCATGAAAACGTGTAGCACTACTGCCACCGTGAGGAAATCGTTTAAACACAGAATCCGCCATTACAGTGTCCTTCCCTGGAAGCCTCACTGTGGGGGAAAATCTGATCTATGGCGAGGTGGAAGAGGATTGGACTCCAGGCTACGTCTTCTTGGCTTCTCCTCTAAGGTCTTAAGAGAGGCCTGGACATTGGTGGTATCTTGGTGTAGAACCTGGAGAGTGAGGGGCTTGGATTGAAGCAGCAGTTGCTGGGCAGTCCTGGCACAGGAAGTTCCGGGGCAGGGCTTCCGTTCCCCCACTTGTGGGCAGGACAGCAGGAACCCACCCAAACACACATGCAGGCTCTTGTGGGCATCTGTTTCTGCCCCTTGGAGCAAGAGTTGGCAGGCTTTCACATGCTGGCATCTTGCTACGGGTCTTTGGGTCTCTGGTAGCATCAATACCGCGCACAAGGAGCATGGTTTTACCAAGGGACATTCACACTATTTACTTTCCTTCACTCTCCAGGTTCTATACCAAGGCACTGCCAATGTCCAGTCTTTGTGTGTGTGTGTGTGTGTGTGAGACGGAGTCTCGCTGTGTGGCCCAGGCTAGAGTGCAATGGCGAGATCTCGGCTCACTGCAACCTCCCCTTCCCAGGTTTAAGCAATTCTCAGCTTCCTGAGTAGCTGGGATTACAGGCACCTGCCACCACACCTGGCTAATTTTTGTATTTTTAGTAGATACGGGGTTTTACCATGCTGGCCAGGCTGGTCTCGAACTCCCGACCTCAGGCAATCTGCCCGCCTCAGCCTCCCAAAGTGTGGTCTTAGAGGAGAAGGCAAGGATGAGTAGCATGGAGCTCAACTCTCTTCCCCCTCCCCACAGGCCAGACCTTCCCCAACAGGTGGAAGGATTGTCCTCAGGGGAAGGACATTGACATGGCTTAGGCATAAGGCATAGGGCGTTGTTAAACTAAACCCTCACGGTGGCAGTAGTGCTCTAGATGTGTCAACAGGTGTCTTGGAGTCCTCTTCTCCCGCCCTTCTTGTCTGAAAAAACATGACCCAGAGACAAAGGTACAAGGAAACATTGCTTCCTTGCTTTTTGTCCAGTTTGGAGTCATCAGGTCTTACTATGGCACTTTTGCTTTTGTTTTCCATCTGAAATCAAACCAAGGCCTAAACCACCCACCCTCATCAGAAATCTTATTTGCTGAGAAATTTAAAATCCTCCTAACCTAGTCTATATGATTATGATTTACCTCAGATTTATAGGTCCAGTACTTTCCATGGCATCAAACTGTCTCCCTTGGGGGATAAATTTGGGGATGAAGGCACAAGCATAAAATTGCTTGAGTCTCCCAGACCACCAGGATTTACAAATCCTGGTGGTCTCTGTTCTGGCCCCCCTTCCAGACAACCAGAGAGTTCTTCATGTTTTAGCTCATGTGTTGCATTGTAAGCAACAATTTGGCATAGAGGAGGGACCAGATAGCTGTCATTACTGCATGCCATATATGCTCCACATGGCATGATACTCATACTACATATGTTCAATTCCTATCAAGGTTATTCAAAGTTTCATCACCTGGTCTCGTCATTTAACATAAAAACTCGGCATGTTCCCATTACACTACATATTCTTCAAGTATTTCCTGAGACCTTATAGTGTATGTCTGTTTGTGTGTGTGTGTGTGCGTGTGTATTTTATAATTTGTCTTTTAGATATAAGTCTTACAGTATTCTCCCACTAGTTAATTAAAGAATAATGCTTGACAAAGATTGAGAACAATCAATGTACTGATAAAGATGAAAAGCACTACAATACAATTTGTCAAGTCAATAAATAAATAAATTTGGATTTTTCCATGCATATATATACATACACACACACACACACACACACACACACTTTATTTTTTTCTTTTTTGAGACCAAAACTCTGTCACCCAGGCTGGAGTGAAATGGCTCATAGTAACCTCGAGGTTCAAGTGATTCTCCTGCCTCAGCCTCCTGAGTAGCTGGGGTTACAAGTGCACGCCACCAGGCCTGGTTACCTGTTTTTGGATTTTTTTTTTTTTTTTTTTGAAACAGAGTCTCTCTCTGTTGCCCAAGCTGGAG
>NW_012118077.1:158900-160282 GCF_000951035.1 Colobus angolensis palliatus
CTCTACATTGTGGTTTGGAGCAGATCAAGTGTATATTTTAACAAAGCTTTCAGGAGGATGAATTCATTTGAATATCATAAATGGTAAGCGTTGTTTTCAACATTGCAAGCCTTCAGTGTAAATGAAGGTAAATCTGAAAAATATACACTCAGAAACATTCCTTTAGAAATATAGACACTATTCATTTCTTGTTTAAATTTTTACAGATGCATCACAATGCGCATATTGGTTCTCTAGAATACATACATGACTATATGTTTGGTTTAAGGTTATGACATGTTAGAAGTAGAGTAAAATACACTTTACTTTGCTATTTATCTTATGGTGTGGTAGGTTCAATCCTCAAGGTTCAACAATTTGCTTTTCTCCCTAAATCAGAGGCAGGGAATGGCTGTTTATGAGGACACAGAGAATGCAATTAAGATTTTGTGAGAGCTGGCCGGGCGCGGTGGCTCAAGCCTGTGATCCCAGCACTTTGGGAGGCCGAGACGGGCGGATCACGAGGTCAGGAGATCGAGACCATCCTGGCTAATACGGTGAAACCCCGTCTCTACTAAAGAATACAAAAAACTAGCCGGGCGACGAGGCGGGCGCCTGTAGTCCCAGCTACTTGGGAGGCGGAGGCAGGAGAATGGCGTAAACCCGGGAGGCGGAGCTTGCAGTGAGCTGAGATCCGGCCACCGCACTCCAGCCTGGGCGAAAGAGCCAGACTCCCTCTCAAAAAAAAAAAAAAGAAAAAAAAAAAGATTTTGTGAGAGCTAAAGGGACTACCTGGTGCAGATGAATGACATGTATCCAACCTAAATGGGAATGATAGGCTCATTGCCCCACCACACTATCTTCCATTTCAGAAGAAACCGTTCAACCTCCTTGTCACTACCACTGTGATTCAGCTAGGTGTGATTTCCTTTCCAGGCTTCCATCCACTGCCCAGGCACATGGTCTCTATTAAACATAGTTAGCAAGGAGTGAATAAAAGATCACCTAGCCTAAAGAATTCTAGGTTTGGGGACACCAGCATTTCTACCTTCATACATGAGACACTTTCCCACAGGTAGGTCTGTATTCTTCCGAGAAAATGGTCAGGTCAAACTATTCCTTCATAGGAGGTAGTTCAGCAGATGTCTAACTCTACTTTACGTGAAATACTCTGGGGAAGTAAGATATCAAGGGTCATGGAGAAATGCTTCCCAGAGAGTCTCCAAGACACTGGTGCATGCCAACAGCATCTACTTATGCAGATCATCACTCAATTAGACATAGTGAAAGATATCAAAAAACCTAGGTTACCCTAGAATGCCTTACCCTGGAATGCCTGCCTGAATCCTCAGAGGCCAGGAGAGGTCATACCCGAACAAGCTCTTGAAGCACTGTAATGTCAC